>NC_071511.1:51320898-51651348 GCF_027887155.1 Malaclemys terrapin pileata | reverse complement strand
AATTTTAGTCTCTAAGAAGACAGAACAAAGTAAGTCACCAAGCAAAATAAAATAAAAGGTGCATATCTATGCCTAATCAAACTGAATACAGATAATCTCACCCTCAGAGATGCTTCAGTAAGTTTTTTCTCAGACTGGACACCTTCCAGGCCTGGGCACAATTCTTTCCCCGGTACAGCTCTTGTTGCAGCTCAGGTGATAGCTAGGGGATTCTTCATGATGGCTCCTCCTCCCCTTGTTCTCTTCCACCCCTTTATAGATCTTTTGCATAAGGCAGGAACCCTTTGTCCCTCTAGGTTTCCACCCCCCCTCACTGGAAAAGCACCAGGTTAAAGATGGATTCCAGTTCAGGTGAGATGATCACATGTCACTGCAAGACTTCATTACTCACTTGCCAGCACACAGGAAGACTCACAGGTAAATACAGCCATCTGCAGACAATGGGAGTCATCAAGATTCCAAACCATCCTTAATGGCCCACACTTTACATAATTACAATAGGCCCTCAGAGTTATGTTTTATATTTCTAGTTTTAGATACAAGAGTGGTACATTTATACAAACGGGATGATCACACTCAGTAGATTATAAGCTTTTTAATGATGATACCTTACAAGAGACCTTTTGCATGAAGCATATCCCAGTTACATTATATTCACTTATATTTTTATAAAACCATATAGACTGCATGTCACAGGTATGGTAGGTCAGAGAAGCGCAGTCACTCCCAGATCTACTCAGTCCTTCAGTATACTCCCCTCTCTTTGCAGGGCACATTCTCTCTTCTCCACTCCATGTGTGAGCATAAGAAGGTGCTGCAATTGTGACTAGTACTTGCTCAGCAGGATGGGAAGCTGAGATGCAGAGGGGCAAATCCCTTCTCCAAAACTGTGAATTTGGGGGGACACCCCCATGGAATTAAAGAGGGGGCCAAAGTTCCCCATTTCTTGTTGACGACTTCCATCCCTGCAGCCCTGTTGAATTTATTGGGGTTACATAGGGTATTTTAATCACTCACAGACCAACATAAGTGTAGACACTGTGTCAATGCATGTCTTATGGCCCAGGGACTAACTGTGGTTACTACAATTACAGTACTGTAAAGCAGTGACAGCTGTATCATAAATTGCAACCCAACTTTCTGTTTAGAGCTGAATTTTGCATCCTGAACAGAAGGCAGGATTCATAGGACACTGGGATACACCTGGGGAGACCTAGTGTCCAGCAAGCTCAACAGCTTAATTAATACAAAGTTATTAAACTATGATTTAGGTCTCTGGCATGTTGAGCTGGTCTGCTGTGATCCATGCATGCAACACCTGCACTGTGTGCAAATCCCTACTGCTCAATCCTGACCATAATAGTCTCTTCTCTTCCAATTCTGGGACCCGCCTGACAATACACTTCAATTCTAATGCTAATGCAGCTCTTTCCTGGCCAGCAGCATAAGCTTTGCCTCAGCATTTCTTGTTCCAGGCCTCTCTTGAGCAGTAATTGCCAGTTGCAGTGCATGGTGTGCTGCTTTTATGATAAGCCCAGCATTTTACTGAACAGGCTTTTAACCTAGACCTCCAGAGGTGAAACGTTAGTGCATCATCCCACCTAGTCTTCCCTTGGTAGAAGACATGACCAATGTAAGAAGACATTACAAAATGTGCAAAATAACAGCACATACCCTAAAAACTAAGTACATACCTGAAAATACTAATGGAAGTTTATGCAGTTGTAGAACCACACAGGGTGGAAGCCCGACACGAATGATAGCACACTTCAAAAGATCAGGCAAACATGTCTTTAAAGACATGAGGGAGTGAGGGACTGATCTTTGCAGTGATCCCTGTGTAGATTCTGCTTGGCCTCCACAGCTTTCTGAATGTGTATTCCAATCTGGGCCTCTTCAGCCACTGCAGGAGAATAGCAGCTTCACACTCTTTTGGCTAACGATTGAGCAATCACACAGAGAGACTCTGCTGTCAGACTGGTAAGAAATTTAACATTCAGCTATTAAAGCCAAGTATCTTTCTTCTGAGTGTCAAAGTGGGCTGCTAAGTGGCTTCCAGTCTCCCACACTCAGGATATAATGACATCACTGTTCAGTTAGATGGCTGCTTCCAAAGCTAGGCTCAGAAATGTCAATTCTAATAACAAGCATACCTTAAACCAGTGTAGATGAGTGGACTCACCCCTGCAGCGTCTCCTGCTGGTCTCCAGGAATTAACTCTTCCAGCATCCTGGAGTGCCCTCTGCAGGCCGGTGGTCTGCCTGTCCTCTGGCCCCCCGTGTCCCTCCCTGGACCCCGGTGCCCTTGTACCTGGGGTGCTGCTCCCTAGCAGTAACCCCTCAGTCTTAGGGTCTTGCCTCCCTGGGGAACCCCCACCCACTATTCCCACCTCGCCTCAGTATAAGGCTACTGCTAGTCATTGTCTAGCCTCATGTCCTGGGGCAGATTGCAGTAACAGCCTACTCATCACTGGCAAGGTTGGGTTCAGACCTGCTGCCTTGGCCTACCCCTGGGCTGCCCTCTGCAACCCCCAGTACCCCTTGGTCTTCTGCTAGGCTGCAGCCTGGGGTTTTCCAGGCTGGAGCTCCCCAGCCTTTCCCCAGCCCTCCTCCACTCAGGTACTCTGTCTCTAGTTCCCTACAGCCAGACCCATCTCCCTCTACAGCTAGAGAGAGAGTCTGAGCTCCTGGCTCCCAGCCTTTACATACAGGCCAGCTGTGGCCTGATTGGGGCGTGGCCCAGCTGCTGCCGCTTCCCCAATCAGCCCAGCTTTTAGAGCTGCAGCCCTCTGCAGGGCTGCTTTTAACCTCTGCAGCCCTCTTTCAGGGCTGGTTTCAAACCCTCCAGGGCAGGAGCGGTGTCAACCCTGCTACAACCAGCCATCTGGCTTTGCAATCACAGTGGGAAAGCTTCTTTTGGGCAGGCAGGTTGCCGGGCAGAGAGAAAAGGGCATGGCGGTCAATTAACCTGGCAAAGAGGGTGGCCACAACTCATTCCCCAATGGGACCATGATGCAGCTCCATCAGCGAAGGAACCCAGAGGCTCTCTCCAAACAAGGAGCTTATCTATAATGGAAATCTGATCAGTGAATGTTTCAGCCAACCAGATTAGGCTGCTCCTGGCATAAGGGCAAATAGTACGAGTTAGCATATTTGCTAATAGCTTTGAAATCCACTTGAAGATTAACAAGATCTGATTAATATAATAATAATTAGCCCTTATTTAGTGCTTTATATTTTCGCTGGCAGAACACACATTAACTGATTGTCTTCTCAGCACCCTGGGAGGTAAGTGGCCAGAAGCTCAGAGATAGACTAGCAATGGTATTGAGACGCCTAGCAATGCAAACAGGCACTGAGTGGGTGTTCAAAATACTGCCTCTATGAGCAAATTGGTAACTTGAAGCCTTTGCAATCCCTAATCCCACAGCAGCATCTAGAAGCTCTGAAATTCCAACAGAAATTTATTTTTAACACTGTTCCCAGCCGTGCTGGGATCCCACCCATAGCAGCACCTGCTGGAGAAGAAGTCAGACTAGCTAGTATGCTAGAGAAATACTAAAGGGAAGTCCCAGCTCCGGCAGGATACCCTACGAGGCTCAGAGGACTTTAGCAATGTATCCAAGACCACTGCCAAGCTTCAGGAGCCAGGGCTGGGCACTGCTAGCAGTGATGGACAAAGCATACCAGGAACTGCATGGCTATGTATTCTGTGCTGTAGTGGTGTGAAGTTTTGTTTTATGTATTAAATCTGAATTTTAACCACAACCGCATTTTATGAATTTGCATGGTGAGGGAAGTTGTGAAGTGTATGATGAGACAACAGTTATTGGCAAGTGCTGCTGTGAAGGGTTGGGATTATCATTCTGATTGGTTGATGCATTCACTTGTCTCTTGGTTTATGAATTACTTGTATTAGATCTGATGAGGGAGT
This sequence comes from Malaclemys terrapin pileata, assembly GCF_027887155.1. Classification (NCBI taxonomy): domain Eukaryota; kingdom Metazoa; phylum Chordata; order Testudines; family Emydidae; genus Malaclemys; species Malaclemys terrapin. Next base: position 51,647,415 of record NC_071511.1, on the reverse strand, counting down.
CTATGGAGGAGGGACTTGTTGTTGCATTGATATTAAAGAATGTGCTAATCACAGAGAGATTTTCCCCCCAGAATCTATACATATGCAAATAAACATGCAGGCCAGTTGCACTGTCTACCCAGGGTGACATATTTATAAATGTAAGAGCTTTAGGGACAGTATTTTGTCGTCATAAAGTGCATCTCACTGGGGTTTCAATTTTCCTTGCCACAGTCATGGGAAGGGGGCCTTGCCTGAGAAATGGATGTGAAGAAGCCAAAGTGAAGGGGGCAGTCCAATAAGAAACACTGGCAGGTGAGACAGTTACGGATGCAGGGCACAGAGCTGGGCCAGCTGTGCTGATCTTCTCTGGAGCCCTAACTATATGTTCATTGAAAGTGTATATTCTGAACTCTCATTCTCATTCTCCTCTCCATCCAAGAGCAGATCATCAGCCCCCTCGCCTGCTGCCTGCCTGAACCTATCCTGTCTGTGAAGAGTGGCCCTCACTTTCTCTCCCGCAGGCTGTAGTGTGCATTTAAAAGAAGAAGAAGAAACTGAGTTAATAACCGTGGCACCCAAAAACCCTCCTGCCCAGTTGACACACAGGAGCCCACCGCAGGCCCAATTACAGCACCTGAGAGCCCAGGAAGAACAAGAACACCAGGGACTGAGGTGGATCTGTGGATCAGGGAGACCAAAGCAGCTGAGACAAATGAGGAGAAAGCCCAACAAAGGCGCATGGAACAAATGGCAGTAGCCAGCCAAAGAAGAAGCTGAGGAGCTGTCATAAACATACAGAGGTGATTCTTTTATTTTTTTAAAATAAATTCTTCTTTTAAGAAACTGATTGATTTTTCATTGTTCTTAAGATCCAAGGGTTTGGGTCTGTGTTCACCTGTACCAACTGGTGAAAATATTATTCTCAAGCCTTCCTCAGGAAAGGGGGTGTAGGGCTTGGGGGAATAGGACTCCAAGTGGTCCTTTCCCTGATTCTTTGTCTAAATCACTTGGTGGTGGCAGCATACTGTTCAAGGACAAGCTGGAATTTGTGCCTTGGGAAAGCTTTTAACCTAAGCTGGTAAAAATAAGCTTAGGGGGTCTTTCATTCGGGTCCCCACATCTGTACCCCAGAGTTCAGAGTGGGGAAGGAACCCTGACAGGAGCAGACACACAGGAGGCTCATGGATGCTCAAGCAATGAAGTCAATGCAATGCAATGCAGCAAAAGGAGTGAGTACCTGCCACAACACACGGGAGCGGGAGAAAGCCTGCCCAGTTGATAAAGAAACTGATTATATGGAAGAATTCCTGTCACCTTTGAGAGACTATGTGGGATGCACAATATCCCATCAGATAATCAGATGCCTGTCCTCTTAACCAGATTAATTGGGAAAGCCAGACAAGTTTTTAAATGATATGGAAGTGAACAATGCTACGGTGTATAGAAATATAAAGAAAATGTACTGAAAAGATTTAAGATTACCCCAAGATCTATCAACTGAAGTACAGGTTTCCCACAGTATGCCAACATTTTTATGGCTGACTTAGAACAAAGCTTCCTGAGCTCTCATCCCCTAGTGCCCCTATTCTACTTGCGCTACATTGATGACATCTTCATCATCTGGATCCATGGGAAGGAGGCCCTTGAAGAATTCCACCAGGATTTCAACAATTTCCACCCCACCATCAACCTCAGCCTGGACCAGTCCATGTAAGAGATCCACTTCCTGGACACTACAGTGCAAATAAGCAAGGGTCTCATAAACACCACCCTATACCGGAAACCTACTGATGGCTATACTTCCCTACATGCCTCCAGCTTTCATCCAGACCACATCACACAATCCATTATCTACAGCCAAGCCCTAAGATACAACCGCATTTGCTCCAATTCCTCAGACAGAGACAAACACCTACAGGATCTCTATCAAACATTCTTAAAACTTCAGTACCCACATGGGGAAGTGAAGAAACAGATTGAAAGAGCCAGAAGGGTACCCAGAAGTCACCTACTACAGGACAGGCCCAACCAAGAAAGTAACAGAATGCCACTAGCCATCCCCTACAGCCCCCTACTAAAACTTCTCCAGTGCACCATCAATGTTCTACAACCTATCCTGAAGGATGATCCCTCACTCTCACAGACCTTGGGAGACAGGCCAGTCCTTGCTTACAGATAGCTCCCCAACCCGAAGCAAATACTCACCAGCAACTATACACCACACAACAGTAACACTAACCCAGGAACCATCCCTGCAACAAACCCCATTGCCAACTCTGTCCACATATCTATTCAAGGGACACCATTATAGGACCTAACTACATCAGCCACACCATCAGTGGCTCGTTCACCTGCACATCTACCAATGTGATATATGCCATCATGTGTCAGCAATGCCCCTCTGCCATGTACATTGACCAAACTGGACAGTTTCTATGCAAAAGGATAAATGGACACAAATCAGACATCAAGAATTGTAACATTCAAAAACCAGTAGGAGAGCACTTCAATCTCCCTGGACACTCAACAGACTTAAAAGTGGCCATTGTTCAACAACAACAACAACAAAAAATTCAAAAACAGACTTCAATGAGCAACTGCAGAACCGGATCTAATTTGCAAATTTGACACCATCAAATTAGGCCTGAATAAAGACTGGGAGTGGCTGGGTCACTACAAAAAATTTTTCTCTCTCTTAATATTCACCCCTTCTTGTCAACAGTTGGGAATGGGCCACATTCACCCTAATTGAATTGGCCTCGTTAGCACTGACCCCCCCATTTGGTAAGGCAACTCCCATCTCTGCATGTGCTGTGTATTTATACCCGCTTACTGTATTTTCACTACATGCATCTAATGAAGTGGGCTACAGTCCACGAAAGCTTATGCCCAAATAAATGTGTTGGTCTCTAGGTGCCACAAGGACTTCTCGTTGTTTCAACTGAAGTACAGAAACCTCAGAATATTTGACAGTGTCACTCATTTTGAATATGTGCACAAAATGTGTAATTTTATGAGAAAATGGATAATGGGGATGAGGGCTGAAGGTGATTATGGAAAACCATTTGATCTGATGGCCCAGGAGCAATTGTTATGGGTAGGTACAACAGACATAAAGGCAGCCATCTGTGAGAAAAAAACAGCCACAGTTTTAGAGGATGCTGATGAATATGTTGAAATCCAGGGTCCATGGAGGATCCCAGGGGAAGAAAAGTCCCTCTGTCATCCAGGTTAAGAGGGAAGGGGGGATTGGAAATAAACCTAACCCCAACTTTGATAAAAACACCAGAGAATCCAAATTTTAAAGCCCTCTCCCAAAAGAGAAGGCAGGCAGTCTGCCATCATTGTGGGGCTATAGCCATATAAAACGAAACTGCCCATAACTTAAGGTAACCCCATGACCTACACCCCCACTTGCCACAGTGAGTGCCACTCCCATTGCCCCGAAGCAGCAATAGAGCAGGAGGAAGACATAGTGAACTATATCAGGACTGAACCTTGGGAGGGTAGTGAAGAACTTATTAAAAATACTAAGGTAAATGGCATAGATTGCAAGGGCTGGAAGGACACAGCGTCCCAAGTCACTTTGGTCACAGATAGTCTGATAAGGGAGGAAGACAGACTTCCTGGTAAGAGTTTAAATATATTAGCTTTGGTTGAACTCCCCATACCTGTGCCATAGGCCAAGATCGACCTCTAGTTCAAAGAGTTTAAAGGAGATGTTGCAGGCATTAGGAATCTGCTTCCCACTGATGTTTGAATTGGTAACGATATTTTAGCCATGTCTCAGCAGCTTAATATCATAACTTGCAGCCAGAAAGCGTATGGCTCTATCTCACCTGGCTTGTCTATGGAAAGCAGGGAGGGCTGCGGGAGCAAGGGATGAGATTCCACTGCTTTGCCAGAGTCTGCTCTTAACTTGAGTGAGACTCCAAGGGAGTTTATTGAGGCTCAGCAGGCTGATCCTTCCCTGAACAAGGAGAGGACTACAGCTCAGAACAGCACCCCGCTGTGGAACAAAAGGGTGGGATTTTTCTAGGAGCAGGTTTGTTGTACACAGCATCTCCCATAGGGAAAATGAGGCCCCCTGGTGAGGTTTGCTAGCAGGTGCTGGTGCCTGAGAAGTACAGGACAGAATTGCTGCTGGTAGTCCATGATTGTCCCTTTGGTGGACACTCAGGAGTGTAGAGAACCTGTGATAGGCTCAAGCAGAATTTCTCTTGGGCCAGTGCAGCCAGCTCAAAGGAAGGCCTCCTCTGAGATGTGCTAGTTACTGAGGCTGCTCACTGGGAAAACAGCAGTGCTATTTATACAGGTAAGTGCTTCCAATAAACATAGCCCTGTGCTGTGGAGTGCAGACTAAGCCTAGGCAGGCCTCCTAAGCTGTGCCCAGTGCACTGTGGGTTGGTGGTAGGACTATGGAGCTATTAAACCAGCAATCCATATGCTCATTGTCACCACACTGGTGAAGGATGGCACAGTGGTTAGTCTAGCTTGAGGCATGCCGGATCCTTAGTGTACTGTGGGGGCGTGTGCTGACGAGGGGCTGGGGGCCATGGATACACCTCCAGCTTATGTCTCATTACCATAGTTGGCTATTTTGCAGTGTAGAAAGAGCCTTGGGGTTTGTAAAGTCAGAGGCCATGGCTGCTTTTGGCCTGCCTGTCTCTGATGCTTCCGGGGGGTATCTGCTACCCTTCATGGGGGGGAGCCCTACCACTGCCTGCTGTGGGTCAGCTCCCGACTGCACTAGCAACACAAGCACTGCCCGCCACTGGTACTTTACAGACCAGCAAGGCGCACTTCCACCCTCGAGCCCTGTGCAACTCCCTGCAATGCCCAGCCCCTGGGCCACTGGATACGCACAAGATTCACAGATCCACTGCTTCCAAAGCACCTCAGATACCACTCTGCTTTACTCACAGCACTCAGTGAAAACAAGGAAAAGAAAGCACAAGGATTCAAGTAGTAGCTAGTAAAAGTATTGGAAACAAATGGTTACATATCAAATAAAATCATAACATGCTTTCTAGAGCCCAGATTTAATTAACACAATAATCTCATGTCTACAGATTATTGCTCATCCCAAATCCTTGCAGCACTGCACAGCCAGGCTGGCTGGGACCCTCCTTTCATGAGACAGGCACACTGCTGGTATGCCTCTTTGGTGAACGATTCAGTGTGTGGCTTTGCACTCCAAAATATACCAGACTAGTCCTTTGTCCTGTTCAGAAACAGGACACTCCCTGCTCTTTGTTTCTATCTGCAAATTTCCTCTCTTGCAGATTTTACAATCTCTCAATTTGCCCCTGAATCGGTATGCAAATAGGTCTTCAGTGTGAAGCACACAACACACAAATGACAGAGGCAAGGGCTTTTACCACCTGCCTGCAAAGAACATTTCCGAGGTCTGTCACCTCCTGGAGAGCTACCTTAAGTCCAAGACTTTAAGAATATAATTTTCAGTATAGCTCCATAACCCCTTAAATCTTATCTGTATGTAATGCCCAGCGGGCTACTAGCTCTCAATAGAGACTTCACATGCCACCTTTCAATGAGCTATTATACAGATATCCAATCCAGGGGATCCCTGTAATACCCCATGTGCCCCCTAAGTCCTCTGCCAGTTGGCACCAAGCAGTCCCTGGGTCACAACCTCACTGGGAAGCTAATACTGTCAGGAAATGGGCCCAGCATACTGGACACTTTAATGGGACCTTTATCCCACTCTCCTGCTCCTTCCGTCTCCTAAATACAAAACCAGGTATCTTCTCAGTTCAGGTATATCCTGGTAGCCTGGCCTTGTGGACTGGGAAGAGAGCTTTTTGTGGTATGAGGATTACGAAAGCTCCTGCTCCTGCTTCCCTACTCTTCTCCTAGTTTCCCACATGCAGACCTCAGCCTCAGCTGCTAGCCCCTCTCCCTTGGATGGGGCTGGGGGATGCCCAAGCTGCATACTGTTATGATAATATACTGCATTTTAAACCACTGGGTTCTGATGGGTTCACAAGGACCAGGGTTCCAGATGCTTGCCTCACTTGAGCTCCACCACCCCAGTGGCTTGGGAACCATGCTCTCCTCCTGAGAGCAGGTGTTTGGCAATAGGAGAAAACAGAGTGTACTGAGAATTACAATCAATCAGTCAGAGGAGGAAAGCGGCTTATTTTCATAGTGTTTATAGTCACTGGAGCAGTGAAAATGAGAGCAACGACAACCTGAGATATTTCTGGCCCACAATCATTGCTGATATTAGCAGGCTACTGCTGTGAGATGAATGCTAGGAACTTTGCAAATGTTGACAGTGACAGTGCAATGGGATTGATGGCACGAGGTCAGCAGCTAGAAGGAGGAAAGAAGCTAGTTTAACAGGGTATTTTAGAAGCAATATAACATTGCATGTTGTTCTGAATGGGAGTCAAATGTGAAAGCAGCTGAGAGGCAGAAGAAGCTAGCAGAGTAGAAAAAAGCCCCATACAATGAATTGAGAGAGCTTTTGAAACAGCAAGGCCAGAATAAAACAGAGCAAGTGCCTGAGTAAATGGACAGCAGAGCTGCTCAGGGACCAGGTGGAAAATAATGGTTCCATTATGAAGACAACATCGAGGAGAAGAGGAGAAAGCCAGAGGTGATGCACTCTATAGCCAGCACAGCCAGAGCATTTAGGAGACTTCACGTTACCAGTGCAGCAGCTCTCACAGACTTTATGCAATGCAGAGGCAGCAAATGTATAGCTCTGTGCAACAGTCACCAGGGCAGGGGTTCCCCTTGGCATACGTGGACATGCTAAGAGATAACAGGGCCAACACTCTGTCCTATGCATTAATCCTACCTTTGTCCAGTTGAAGGAAAGTCCAGGTTCTCTTCCTGTTTTGGCCAGTACATCAGCTTTAAATAAGCAGGATGATGGTCTCCTTACCTCATAGTTATACAGAGAGACTTAACGTGTAGATTAGCTCCATTAAGAACAGTGGCCAGTGCCTCCTCCCCCTGGAGAAAACCACAGGAGGGATCAAAGAGGCAGGAAAACTCCCCCATGGAGTTCACTAGAAATTTTTGCCTCAAGGGGCAGGGACTAAGGCCTCCTAAGCCCATGAACCCTGAGGAGGTACAAAGAAGGAACTGTTAGACTGTCCATCAGTGGCTCAAAAGCATGAGTACCAACCTCAGAGCAGATATTTAGGAAGCAGGCCACAAACCCCAAATTGGCTCTGAGTTCTGCACTTAGACTTTACCAACCAGTTATCAAGTGTAAACTCCTCAGGGACTATAAGAGCCTGAACATGGAACCACAGATAGTCCCCTGGGGTACTCTGGTCTGTCTCACCACCCAGGTGAGCCTGCCTTTGTGACAGATGATCCCTTACACGAAGAATCACAGCAGTATTCAGGTTACTCCCAGTCCCAAAGCACCAGTCACTTACCCCAGGTCAATTGAACCTTAGATCTCACCCCAAAGACAATGCTTATAAACAATCCTATAATAAACTATCTAAAGATTCATTATATAGGAAAAGAAAACAAGAGAGTTACTTACAAGGTTAATGCAAATAAACATAGATACACACAGGTGAGTTTCAATCTTAAGTTTCGAAAGGTAATAGAAGCTTCTATAATAAGCAAGCTCTACCTGTCCTTCAGGGTTAACCCAGGTTAAGCACCGGGGATTTCTTGCTTATGCCTAGTACTCCTTAGCCCTCAGAGTTCGATCAGCGTAGAGATCCAGTTAGTCCTTGTTAGAGGTTTTTATTTCCCTGCTCCTCTCGAGTATGCTGAGCTGTGAACTCAGCTGTTGGGAGGAATCCCCTTACATGATTCATCTTCATGGTCGGGGGAGGACCAAACAACAGTCTTCGTTCCTTTTTAATGTCCCTCAATAGACCATCTGGTGCTGAAGGCCTTTTCCTGTTGGGTAGGAGGTTACACTTTCTGTTGGAGATCAGCACTTCACAATAGTTAATATTTCTCAACTGTCTGGTGATTTACACAGTTCAACAGGCTTGCAATACAAATGCTCAAACATTTGTATTGCAAATGCCAGCAGCAACTCACAACCATTCCATTACATCTGAACACATTCTTATAATCCTAACCACTATTTAAACAATACTAACAGACAGGGGAGCCAGCCTGGTTCCAGCCCTGTATTTGTCAGGGTTCAGCTGAAACATGGGGACCTTGGCATGCGCTGGCACCTGGTCTGCCAGTGCCACAAGGACCCCCAGATGCAGGAGTCTATATAGGTAGCTGCTCCTCTGTGGACCCTCACCAGCCCCTCTCCCTGGCAGACAGCTGCTGTGCTCAAGGTGGCAAGATGTATTTTGTAGAAGTAAATTAAGATTTTGCTCATGGCTGCATCACCTGTAGACGTTTCAGGGCTTCTTCCACTCATTATTTGTTCTCTTGTCTCACTAAGGATTGCAAGTAGACTGAAGGGTCAGCAATTCCCAGGAGAAGAGAGGGGCTGAATGGGTCACATGTTTGTCAAACAGCATGGTTATTGATGCTATTGGGAAGCCAAAAGTTGGCATAAAGATGATTGCCTGTTCATCCCTTGGAGATTAGCTCTTCACTCAGCTGTCTGCACTACTGACCCACATATCCCCCGTCCAACCATGTACAAGGCTCCCTACCCCTTTCCAGTCCTGGAAGTGTTACAGGGCCAGTAGCAGCAGGGTGAGGGATAATGGCTCCTGATCTCTCTGCATTAGAATAGTGGAATGGGCTGACTGGCCGCCCCTCTGAAGGCTCTTTCCTGCATTTGATGGCGAGCAGGTTACTAGCTACCCTTAATGATCTGAAGGATGGCGTGGATTGCATCCTCAGCAAGTTTGCAGATGACACTAAACTGGGAGGAGTGATAGATATGCTGGAGGGTAGGGATAGGATACAGAGGGTCATAGACAAATTAGAGGATTGGGCCAAAAGAAATCTGATGAGGTTCAACAAGGACAAGTGCAGAGTCCTGCACTTAGGACAGAAGAATCCTATGCACTGCTACAGACTAGGGACCAAGTGGCTAGGCAGCAGTTCTGCAGAAAAGGATCTAGGGGTTACAGTGGACAAGAAGCTGGATATGAGTCAACAGTGTGCCCTTGTTGTCAAGAAGGCTAACAGCATTTTGGGCTATATAAATAGGAGCATTGCCAGTAGATAGAGGGATGTGATCATTCCCCTTTATTCGGCATTGGTGAGGCCTCATCTGGAGTACTGTGTCCAGTTTTTGGGCCCCCCACTACAAGAAGGATGTGGAAAAATTGGAAAGAGTCCAGTGGAGGGCAGCAAAAATGATTAGGGGGCTGGAGCACAAGACTTATGAGGAGAGGCTGAGGGAACTGGGCTTATTTAGTCTGCAGACGAGAAGAATGAGGGGAGATTTGATAGCTGCTTTCAACTACCTGAAAGGGGGTTCCAAAGAGGATGGATCTAGACTGTTCTCAGTGGTAGGAGATGACAGAACAAGGAGTAATGGTCTCAAGTTGCAGTGTGGGAGGTTTAGGTTGGATACTAGGAAAAACTTTTTTACTAGAAGGGTGGTGAAGCACTGGAATGGGTTACCTAGGGAGGTGGTAGAATCTCCTTCCTTAGAGGTTTTTAAGGTCAGGCTTGACAAAGCCCTGGCTGGGATGATTTAGTTGGGGATTGGTCCTGCTTTGAGCAGGGGGCTGGACTAAATGACCTCCTGAGGTCCCTTCCAACCCTGATATTCCATGATTCTATATCCCGTACTGCATGGAAAGGACTAGCCACCTGACCCCAAATGCGAAATAAGAGCTAATCACAGCTGGAAGGCCACCTTACCACACCCCACTGCTGCAAGGCCAGTGAGGAAGCATAGGTCTTGTTGAGAGAAGGCCAAGGTCCCTAAGTGAGGACAGACAGACTGTAGTGGGGCAATACAGATAACAAACAATGTTTGATGTTGTCCCCTGCTCCCATGAAGAGGGGCCATGCAGGTGAATTCCTCCTGTAAGCTGAGCTTGCAGCTGGAAGCCCAAGGGAGGAGGGAGATAATAAGAAGGAACTGGATCTCTGTGCTGATTTAACTCCGAGGGGCAAGGATTACTAGGCCTAGCAAGAACTGCTCAGCATTTGGCCTGTGTTAGCCCTAAAGGACAGCTAGAGCTTGGCTATTGGAGAAGCTTCTATTACTTTTCAAAACTTAACACTGGAACTCATTTGTGTGCATCTATGTTTACCTGCTTTAACCTTGTAAATAACACTCTTCTTTCCTCTTCCGCTTTACTAAACCTTTATATAGTTTATTGCAGGAGTGACCACATGTGTTGTCTTTGGTGTGAAATCTAAGGTGCAATTGACCTTGGGTGAGTGACTGGGCCTTTGGGACTAGGAGTAACCTGAATATTGCTGGGATTCTGGGTGTGAGGGACCATCTATCACAAAGGCAGGCTTCCCTGGGTGGCAATACAGATCAGAGTACTCCAGGGGACTGTCTGTGACTCCGAGTTTAAGTTGCTATAGTGCCTGAGGAGTTTACACATGATAATCGGCTGGTGAAATCTAAGTATAGAACTCACAACCAACCTGGAGTTTATACCTTGCTTCTTAAATGTCTGTGCTGAGGTTGGTACTCACACTCTGAGTTAGAGCAGGCAGCTTTACAGTCCCTCAAACCCAATCTGCAATTCCTCAAGCTATTTCAGTCCTGGGGGGCCCACACACACACCGTTCTGCCAATGCCCCTGATTTCCAACCCAAAACCCCCTCTGCTATACCAATCCTAGGCTTCCCAACCCCACCCCTCTGCTGATGCCCCTCAGTCCCAACCAGCAATCCCATCTGTTATTCACAGACTCATAGAAGTGAAAGAACTTACAGATCATCAGTCCATCCCTAATCAGTGTAGGACTGTTCCCTGCACTATAATCTCTAGGATTTTGCCCCATCCAGTCTAGTTATTTCAGATCTACGTTATTAGTTTATATAATCAAAATGTAATAAATATTACTACACCCAGGTAAAATCTGTACAAAATAAGAGAAGCAACATGGAATATAAATACCCCACAAACCAAATCCCAGATGTTAGAATTAAAGGTGTAAAATGTCATGGTTTAATTACTTTATTAATAGACATTGCACAGGGCTCATCACTGCGGGCTATGGGTGTCTGGAAAATATGGAAAACACTCTCACTATCCGAATCAGGAGCTAAACTAACATCATGAACTTCTGACAATCATTTCTGAAAGGTTCCTTTCAGAGCCTCACACTCAGCATGGTTTGAAATAAACCAGGGATCCTTCAGCTGGTGTTCTTTCTAATCTAGCTGTGGTATATCATCTCCCTTTCAGCACAGCCTGGAACATCTTCCCCAGAAACCACACCTTGGCTCTCAACTTCCCCAGCAACTTCTCACACTCCGTTTGGTGTCAGCAGCAGTTTGAATAGTATTTACCACCAACTTTAATGCATGAGGAAGTAATCCAATGTGTCACCTGATGAATGTTTCAGCATTAAACTGTCAGGTTGGGGTGATCTTTGACCCAAACTGGACTGACTGTCACTGTGTCACTTCCTGGGATCTGCTCTTGGCTAGATTGGGGCCTTCCATGACTTCCTGATTTTATGTTTGTTTGTTGGAGTCTCCCTCCATTGTCTGATCGGCAAAAATAGAAGGCTGGATCCTCAGCTGGTGTACATCAGGATTGCTCCTTCAAAGTCCCAAAGACCAACTCTGCTGAAACCAGTGGCGCTTCACTCATTTACACCGACTGATCCCCAGCCCAGAGTCTCAATCTTCAGCAGAAAACACAAATGGCAACTGGCAACATATCTCAGGAGACAAGTTACATGGAGCCACGGAGTCAGGATAACAGGGTCAGCTCAGCAAGCCATAGATATGGCCTAGAAATGCCTGCCTAAATGCTCTGATAAAGACAGCTGACAGTGCTCATAGCTAAGTCAATCAAAATTAATTTTCAAGTAAGATGTATCAAATGTTTTCCTACTATCTAGCTATATTATATGTACCTCCTGCCCTTCCCCCTCCTACTCTGTAATCAGATTTATGCCATGATTTGTAAGACAATGCTTATGTGTTTATAGATCTTTGTTAATAACTGCTTCATTATTTTACTGTAGACTGGACATAGATTGCCAACCAAGAATTGCCAGATACCTTTGAAGGCACAAATCCCTCATTTGCTTATTCTGGTATCACCTAGTTCTCCATTACAGTGTATTAATGTCACATCCCAGGCATCCTTGCACCCCTGCCAAGAATCACAGAGAGCAGCTCTGGCTCCCTGCCTAGGCTTACTGTTTCCTGTAGCAACTGCCTTACTGCTCCGGGTACCAAGTTCTATTAGCACTTTCAGACTTGGTACCCCATTCCCAGGGGTGTTCTGCAAACACAGACTCCGGAGGCAGTAACTGGAAAACAGGAAGTGGTCCTGGGCAGTAGGTTGTAGCTTAAGGGGAAGCTAGGCTCTTCACTTTGCCTGTAATGCAGGACTGGAGCCTTGAATTGTGAGTAGTGCAAGCTTCCTCTCTCTCAGCCAGCCAGAGGGAATCCTGGGAATGATCTAATGGGTCCTTCTGTCTTTAAATTCTATGAAACTCTGAAATGTTGATTGAGGGCTGATGGAATTTGTGGGCCTTTGCAGCAGAGCATGCTTGGCAAAGGGATACATATAAACAGCAGGATAGGGGAAGCTGGAGCTGCACTGACACTCTGCCAGAGATAGAGCAGACTCTTGTTAGGCTTGGCTGCCAGGTCTGTGGAGTGGGGGGCACCCAGCACGATCACCCAGGAGAGAGGAAAAGACCTAGGGAGGGGCTGTCAAGTTTGGGTATGAACTTTCTTACACGATCTTCAGTTTGCTTGTTTGGCCTTTGCCACTAGCCACCTGGGGGAGAGTCAGGGTTCAGCAGAGAAGGAAACCCATGGAGGGGCCAGAACTCCATGGGCATGGCCTTCTGTAGAGGTCAGTCTGCTGTGCCCTGGAAAGTAGAATTTGGAATGTCTCAAGCACTGAGGCTCCCCCACTTTCCCTACATGCCTACTTCACAGTCTGTTTCATCCCACATGCAGCAAGATGTTTCCTGAGCATTAGTTGATGGTTTCTTCTCCTTATCTGTATCCCATTGTTCCTAATTAAAGCCGTTTACACCATCTTAAAGGATCTATGTGCAGACCAGAAGCACTGCACAGCTCTGCCCGTTCCATCTGACCATGCTGCTCCATTCTTGGCACAGGCTGCTGATTGTGCTGAACTGTGCAGAACGCCTGGTTCCCAAAGCAGGAAGAGGACAGGTTAGTCTAACACATTTTGTGACACAAACTAAAACCCAGGTCACAAGGAGACAAGGTTGAACCACTGAGCCCAGAAAGAGTAGTTGTAGCCTTGCCAATTTTGTTAGCAAATAGTCAGCTACACTGTTGTACCCCATCTTGTTCCTTACCTCTTGTAACTGTCTGGAACAGTGACCTGATTTGAAATGAAAAGACTTGAAGGGATAATGGATGTCTCCTCAAGAAGCTATAGGATAGGCTCCTGAGACTAAGGCCTGGTCTACACTACGAGTTTAGGTCGAATTTAGCAGTGTTAAATCGAATTAAGCCTGGACACGTCCACACAATGAAGCCCTTTTTTTCGACTTAAAGGGCCCTTTAAACCGGTTTCTTTACTCCACCTCCGACGAGGGGATTTGCGCTAAAATTGGCCTTTGCAGGCCTGAGGGCCTGAGCCCTGAAGTACTGTTTGTTTGCTCAGCCCCTGCCTGAGGGCCTGAGCCCTAAAGTACTGTTTGTTTGCTCAGCCCCTGCCTAAGGGCCTGAGCCCTGAACTACTGGTTGCTTGCTGCCCCTCCCCGACTGAGGGCTTGGACTTGTGAGACTGAACGGTAGCCCAGCCTCGTGCCGTGAGGCGACTTGGCTACCAACTCATCCCTGTGAGGGATGAGCCCCACCCCGGACGTCTACACGACCTTTGTAAATATTACACATGGTTTAAAAGCAAGCGTGTTTAATGATTAATGATTAATTTGCCCTGGCAATCACGGCCAGTACAGCTACTGGAAAAGTCTGTTAACGTGTATGGGGATGGAGCGGAAATCCTCCAGGGACATCTCCAGAAAGCGCTCCTTCATGTACTCCCAAAGCCTTTGCAAAAGGTTTCTGGGGAGGACTGCCTTATCCCGTCCTCCATGGTAGGACACTTTACCACGCCAGGCCAGTAGCACGTAGTCTGGAATCATTGCATAACAAAGCATGGCAGCGTATAGTCCCGGTATTTGCTGGCATGCAGACAACATCCATTACTTATCTCTCTTTGCTATCCTCAGGAGAGTGATATCATTCATGGTCACCTGGTTGAAACGGGGTGATTTTATTAAGGGGACATTCAGAGGTGCCCGTTCCTGCTTGGCTGAACAGAAATATTTCCCGCTGTTAGCCATGCGGTGGGGGGGAGGGATGAAGTGATCATCCCAGAGAATCGGGTGGGGGGGGAGGGTGGTTAGTTGGGTTTGTGCTGCATGTTAACCCGGAAAACGCAGCCCCTCCTTTTACATTGCAAACCCATTTTAAATGGCTAACCCAACGGGTGCTTGGTATGGGAAATAAGGGCGCTGCTGTTTTGAAACCATTCCCACATGTTAGGAAGGTTAAAAAAGCCAAAAGACTGTGGCTTACCATGGCTGCCTGCAAGCCGAATTCTGTTGCCTGGCACTGCCTGAGTGATCTCTCACACCAAACTGGCAGGCCCTCAATATAAGAGGGAAAATGCGACCTTGTAACGAAAGCACATGTGCTGTGTAATGTGAACAGCAAAATTTAACGTGAAAGAGTGTACCCATTGTTCTCTAAAATGTATCTTTTTTAACCACCTCTCCCTTCTCCTCCACCAACTGCAAATGTTTCTCCTTCACAGAGGCTAGTGAAGATTAGAAGGAGAAGATGGCGGACTCGGGATGATATGTTCTTGGAGCTCCAGATGTCCTCCCACGCTGACAGAGCACAGCAGAATGCGTGGAGGCAATCAATGTCACAGTGCAGAAAAGCACAATATGAACGAGAGGAGAGGTGGCAGGCTGAATCGCGGGCTGAAGAGAGCAAGTGGCGGGCTGAAGAGGATAGGTGGCATCAGATTGCTGACAGAAGGCAAGAGCCGATGCTCCGACTGCTGGAGCATCAAACTGATATGCTCCAGCGTATGGTTGAGCTGCAGGAAAGGCAGCAGGAGCAGAGACCGCTGCTACAGCCCTCCTCCCCAAGTTCCATAGCCTCCTCACCCAGACACCCAAGAACGCGGTGGGGGGGCCTCCGGCCACCCAGCCACTCCACCCGGATGATTCCCCAAGCATCAGAAGGCTGGCCTTCAATAAGAGTTAAAGTTTTAAAGTTTTAAAGTTTTAAACTGCAGTGTGTCCTTGTCCTTCCCTCCGCTCCCACTCCTCCCGGGCTACCTTGGCAGTTATCCCCCTAGTTGTGTGATGAATTAATAAAGAATGCATGAATGTGAATTATCAATGACTTTATTGCCTCTGCAAGCGATGCTCGAAGGGGGGAGGGGAGGGTGGTTAGCGTACAGGGAAGTAGAGTGAACCGGGGGGGGTGGGGAGGGTCATCAAGGAGAAACAAACAGAAGTTTCACACTGTAGCCTGGCCAGTCACAAAACTCGTTTTCAAAGCTTCTCTGATGCGCACCACACCCTGCTGTACTCTTCTAACCGCCCTGGTGTCTGGCTGCGCGTAATCAGCGGCCAGGCGATTTGCCTCAACCTCCCACTCTGCCATAAATGTCTCCCCCTTACTCTCACAGATATTGTGGAGCGCACAGCAAGCAGCAATAACAATTGGAATATTGGCTTCACTAAGGTCTATCCAAGTCAGTAAACTGTGCCAGCGTGCTTTTAAACGTCCAAATGCACATTCCACCACTGTTCGGCACTTGCTCAGCCTATAGTTGAACAGGTCCTGACTACTGTCCAGGCTGCCTGTGTACGGCTTCATGAGCCATGGCATTAAGGAGTAGGCTGGGTCCCGAAGGATAACTATAGGCATTTCAACATCCCCAACAGTTATTTTCTGGTCTGGTTAGAAAGTCCCTTCCTCCAGCTTTTGAAACAGACCAGAGTTCCTGAAGATGCGAGTATCATGTACCTTTCCCGGCCATCCCACGTTGATGTTAGTGAAACGTCCCTTGTGATCCACCAGGGCTTGCAGCAGCATTGAAAAGTACCCCTTGCTGTTTATGTACTCAGTGGCTTGGTGCTCCGGTGACAAGATAGGGATATGGGTTCCGTCTATCGCCCCACCACAGTTTGGGAATCCCTTTGCAGCAAAGCCATCCACTGTGACCTGCACATTTCCCAGAGTCAGTACCCTTGATATCAGCAGGTCTTTGATTGCATTGGCTCCTTGGATCACAGCAGCCCCCACAGTAGATTTGCCCCCTCCAAATTGATTCCAGACTGACCGGTAGCTGTCTGGTGTTGCAAGCTTCCACAGGGCTATCGCCACTCGCTTCTCAACTGTGAGGGCTGCTCTCATCCTGGTATTCTGGCGCTTCAGGGCAGGGGAAAGCAAGTCACAAAGTTCCATGAAAGTGCCTTTACGCATGCGAAAGTTTCGCAGCCACTGGGAATCGTCCCACACCTGCAACACGATGCGGTCCCACCAGTCTATGCTTGTTTCCTGGGCCCAGAATCGGCGTTCCACGGCATGAACCTTCCCCAGTAACACCATGATTTGCACATTGCTGGGGCCTGTACTTTGTGAGAGGTCTATGTCCATGTCAATTTGCTCATCACTCTCGTCGCCGCGCTGCAATTGCTGCAATCGCCTCCTTGCCTGGTTTTGCTTTGGCGTGTCCTGGCTCTGCATATACTCCAGGACAATGCACGTGGTGTTCATAGTGCTCATAATTGCCGCGGTGATCTGAGCGGGCTCCATGATCCCAGTGCTATGGCGTCTGGGCTGAGAAAAGGCACAAAACTATTGTCTGACGGAGGGAGGAAGGGAGGGGCAAGTGACGATATGGCTTACAGGTACAGGGAATTAAAATCAACAAAGGTGGCTGTGCATCAGGGAGAAACACAAACAACTGTCACACAGAATGTCCCTCCCCCCCAAAGATTGAACTCAAAACCCTGGGTTTAGCAGGCCGTTGATTTCACGGAGGGAGGGGGAAGCAAATGAATACAGAACAAATCTGGTCCGTCTATTTTTTACATCTTAAGCTGGCAGCAGACGGTGCAGCATGACTGATAGCCATCGGCATCTTCTGGGTGTTTGGCAGAAGATGATGTACTACGACTGCTAGCCATCATCATCAAGACGGTACAATAGGACTGCTGGTAGGATTGAGTCTCCAGGAGACAAAACATGTCTGCCCAGGCGCCTCTGACCGAACTCACTGAGGAGTACGACGATGATGGATACCAGTCGTAATACAGCATCTGCTGCCAAAAGGCATGGAGCTGCTGCTATATAGCAATGCAGCCCCACGTCTGCCAGCACCCAGATAGCCGATGACAGCTACCAGTCATACTGCACCGTCTACTGCCAAAAGGCAATTAGCTGTTGCGGTGTAGCAATGCAGTACCACGTCTGCCAGCACCCAGATGACATATGGTGACGGTGAGCTGAGCTGAGCGGGCTCCATGCTTGCTGTGGTATGTCGTCTGCACAGGTAACCCAGGAAAAAAGGCACGAAACGATTGTCTGCCGTTGCTCTCACGGAGGTAGGGGGCCTGACGACATGTACCCAGAATCCCCTGCGACACTGTTTTTGCCTCATCAGGCATTGGGATCTCAACCCAGAATTCCAATGGGCGGCGGGGACTGCGGGAACTGTGGGATAGCTACCCACAGTGCAATGCTCCGGAAGTCGATGCTAGCCTCAGTGCTGTGGACGTGGTCCGCCGACTTAATGTACTTAGAGCATTTTATGTGGGGACACACACAGTCGACTGTATAAAAATGATTTCTATAAAACCGGCTTCTATAAATTTGACCTAAATTCGTAGTGTAGACATACTCTTAGAAACATGCTGCCTGCCTGAGAGGCTGATGCACGAATTGTTCAGGAAACATGTTCACACCTGAAGCAATGATACCCACGTGCTGTCCAGGATGGGCCGCCCTCAAGACAAGGGGCCCTTTCCAGGGGCATGGCTCTTCTATCCCTCTCTTGGTTTCTTGATGGTTTTATCAGTGCTCCGCAGTATTAATCAAAACCTTTCCCCCCCTACAATGTAGTAATTGGTTTCCAGGCTAAGCTAGGGAGAGAGCGGCTCATTCATCCAAGTCATTTGTGTCTGAAATGGATTAGCCTTTCTGTTTGTGCAGTTTAACTCACAGCTGAAGGTGGTTGACAGCAGAGTCAGTCATAAGGAGGAAGCATTCAATCTTGTCAGATTTCTCTCCGCGTTGAGGAGATTTAGATCCCCCAACAGAGACTTTTGCATTTCCTCTGCTTTTGGCTGCTTTGACATCTGTACCTGTGGACACAGCAAAAGCCCCTTAGATTTACAACTGCTCCTGGCCGTTTACATTGGCCCGTAAATGACAATTCTGTGAAGGAGAACTACAGGTACGTCGTCTAGCCCCACACCATGCCAAGGCAGAGGGGAGATGGGTTTTACACAAAGGATCTAGGAAGAATTGCCAGGGAGGAGATTATTCATCCCCATCTCAGCTTTGTGGCTTAGTGCAAATCAACTGTTCTGCTGCTCCACTCCAGACCACTGAGTAGCAGCTGCCGAGCCCTGAACACCTCACACGGGAGGTTTATAGGCCTGTGGATCTACATAGAGACAGATCCACTGAATCCTGCCCCATCCCACTTTTACCCTGCCCCCAGAGAAAGACACCCCATGGGCTGCCTCTTCTGCAGTAGAATTCCAGCAGAATTCCTCCTCTGGGGTTAGGGCATTGCATGCCTGTGGGATGAGGGACATCATATATCCCTTTGTAGACAAGCAGCTGCTCCCAGACGATTCACAAATTCCCAATGGCACAGGGCCGGGCCTGTCCTTCTGGAAAACTCCCACTGGCTTCCCCTCCTGCCAGGATTTGGCCCAAATGCATTGGAAAGGGAAGATGTGGATAAAAGATATTCCATAGCTCAAACAGGAGATATGGGCTGGGTGCAGGAATCCCTGGGTGAGGGTCTCTGGCCTATGCTGTACAGATCAGACTAGATGGTCATAATGGGCCCTTCTGGCCTCAAAAGCTTTGACTCTCAAGCAGAGTAATTTCCTCATTTGCTTACCGACAGACCCACGCTCTCCTATGAAGGCCAATTGTATCCCTGCTGCGTAGTGGGTGGACTGTCAGTTCCTGCAGGAGGGATCTGTGATGCTCTGTACCTCGGGGGAACACCCTGCACCCCCATGTTCATCCTTATAATATGATTGTGTGGTATCCAGTGCAAAGTTTGTCATGTCGGGTGTCTTCGGAAGGCTCATGATGCACTGAGCATTGTTGTTATAGTAATGTTATAGGTTGTAATTTCATATATATAGTTATGAGGCTGAAAATGTGTCCTCATGGCTTAAAACAAGCCCAGGCAAAAATTCTCCAGAAGCAGAGGGGCAGTTCTCACCTCATCAGGGCATGTATGGAATAAACCCAGCCCAGCCTCACAGGAACAAAGGACACTGGCCTAGGCAGCAACAAAGGATCTGTTGGGAGTGAGTCACCCCCCTTCCCTAGGTCAGTTTGGGACTACGATGAGGTAATGCTCACCTGACTCTGAAGTGAGGGGCAAAGCCAAGAGGGAAGAAAGAACATGATGAAAGGGAGAGATGTTTACCATGTTCTTGCTCTCTCTTCCTCCTCCATCTACAGACACCACCACCAAGCGACTGAAGCGCTGATCAAAAGGGAGAGCCTGGCTGAAGGGCAACCACTCCGCCTGTGGTGAGAAACATCGAAGTTTGTAAGGGTACTGAAAGTGTTAAGATCAGCTTAGAATGCATTTTGCTTTTATTTCGTTGACGAAATCTCCCTTGTTGTGCTTTGATTTATTATCACTTAAATGCTATCTTTTGTAGTTAATAAATTTGTTTGTTTCTTCTACTTGAAGCAGTGCGTTTGGTTTGAAGTGTGTCTGAGCTTCCCCTTGGGATAACAAGCCTGGTACATATGAATGTATTTGTTAAATTGACAAACTCATATAAGCTTTCAGCATATAGCGGGCATGACTGTACAGTACAAGTTGGAGATTCCTAGGGTTGTGTCTGAGACCGGAGATATTGGCTAGTGTCATTCGGTTGCGCAATCTAAGCAGTGGCTGGCCAAAAGTGCTCACTCACATAGCTGGGAGCAGCTTACATGCCAGTGGCTGTGCGTGAACAGCCTGGGAGTGGGGGTTCTCACAGCAGAGCAGGGTAAGGGTGGTTTCCAGAGTGGAGTGACCTAGCAGATCACCAGTCCAGATAACACCCGGGGAACATCACAGGATCTAAAATGCAGAACTCAAGTCATGGCATTGAAGGCCCATTCGGCTCCCTTGGAAAGGGGGTGGCAGTGGTCAGGCTGCAGCTGTGGTTCCAAATGGTGGGTCTCTCCCAGGAGATGCAGGCCTTGATCCAGGACATCCCCTTTGTTGGAATTGGTTTGTTCTCGAATCAAAAAGATGCCAGGCTGCATGGGTTGAAGGACACTAGGGTATAGCCCAGAGCTACTATGTCCTTTGCTCATTGGGCATGCACACGCCTCAATCAGCCAGAAAGCTCTTCCAGCCACCACCGCCGCCAAGACCCTGGCAACCTCATCAGGGATCTACAAGGAGTAGGGACACAAGTTTTAGTCATCATCGCCCTTCTTCCTCCCACTCACCAATCCAGCCTGGGGCCGCCAAACACCCAGAGGGCCAGTAGTGACCATTTTGAGGGTGCACCCGAGAGCGACACCCCAGTCAGTCGACCGGATCCTACCCGCATTTTCCTCAACCATCTCTCTCCCTACCGCTCGTCCTGGTTGCGGGTTACATGGGACCGCTGGGTCCTGGACATAGTAGCTCTGGGCTATACCATGCAGTTCTTGGTTGCCCCTCCTTCCCGCCCCCCCATTTCCCCATCCCTCTTCAGGTACCCTTCTCACAAGCAACTCCTCGTTCAGGAGGTCGAGAAGTACTTCAGGGCTCCTACACTGGAGTGTGGGGTCGGCGCGTTGATCCCAGCAAAAGTCCGTGGGGGCCGAGGGACCCTCCGACGCTCCCGGGGGACCATCCTCTGGTTCCGACGCCGAGGTGGGAGGCTCGGGGGCTTCTCTCTCCTCTCCCCCGCCCTCGGGGGCCTCCCCTTCCAAGGCTGGCGTGACCCGCGGGCTGCCCCCTGCGTGGCGGCAGAGGACTGCGGGGAACTCTGGCCAGTCCCGACCCAGGATGACTGGGTATGCCAGTCGCGGAGCGAGGCCCACCACCATTGGCTGGATGACCCCCTCAATTGTCAGTTGGGCCCGGGCACTCCGGTAGGGCTGTATGTCCCCATGGATGCACTGCAGCCGAATCTCTCCCAGGCGGGAGTCAGCCTGTGGACCTAAGCGTCGGAGGACTAGCATCTGGGTATCCCTCAATAACGACGGGTATGGTGATCTTAGCAGCTTGTGAAGGGCGGGCATGAGCTTCCCCTGAGCAGACCTGAGCAAAGGTACATTCTAGCCCCGGGCAATCCTGCTGGAAATGGCGGTCTCCTCACAAGCAAAACAGGGGCCCAGGGCTGTTTGTCCCGTCCGTAGCCGCATCCTGGGGTTGCACCCAGGTGGGCCCCAGTGGTCTCGGCGCGCCGTGGGAGCTGGGGTCCGCGCGGATCACCCGGGTGCCCCCGGGACACGAGTCCCGGCCTTGGCCCCTCGGGAGGCAACCTGTAAGTCCACTTGGGCTGGCGCCCCCTTCGTCTCGGAGTTAGGGCGCTCTGTCGCTGATGGGGCTACCGGGACCGCTGGGCCCATTGGCGTTTCAGCCGCCAGGAAGTCCTCCATTAAAGTAACGGCGGCGGCCAGGGTCGCTGGCCTGTGGCGGAGGACCCAGGCTCTTCCTCGTGGTGGGAGAACCTGGGTGAACTGCTCTAGTACCACCTGTTCCATTAGTTCCTCCGACGTTCGGCATTAGGGCTGCAACCACCGCATGCAGGTCTCCTGGAGTTCCTGGGCCACCCTCCGAGGCCGGACCCTGGCGGGGTAGGCCAGACTCCGAAACCGCTGTCGGAAAGTTTCTGGATTCACGTCCAGGGCGTCCAGAATCGCGGCCTTTACTTGGCTATAATCTTGGGCTGCCTCCACCGACAGGCCTCGATAGACCGTCTGTGCAGTCCCAGTCAAGTATGGGGCCAAGATGGAGGCCCATTGGTCCTGGCCCCACCCCACGACGACCGCCACCCACTCAAAAGTGACAAGAAAGGCTTCGGGGTCGTCGCCGGGTACCATCTTCGTCAGCCGGATCGGGGGGTTGGGCTGTGGGGTTGCGGCCGGGGCTCCTGGCCGGGTCTCCCCAAGTGGGGCCAGCGCGGCCGCGAGCTGCTGGAAACATTGCTGCTGAAAGTCCTGATGCTGGGTAACCAGGTCTTGAATGAGCTGATTCTGATGGGTTCCTAGCTGCTCCACGAGCTGCTGCTGCTGTTGCCGCTGGGCAGCCTGCTGCTCCTGTTGCTGTCGCGACTGGGCTGCCTGCTGTCGCTCCTGGGTTTCCGTCATAAGACCCAAGAACTGAGACAGATCCATCTCTCGGGAGGGGGATCTTTCTCCCCAGGCCCCCTTCTCCCCAGAGTCGAGAGTTCGCGCCCACATCCTGGGCGGAACTTCCTCAGAGAAGGCACCACGTGTAGACGTCCGGGGTGGGGCTCGTCCCTCACAGGGACGAGCTGGTAGCCAAGTCGCCTCACGGCATGAGGCTGGGCGACCGTTCAGTCTCACAAGTCCAAGCCCTCGGTCGGGGTGGGGCAGCAAGCAACCAGTAGTTCCGGGCTCAGGCCCTTAGGCAGGGGCTGAGCAAACAAACAGTACTTCAGGGCTCAGGCCCTCAGGCAGGGGCTGAGCAAACAAACAGTACTTCAGGGCTCAGGCCCTCAGGCAGGGGCTGAGCAAACAAACAGTACTTCAGGGCTCAGGCCCTCAGGCAGGAGCTGAGCAAATAAACAGTACTTCAGGGCTCAGGCCCTCAGGCAGGGGCTGAGCAAATAAACAGTACTTCAGGGCTCCTACACTGGAGTGTTGACGTGAAGGCAAGGGGGGGGAGAGACTGCCACCCGGGGTGGGGTGGCAGGGGGGACACAGGCCCACCCACGCCACTGTGTCCCAGCCCGGGGCCCTAACAGCAGCAGTCCGTCTGCTGCTGGGTCAGTGGGGATCCTGACCGCAACACACTGACATGAGCTCGGGGTCTGCTATCCCTGGGCCACCTCCAATCTCCCCCTCCATGGTTACCTGCATGTCCTCAGCCTCCTCCACCATGTCTCAGACCATGGGCTCCTCAGGGTACCGAGCGCTGGGTAGGTTGGGCGGCTCCTCCAGACCCTCGGCGAAGGGAGGCGCAGGCTGCTCCTTGGGATACCGGGCTCGTGGCAGGCTTGGCCAGTCTTCCTCAGGATACTGGGCTCGGGGCAGGTTCGGCCAGTCCTCCTCAGGATACCGGGCTCAGGGCAGGCTCGGCCAGTCCTCCTCAGGATACCGGGCTCGGGGCAGGGCTCGGCCAGTCTTCCTCAGGATACCGGGCTCGGGGTAGGCTCGTCCCAACAGGAGCTCGGGCACCAGCATCCATCCTCTCCCGGGACGGGCGCTCAACTGAACGCTGGGGCCGGGCCTTTATACTTCCTGTCCCGCCCCTTGGCTTCCGGGGGGTGGGGACAGGTGGCGGTGACTCCGCCCACTCTGGCAGCTGTTCTGGCTCGTCCCTCGCAGGGACGACTAGTAGCCAAGTTGCCTTACTACAGGTACACTCACCAGAGTTCCCTTGTGCGCCTTCAGGGTCTGGGAGCACGCTTTGGGTGAGTTCGGGGGTTACTGCTTTCAGGTCCAGGGTGATAAACATATCCTGGCTGTTGGGGAAACCGGTTTCTCCGCTTCCTTGCTGTGAGCTGTCTTCATTGTCTTTATCATCATCTTCCTCGTACCCCGAACCCACTTCCCTGTTGCGTGCTTCTCTATTTATGGAGTCAAAGCACATGGTTGGGGTAGTGGTGGCTGCACCCCCTAGCATGGCATGCAGCTCTGCGTAGAAGCGGCATGTCTGTGGCCCTGCCCCGGACCTTCCGTTTGCCTCTCTGGCTTTGTGGTAGGCTTGCCTTAGCTCCTTAATTTTCATGCGGCACTGCTGTGTGTCCCTGTTATGGCCTCTGTCCTTCATGGCCTTTGAGACTTTTTCTAATATTTTGCCATTTCGTTTACTGCAACAGAGTTCAGCTAGCACTGATTCATCTCCCCATATGGCGAGCAGATCCCGTACCTCCCGTTCGGTCCATGCTGGAGCTCTTTTGCAATCCTGGGACTCCATCATGGTTCCCTGTGCTGATGAGCTCTGCGTGGTCACCTGTGCTCTCCATGCTGGGCAACAGGAAATGAAATTCAAAAGTTCATGGGGCTCTTCCTGTCTACCTGGTCAGTGCATCTGAGTTGAGAGTGCTGTCCAGAGCGGTCACAATGAAGCACTCTGGGATAGCTCCCAGAGGCCAATACCGTCGAATTCTGTCCACACTACCCCAAATCCAACCCGGAACAGGGGCTGCTAACGGGGAGTTTCGCAAGGGAGTTTGGAAATGGAGCAGGAAGGGAGCCCGGGTCTCTTGCCGGTTCTATCTTATACCCTTTATTCCCCTTAAAACCTATAGCCCAAACTACATTCAAAACTTCTTGCTTTAAACAACCCCTTCATTAACTAGGAGACAATGCAGGCAGAAGCCCAGCTGCAGAGTGGGGGCTATCCAGTTTATTGCACTGAGTGTAGCATGTATGATTACCTGCCCCGTGGGCGGGTGGTGTATGTGTGCATTTGGTGCAAGGAGCTCCTGCCCCTCAGAGACCACGTACGGACTCTGGAGGCTAGGGTGGCGGAACTGGAGGAGCTAAGGGAGGCAGAGAGGTATGTTGATGAGGCTTTCCGGGTCACTGCAGAATTGTCCCACCTCCGGTCAGACAGCCCCTGCACTGTTGAGGAGGATGAAAGGCCCAGGGAAGCAGAGCAGTCAACGGGAGCAGAGGGAAACCTTCCCATAGTTGGGACCCTCCTTCCAGACGGTGCTGGGGTTGCCTCTTGCACTGAGGTTACCTCTCCAGGGGAGGGAACTCCAGTTGCTAGGAAAAGGCAGGTATTAGTATTGGGAGATTCAACCATTAGAAACGTAGATAGCTGGGTTTGTGATGACTGGGAGAACCGTATGGTGACTTGCCTGCCTGGTGCGAAGGTTGCGGATCTCTCGAGGCATCTAGACAGACTTATGTGTAGTGCTGGGGAGGAGCCGGTGGTCTTGGTACATGTAGGTACCAATGACATAGGGAAGGGTAGGAGAGATGTTCTGGAGGCCAAATTTAGGCTGCTAGAGAAGAGACTGAAATCCAGGACCTCTATGGTGGCATTCTCAGAAATGCTCCCAGTTCCACACGCAGGGCCAGGTAGGCAGGCAGAGCTTCAGAGTCTCAATGCGTGGATGAGACGATGGTGTAGAGAGGAGGGGTTTACATTCATTAGGAACTGGGGAAACTTCTGGAATGGGGGGAGCCTATACAGGAAGGATGGGCTCCATCCAAACTAAAGTGGAACCAGACTGCTGGCACTAAACATTAAAAAGGTTGTAGAGCAGTTTTTAAACTAGGAGATGGGGGAAAGCTGACTGCTGCAGAGGAGCATGTGGATTGGACAGAGACTTCTCTTAGGGGAGAGTCTAATGATAGAGAATCTCCAGGTTATAGTCAGGAGCAGAGGATCATAGAATCATAGAATATCAGGGTTGGAAGGGACCTCAAGAGGTCATCTAGTCCAACCCCCTGTTCAAAGCAGGACCAATTCCCAGCTAAATCATCCCAGCCAGGGCTTTGTCAAGCCGGGCCTTAAAAACCTCCAAGGAAGGAGACTCCACCACCTCCCTAGGTAACGCATTCCAGTGTTTCACCACCCTCCTAGTGAAATAGTTTTTCCTAATATCAAACCTGGACCTCCCCCACTGCAACTTGAGACCATTGCTTCTTGTTCTGAGAACAACCGAGCTCCATCCTCTTTGGAACCCCCCTTCAGGTACTTGAAGGCTGCTATCAAATCCCCCCTCATTCTTCTCTTCTGGAGACTAAACAATCCCAGTTCCCTCAGCCTCTCCTCATAAGTCATGTGCTCCAGACCTCTAATCATTTTTGTTGCCCTCCGTTGGACTCTTTCCAATTTTTCCACATCCTTCTTGTAGTGTGGGGCCCAAAACTGGACACAGTATTCCAGATGAGGCCTCACCAATGTCGAATAAAGGAGAACGATCACGTTCCTCGATCTGCTGGCAATGCCCCTACTTATACAGCCCAAAATGCCGTTAGCCTTTTTGGCAACAAGAGCACACTGTTGACTCATATCCAGCTTCTCGTCCACTGTGACCCCTAGGTCCTTTTCTGCAGAACTGCTACCTAGCCATTCGGTCCCTAGTCTGTAGCAGTGCATGGGATTCTTCCGTCCTAAGTGCAGAACTCTGCACTTATCCTTGTTGAACCTCATCAGGTTTTTTTTGGCCCAATCCTCTAATTTGTCTAGGTCCCTCTGTATCCGATCCCTACCCTCCAGTGTATCTACCACGCCTCCTAGTTTAGTGTCATCTGCAAACTTGCTGAGAGTGCAGTCCACACCATCCTCCAGATCATTAATAAAGATATTAAACAAAACCGGCCCCAGGACCGACCCTTGGGGCACTCCACTTGAAACCGGCTGCCAACTAGACATGGAGCCATTGATCACTACCTGTTGAGCCCGACAATCTAGCCAGCTTTCTATCCACCTTACAGTACATTCATCCAGCCCATACTTCTTTAACTTGGCGGCAAGAATACTGTGGGAGACCGTATCAAATGCTCTGCTAAAGTCAAGGAATAACACATCCACTGCTTTCCCCTCATCCACAGAGCCAGTTATCTCATCATAGAAGGCAATTAGGTTAGTCAGGCATGACTTCCCCTTCGTGAATCCATGCTGACTGTTCCTGATCACTTTCCTCTCCTCTAAATGTTTCATACTTGATTCCTTGAGGACCTGCTCCATGATTTTTCCAGGGACTGAGGTGAGGCTGACTGGCCTGTAGTTCCCCGGATCTCCCCTTCTTCCCTTTTTTAAAGATGGGCACTACATTAGCCTTTTTCCAGTCATCTGGGACCTCCCCCGATCGCCATGAGTTTTAAAAAATAATGGCTAATGGCTCTGCAATCTCACCCACCAACTCCTTTAGCACCCTCGGATGCAGCGCATCCGGCCCCATGGACTTGTGCACGTCCAGTTTTTCTAAATAGTCCCGAACCACTTCTTTCTCCACAGAGGGCTGGTCACCTTCTCCCCATACTGTACTGCCCAGTGCAGCAATCTGGGAGCTGACCTTGTTCGTGAAGACAGAGGCAAAAAAATCATTGAGTACATGGATGGAAGAGGATAAAGTAGGGGCCAGATCAGATGATAATCATTCACATAAAAAAGAATGTGATACATCAGAAAAGGGCAGACAAATAAACAGTGACAAGTTTTTAAAGTGCTTGTACACAAATGCTAGAAGTCTAAATAATAAGATGGGTGAACTAGAGTGCCTTGTGATAAAGGAGGATATTGATATAATAGGCATCACAGAAACCTGGTGGACTGAGAGCAATCAATGGGACACAATCATTCCGGGGTACAAAATATATCGGAAGGACAGAACAGGTCATGCAGGGGGGGGAGGGGAGTGGCACTATATGTGAAAAAAAATGTACAATCAAATGAAGTAAAAATCTTAAGCAAATCCGCATGTTCCATAGAATCTCTATGGATAGAAATTTCATGCTCTAATAAGAATATAACATTAGGGATCTATTATCGACCACTTGACCAGGACGGTGATAGTGATGATGAAATGCTAAGGGAAATTAGAGAGGCTATCAAAATTAAGAACTCAATAATAGTGGGGGATTTCAATTATCCCCATATTGACTGGGAACATTTCACTTCAGGATGAAATGCAGAGATAAAATTTCTCGATACTTTAAATGCTTCATGGAGCAGCTGGTACGGGAACCCACAAGGAGAGAGGCAACTCTAGATTTAGTCCTGAGTGGAGCGCAGGAGCTGGTCCAAGAGGTAACTATAGCAGGACCGCTTGGAAATAGTGACCATAATACAATAGCATTCAACATCCCTGTGGTGGGAAGAACATCTCAACAGCCCAACACTGTGGCATTTAATTTCAAAAGGGGGAACTATGCAAAAATGAGGGGGTTAGTTAAACAGAAGTTAAAAGGTACAGTGACTAAAGTGAAATCCCTGCAAGCTGCATGGGCGCTTTTTAAAGACATCATAATAGAGGCCCAACTTCAATGTATACCCCAAATTAAGAAACACAGTAAAAGAACTAAAAAAGAGCCACCGTGGCTTAACAACCATGTAAAAGAAGCAGTGAGAGATAAAAAGACTTCCTTTAAAAAGTGGAAGTCAAATCCTAGTGAGGCAAATAGAAAGGAGCATAAACGCTGCCAAATTAAGTGCAAGAATGTAATAAGAAAAGCCAAAGAGGAGTTTGAAGAATGGCTAGCCAAAAACTCCAAAGGTAATAACAAAATGTTTTTTAAGTACATCAGAAGCAGGAAGCCTGCTAAACAACCAGTGGGGCCCCTTGATGATCGAGATACAAAAGGAGCGCTTAAAGACGATAAAGTCATTGTGGAGAAACTAAATGGATTCTTTGCTTCAGTCTTCACGACTGAGGATGTTAGGGAGATTCCCAAACTTGAGCTGGCTTTTGTAGGTGACAAATCTGAGGAACTATCACAGATTGAAGTGTCACGAGAGGAGGTTTTGGAATTAATTGATAAACTTAACATTAACAAGTCACCGGGACCAGATGGCATTCACCCAAGAGTTCTGAAAGAACTCAAATGTGAAGTTGCGGAACTGTTAACTAAGGTAACCTTGTAACCTGTCCTTTAAATCGGCTTCTGTACCCAATGACTGGAAGTTAGCTAATGTAACGCCAATATTTAAAAAGGGCTCTAGAGGTGATCCCGGCAATTACAGACCGGTAAGTCTAACGTCTGTACCAGGCAAATTAGTCGAAACAATAGTGAAGAATAAAATTGTCCGACACATAGAAAAACATAAACTGTTGAGCAATAGTCAACATGGTTTCTGTAAAGGGAAATCGTGTTTACTAATCTAGTAGAATTCTTTGAAGAACAAACATGTGGACAAGGGGGATCCAGTGGACATAGTGTACTTAGATTTCCAGAAAGCCTTTAACAAGGTCCCTCACCAAAGGCTCTTATGTAAATTAAGTTGTCATGGGATAAAAGGGAATGTCCTTTCATGGATTGAGAACTGGTTAAAAGACAGGGAACAAAGTGTAGGAATTAATGGTAAATTCTCAGAATGAAGAGGGGTAACTATGTCCATGCAGTGTGCAGAGGCGGTCAAAAAAGCAAACAGGATGCTAGGAATCATTAAAAAGGGGATAGAGAATAAGACTGAGAATATATTATTGCCCTTATATAAATCGATGATACGCCCTCATCTCGAATACTGCGTACAGATGTGGTCTCCTCATCTCAAAAAAGATATACTGGCACTAGAAAAGGTTCAGAAAAGGGCAACTAAAATGATTAAGGGTTTGGAATGGGTCCCATATGAGGAGAGATTAAAGAGGCTAGGACTCTTCAGCTTGGAAAAGAGGAGACTAAGGGGGGATATGATAGAGGTATATAAAATCATGAGTGATGTGGAGAAAGTGGATAAGGAAAAGTTATTTACTTATTCCCATAATACAAGAACTAGGGGTCATCAAATGAAATTAATAGGCAGCAGGTTTAAAACAAATAAAAGGAAGTTCTTCTTCACGCAGCGCACAGTCAACTTGTGGAACTCCTTACCTGCGGAGGTTGTGAAGGCTAGGACTATAACAGCGTTTAAAAGAGAACTGGATACATTCATGGTGGTTAAGTCCATTAATGGCTATTAGCCAGGATGGGTAAGGAATGGTGTCCCTAGCCTCTGTCTGTCAGAGGGTGGAGATGGATGGCAGGAGAGAGATCACTTGATCATTGCCTGTTAGGTTCACTCCCTCTGGGGCACCTGGCATTGGCCACTGTCAGTAGACAGGATACTGGGCTAGATGAACCTTTGGTCTGACCTGGTACAGCCTTTCTTATGTTCTTATGTTCTTAAAGGCCAGTTTCAGTGCTAATCCCCTCGTCGGAGGTGGAGTAAAAAAACGGTTTAAAGGGCCGTTTAAGTCGAAAAAAAGGGCTTTGTCGTGTGGACGTGTCCAGGCTTAATTCGATTTAACACTGCTAAATTCGACCTAAACTCGTAGTGTAGACCAGGCCTAAATGGGTTTAGAGAGGGTTTAGAGAGGGGGAATCTCAACAAAGCACCAGCCAATCAGCTGCAGTTAAACTCTGCAAGCTGTTTTGGAGATTCCATCTCCTCCCCGAAATGCTGGTGTGCACAGAGCATACGGGGGGACCCTGATGCAGGCTGTGCTGCAATGGACACTATACTCAGCAGTCTTTGTACTTCCTCAGCTTGAGGGCTGTGACTGCGCCAGTCCTCTGCAATCTGAGTAATAACGTAGCTGTGCACTGGTAACCCACATGCTTATATTGCAGTATTTGATGTCTGTTGCCTCCAAAGAGGGGAGTGCAGCAGTGGGGAGGGAACATGGATTTTAATTGAATCCTCTGAGTCTTGGCACATGTGCGGAGGGCAGGGCAGGTCACTTAGAAGGGCACAAAGCACCTAGAGCTGGGGACGTGGTAGATACTGGTCATGGTCAGTAGCTGTTGCTGAAGCTGTGCACAGGGTTTCTATGAAGGACGAGCAGTCTTTCAGGACCCACATATTCATGTCTGACAGCTGAGCCCATCAGCACTCTGGGGGAGACAGGTATAAATAGGGGAACTGGAGACAGCCCTGTGGCTGTGTGATGCAAGATTAAGATGTGTCTGCTATGTGAGCTGCACCATCTTGGATCCAGGCTACACAGGCCTGATCTCGCTGGCAGCTGAGGGGATTCTGCAGAATTTGAAGGGCAAGAGTAGGGCTGCCTTTCTTCGCAGGCTCTAAGGAATCAGGTGACACACATGCACCTCTGATGCCACACTGCAGAAACTCTCCATAAGAAGATTGGAGGGGAGGGAGTGTGCACACTAAGGTTCACCCTGCATTGCAACTCATAGAACAGCGACAAAGTGGGGAAAACTGCACAGGCCTGAAGACTCTAGCCTGTGTGGGAAAACACCCAGAGAGCCACTGGCTGTGCTCTGGTGTGTTCTTCAGTGCAGAAGTTGGCCGAGGAACAGGAAAAGGGAACCATTTTAGTTATACAGAATATTACCTCAGCTCTGTTCTTACCCATTAACCACTGTCTACAGGGGACTATATCTAATTGTTACATTGTCAATTAATAGATATGAACATGTGTGAGTCACCTCTCTCTCCTGCTTTTAACACTGCTTTCCTTTTCTTGCTTCACTCCTCTTTGCTCTTTCCTTTCCCAGAGTAAATGATGATGTATTTTTTGAGTAGTGCGTGGTGTAACTGCGTTAGTAAGAGAATGAACAGACTCTCCAAGGCATGGGAGCTGACAGTGGGAAGAGGCTGTTAGTTTTAGGTTAGACTGACAGACCTGAGTTAAGATGCTCTGTCTATATGTTAACAATGTATCTAATAAAGACGGTTATTAAGTTACTAGCAATGAATTATTATTAAGACTAGTGGATTATTTGAATATAAAACAACACATGGTATCAAGAGTGCGGGAAGTGATAAAAAGAACCTGAAGAAGCTAAAACAAACAAACAAAAACCTGAGGTAAAAGATACTCAGAAATGAAAAACAAATTTGAATGAAATAAGATGGATCAATTAAGAATTCCCGCATTTCTAAAAATGTCAAGAAATGCTGCACAAAACTGGAAAATGTCTAAACAAGAATTTGATTTTTTTTGAGGGCATCAGAATCTATTCATAAGGAAGCTGAACAAAAGATTGCAGGTACTGAAAAGATTGCAGGTACTGAAGGAATTTTATTATAAAATTCATTTAAGCTTAATGTTAGAGAACGAGCTGATGATGAGTTTGTCTTTAAAAAAATTGAGGAAGACTGTTTTCAAAAAGAAATGAAATATTTCAAAGATTTCAGTTTCACTCAAGAAATCAAATGGAGGAAGAGACTTTTGAATCTTTTTTAGCAGGTCTAAAGATAAGAAGACAGATTTCTGAGTCAAGTATAAGAGATCAAATTGTGATTGGTATAAAAGACATCAGTGTAAGAAAAAGACTGTTAGAAGAGCCAGATTTAAATCTGGAATAAACAGTGAAAATTTGCCAAACGGCTGAACTTAATCAACAATAATTGTGCATTTTAGAACAGAAACAAACTGATCTGAATATAGACATTATGGGAAAAAGTAAAAAAAAAAGTCTATGGAGCAAAACAAGGTGAAAGTATTAAAATTAAAACATGTGAGTGTATGAAAGAATATTCTAGATGTGGAAGGAGACACCAACCTAGATAATGTCCAGAATATAGTCAAACCTGTCATATCTGCATGAAACAGAATCACTGTGCGAAACTTTGCAAATAAGAGTGCGAAGCTGGCAGATGAGGTGCCAGCTCTTGCCAAGATCCCCATGACTTGCATCTGAAGAAGTAAGGTTCTTACCCACGAAAGCTTATGCTCCCAATACTTCTGTTTGTCTTAAAGGTGCCACAGGACCCTCTGTTGCTTTTTACATGACTCAACTGAGGTCTCACAAATACTTAGCTGGAACTAGTTTGGCTCACCTGTCTGTTAGTTTTGTTAAAACTGGTACTAGAATGATATGAATGTGTTCAGACTATATGGAATGCTTGCGAGTTGCTGCCGGCATTCATCTCACTTATAACAGCTGTATCCCATATTCTATGGCAATATTTGAGCAGTTGCATTGTAAGCCTCTGTAAATTGTAACTCACCAGACAGGAGAGAGACGTTAGCTGGTGTGAAAGGCTGGTCTCCAATAGATGGTGTTGTGTCCTGTCCGACAAGAAATGCCTTTCAACACCATACAGAGTAGAACATTAAAGAGAACAAAAGACTTTGTTTTCTCTCTCCCCACCCATGAAGATGAGTCTTGCAAGTGAATACTTCCCATCATCTGAGTTTGCAGCTCAAAGCAGAAGAGGGAAAGGGAATAAAACCCCACAACAAGCAGGAACTGGATCTTTATACTGCTTGGACTCTGCTGGGCAAGAATTATCAGGCATAAGCAAAAGCTCCCCAGTGCTCAACCTGGGTTAGCCCTGAAGGACATGTAGAGCTTGCTTATTATAGAAGCTTCTGTTACTTCTTGAAACTTAAGACTGGAACTCATTTGTGTGTATCTGTGTTTACCTGCCTTAATCTTCTAAGTTACTCTCTTGTTTCCTTTTCCTATATAATAAATCTTTAGATAGTTTATTATAGGATTGGCTACAAGCATTGTCTTTGGGTTGGGATCTAAACTGCAATTGACCTGGGATAAATGACTGGTCCTTTGGACCAGGGAGTAACCTGAAAATTGCTGTGATCCTAGATATAAGGGACCATCTATCACAAAGACAGACTCACCTAGATGGGGAGACAGATCAGAGTATCCCAGGGGACAGCCTGTGATTCCACGTTAAGGAGTGCCTGAGGAGTTTACATTGATAATTGGTTGGTGAAGTCTAAGTATAGAACTCACACCAATTTTAGGTTTGTGTCCTGGTTCTTAACAGTCTGCCCTGAGATTGGTACTCACATTCTTGAGCTGCTGCATTCCAACTTCACACAGAGAAATCTGGAAAAACTTAGAAATATACATTCAATTCAAAATTCAAAAGTTTCAGAGAAGATACCGAATAAGGAATACAGAGCTGACATAAATGAAGATGAAGAAAATTTGTTTCTGGGTATTTTGAAACAGTCACTATGAATAACAAGGGTTGGACAGCTATGTTATCTACTAATAGAACATCTATTCTGTATGTAATAGACCTTTGTGCACAAGCTAATGTAATTTTATAAGAAATTATAAAATGTCTAAAAGTAAAACCTGTAGTAAGAGAAAAAATACATATTAATTTATAATCTTATAGTGGTAAAAAAAAATCCTGTTATGGGTATTTGTGAATTACTGGTTGTAGCAAGGAAGCATGACCTCCCTCAGAGATAGACAAGGAGGGACCACAACCCACCCCTTGGGTTGTAGAGCCAGGAAAGCCATGCCCTCCTTGCAGGAAGCTATAGGGTGGGACAGGATGTGGAAGTATAAAAGAGGCCCTGCAGCTCAGTTTGGCTGGAGCTGCCGAGGGAGACAGATGATTCTCCCCTGCTGCCAGAGCAGGACGCTGAGGAGGACTGCTGTGGCCCCGAGCACTTGCCTGAGCTTCCAAAGTGCCCTGACACGCCAGACACTGAGGAGCTGCTGGGACTACCATTGGCGGTGTATTCCGGGGAGACGGAGGATGACCCCTGGATGCAGGTACACCTTGAGGGGAGGGGAGGAAGTACCTCAGAGACAGTCGACTGTAGTCTGGCTATGGTGCTGCCTGCAGATAGGGCAGTGTGTTGTGGCTGGAATCCCCACTGACCCCAGTCGTGAACACTCCACCACTGTTAGGGTGCTGGGTTAGGACCTGGTGGAGTCACGTGGGTCCAGGTCCCCCTACCACCCCACCTCAGAGGTGGCAGCCTCACCATAGTAGGCCAGGAGGTCTGTACTAGTCTACTGTCTGCCAGAACTAGGACACTAGACCCTTTATTCCCCTGACTGTAGGCCAGAGCCCTCTACCTGTTTGCTGCTCTGCCCTGACTGAGGGCCCGGACTTATAGACACTTTGTTACTCTACCCTGAATGCAGGCCAGAGTCCCTGTTTGCTGCCTTGCCCTGACTAAGGGCCAGGCTTATAGACCCTTTGCTGCTCTGCCCTGACCACAAGCCAGAGCCCCTGACTGTTGGTGGTCCACCCTGTTTGAGAGCCAGGGTCGATAGACTCATTATTGCTCAGCCTGTCTCAAGTGGCCTGAGCTTTAAAGACAGCTAATTCCTCCCAACTGATTGCCAAGAAAAGGGCGCGATAGTGATGAGGCATGACCTTCCTTAGAGATAGAACAGGAGGCATGACCATGCACGCTTACACTGGTCATAGTTAACGATAGAAAACGTAAGAATTGTAGTAGTTAAGGGACAAGGTATTTCTACTTTAGTTTAGAAACATGTTTAGTGCTAAATCTAACTGGAAGAATTCGGACTATTCAGAGTTCTGACACACTGAAAATAAAACATCAATTTACAGCTATTCACTGGCATTGGTAAATGAAACAAAAAAACTAGTTATACATGCAACTAGAAAAATACCATTATCTTTAAGAAATAAGGGACAAAAAGAATAGGAAAGCTTAGTTTAATTTAGATATAATCAAAAGTGTGGAAGAGCCGACTGAATAGGTGAATTAATTTGTAATAGTAGACAAGAAAGATGGTTATGTTTAAATAGGGCTGTCAAGCTATTAAAAAAATTAATCATGATTAATCGTGCTGTTAAACAGTAATAGAATACTATTTATATAAATATTTTGGATGTTTTCCACATTTTCAAATATATTGATTTCAATTACAACACAGAATACAAAGCGTGTAGTGCTCACTTTATATTTATTTTTTATTATAAATATGTGCACTGTAAAAATAAAATAAATAGTATTTTTCAATTCATTTTATACAAGTACTGTAGTGCAATCTCTTTGTCTTGAAAATTGAACTTACAAATGGAGAATTATGTACAAAAAATAACTGCCTTCAAAAATAAAACAATGTAAAACTTTAGAGCTTACAAGTCCACTCAGTCCTACTTCTTGTTCAGCCAATCGCTCAGACAAACAAGTTTGTTTACATTTGCAGGAGATAATGCTGTCCACTTCTTGTTTACAATGTCATGTGAAAGAGAGAAAAAGAGATGCGCTAAAGATTCATATGTCCTTTCATGCTTCAACCACCATTCCAGAAGACATGCGTCCATGCTGATGATGGGTTCTGCTCAATAACGATCCAAGGCAGTGCAGACCAACACATGTTCCTTTTCATCATCTGAGTCAGATGACACCAGCAGAAGTTGATTTTCTTTTTTGATGATTCGGGTTCTGTAGTTTCCGCATTGGAGTGTTGCTCTTTTAAGACTTCTGAAAGCATGCTCCACATCCCGTCCCAATCAGATTTTGGAAGGCATTTCAGATTCTTAAATCTTGAGTTGAGTGCTGTAGCTATCTTTAGTAATCTCACATTGGTACCTTCTTTGCATTTTGTCAAATCTGCTGTGAAAGTGTTCTTAAAATGAACAACATGCTGAGTCATCATCTGAGACTGCTATAACATGAAATATATGGCAGAATGAGGGTAAAACACAGAGCAGGAGACATACAATTCTCCCCCAAGGAGTTCAGTCACAAATTTAATTAACACACTATTTTTTTAACAAGCGTCATTAGCATGGAAGCATGTCCTCAGGAATGGTGGCCAAAGCATGAAGGGGCAGGCGAATGTTTAGCAGATCTGGCATGTAAATATCTTGAATGCCAGCTACAGAAGTGCCATGTGAACATCTGTTCCACTTTCAGGTGACATTGTAAATAAGAAGCCGGCAGCATTATTTCCCGTAAATGCAAACAAACTTGTTTCTCTTCGCGATTGGCTGAACAAGAAGTAGGACTGAGTGGACTTGTAGGCTCTAAAGTTTTACATTGTTTTGTTTTTGAGTGCAGTTATGTAACAATAAAAAATCTACATTTGTAAGTTGCGCTTTCATGATAAAGAGATTGCACTATGATACTTGAATGTTTATTGTTTATACAGTGCAAATATTTGTAATAAAAATAATATAAAGTGAGCACTGTACACTTTGTATTCTGTGTTGTAATTGAAATCAATATATTTGAAAATGTAGAAAAACATCCAAAATATTTAATAAATTTCAATTGGTATTCTACTGTTTAACAGTGCGATTAAAACTGCGATTAATCACAATTCATTTTTTGAGTTAATCGCATGAGTTAACTGCGATTAATCGACAGCCCTAGTTAAATCCAAAAGACTTAAATAAGTAGGTTAAAACAGATGATTTAAAAATACCTGCCAGGGAAGAAATATTTGGACAAATGTCATGAGTATAATACTTTTCTTCTTTAGATGCTTTGAATGGATATTGGCAAATACCACTGGAGCAAGACAGTCAATTGCTACGTATCAGGGGGTAGCCGTGTTAGTCTGTATCTACAAAAACAACAAGGAGTCTGGTGGCACCTTAAAGACTAACAGATTTATT
This sequence comes from Malaclemys terrapin pileata, assembly GCF_027887155.1. NCBI lineage: Eukaryota > Metazoa > Chordata > Testudines > Emydidae > Malaclemys > Malaclemys terrapin. The sequence continues at coordinate 51,609,944 of NC_071511.1, read as the reverse complement.
TGGGCATGAGCTTTCGTGATGCATCCGAAGAAGTGAGGTTTTTACTCACGAAAGCTCATGCCCAAATAAATCTGTTAGTCTTTAAATTGCTACGTAGGTTTAACACACTTTTTGGACATTGCTATTTTTAAAAGACTACCTTTTGGATTATGTTTAAATCCAGAGGTATTTCACAGAGCAATACAAATGATTTTCGAAAATATAGCTGGCGCACAAGTGTACATTGATGTTATGATAATATGGGGAAGAACTTTAGGACACCATAATAGAAGATTAACTAAAGCATTATCTGGAGTAAAATGAGAAGGATTGAAACCTAACAACAATAAATGTAAATTCAAAGTGCAAGAATTAATGTTTCTAGGAGAAAAACTGAAAAGTCAGGGATTACAGATTGATCCCCAATGAGTACAAGCCATTGATAAAATTGCTCACCCAAAAGATAAGGAGTCACTACAGAAATTTTTGGGCATGGATAATTTTGTAGGAAAATACATAGCTAACCTAGCAGAAAAAAACAACAAATGTAAGGGCTTAACTTTGTAAAAATAATCAGTGGAAATGGGACTGTCAACATCAACAAGAATTTGAGCAGTTTAAGCAACTAATAAAAATAGTTCCAGTATTAAAAATATTTGATCATAACAGAATTACAAAATTCTCTTCAGATACATCCAAACCAGGCCTCGGAGCAGTTCTATTCAAAAGTATGGTGATCTATGCCTCTAGAGCTATGTCCAGCAGAATGCCAGTATGCTCAGATAGAAAAAGGGCTTTGGCATTTGTTTTTGGATGCAAAAAATGTCACATATTTATATATGGTAGATCTGAAGTGGCAGAAACAGATCATAAACCATTAGTTAATATTTCAAAAAGGAACATGACAGACATACCACCTGGATTACAAAGATTATTTTTCAATTGTATTTATATGATTTAAAATTAGAATATCAGCCACACAAATCAATATTTGCTGATATCTTTCTAGAGCTTATGATGTAACTAATGTCACAGAAAAATAACATGATGTGGTACATGTATAGGGTGACCAGACATACCATTTTTAAAGGGACAGTCCCATATTTAAGCCCTCCTGCAGGTGTCCCGACTTTTTCATAAAAACAGGCAAATTGTCCCATATTTTCTGTTTCCTTCCCCTTATAAGTACTAGTGGGAGAGATCCCTGCTCAGCAGCTGCCCACACACCAGCGGTGAGTGGGGGAGTCCAGTGGCCAACAATGGGGGTAGGTGTGCAAGGCTGGTGGCGGGGCGAAGATGCAGTGCATGGGGCCGGCCGCTCCCCCTGCTTGTATGTCAGCGCAGCCCCCACTGCGTGCTGGCTCTCAGCCATCAGGTCCCTGCCCTCCATTCAGTTTCCGGCCAGCACTGGCTGCACGCTGCGAGCTGCGGTGGCTGGTGAATGCGGGCAGGTGCCAGACGGCAGCAGGTTACGTGTCACCTCTGCTGTCCACCCACTGGCCCTTTATATGCTCCCCCTCTCACTGCCCTCTCCCTGCTTTGCTCCTCTCCCTCTCCCCCATCCCCAGCCCCGCTGCTCCTCCACATCTCCCCCGACAAGACGAGTCCCGCTCCAGTGCTATGCGGAGAACCAGCCTCTGGCCCCAGCACTCAGCTCACCAGCAGCCTGGCTGGCAGGCTCCTTCCTTCCCCCACTGCCTCTGGCTGGGCCAGCACCCCAGGAAAGCCCAAGATCCTCAGGAGGAGCCGAGCCTTGTGTGTGCCAAATCCACAGACAGCACTGGCACAGGGAAGCCTCTCCATCCCTCAGTTAAGCTCTGGAGTGGCAGGGAGGAAGCAATTTCCAGCCTGTTCGCACTCTGACCCTGCAGGCTCCACAGTATCTGGAGCAGGGGCTTAGCACTCCCTTCACCTGCCCGCTGCAACCTTAGGTCCTGCCCCCAGGGAATGCAGGGCTGCTCCATCCCCTAGGCATCATCCCCTGCTGAGCCACCTCTCTGGCTGGATTCGCAGAAGCCCCTGCAGTCAGGTTCTCTGGGCCTTGGTGCACAATGCATCCTTAGGGCTTAACCCCTTCCTGTCTGCGCTGTAGCCAGGGGACAGGAAGCAGCTGGGTTATGTCTGTGGCCAGCAGCAGCCTGGAGATGTTAGCTGCCTTTCGACACTGTGCGGGCAGGAAGGGACGAGCTGCTTCCAGCCACGGGAGGTGGGGGGGGGGGGGGGGGGGGAAGAGATGAGCTCTGCAAAGACATGCGCCAGGTCAATGCCCTCCCCACCTTCCCCTCCCTCTTCCTCCCCTCCCCCGGCTGGAAGCAACACTCCTCCCTTTCCTCCCACAAAGTGCCAAAGGCTGCATTCTGGTATGAACCCTGGCAGAAATCTGGGATGGGGGGCATGTGACCCTGCATGCCTCCCCCTCCCACACACGTGTTGCTTTGGGAAGACACGGTGCCAGGTACCAGGAAAGGCATGGAGGACGGCGAGTGCCAGGCAGGGATGGGAGGGTCAGTCGGTCACTCCCCCTGTGTGAGAGAGGTGTACAGAGGTGTGGGTACGTCACCTCTCCCCGTATGAACCCTAAAGCCTTAAAGATAAGGTTAATAAAACTAATCCAACTACGCCGTATTTATTTTTAACAGGGGCTCAGTCAACTTGATGTTAATTTGAACATTTGTACTGTATTGTTCTGATTGATTGCCGTTGAACTCACTTGAACATGAGTAATTTTACCAGGTGTCCCGTATTCAGCCTAGGGAAATATGGTCACCCTACACATGTAGATGTACTTAAAAATTGTTTCCTACACCAGAAAGAGTATGGGAAGAAACTGTACAAGCAACTAGACAGGATAAGAATTTACAAAAGGTTATTACAGCTACAGCAAAAGGATATTATAAAAATACGAAACCGAAGCCATATAATCCATTTATTCAAGATTTACCAGTAATTGAAGAAATTCCATTTAAAGATCATAGAATAATAATTCCTTCAGGGTTAACACTAGAGATGTAGAAATGCATACATGAGGGACATTTAGGCATAGAAAAATGTAAATATAAATCAAGAGAGGTTCTGTATTGGCCACAAATGAACCAAAACACAGAGGATTATATAAAAGAATGTGACATGTCAAAATGTAGAAATGCTCAATCTGAACATTTATTCATGAAAACTTACGACTTTAGGTTTAGATCTATTTGAATATAAAGAGCATGCATATGTTATAGTTCTTGATTATTTTTCACATCTTCCTGAAATAGCTGTACTAGAAAACACAAGTGCCAAACAAGTGATTAATAAAATTAAATCAATTTTTGCAAGGCTTTGCATTCTAAATAAAAATAATGACTGATAATGGACCTCAATTTCACAGTCAAGAGATTAAAAGTTTTGTCACAGGATATGATTTCAAACATAATACATCACATCCAGGTTCCCCACAATCATTAGCCTATTAAGATTAGTTGAAAATGGTGTTAAATAGTACAAAGATTGCTAACAAAACTGAAGAAATGAATACTGATTTATACTCGGCATTATTAAATAATAGACCATCACCATTACAACAAGGTTTATCACCTGCACAGTTGATATTTAGCAGAAAACTTAGAAACAGATTGCCTAGGTTTCTTCAAGAAGGATATAAGGAAAGAAATAAGTATATGAACTTCAATGATTCAGCAAATATAAAAGTTAGTCATTGCATCAAAGGAGACCTGTTAAAAGCCTTACAGAAAGCTGTACATACACACACACCCACACACCCTCATTTATGCTAAAATAATAAAAGAAAGGATATGTAGTGTTACTGTGGTGGTAAGAGAATGAAGAGATTTTTCCAGGCGTGGGAGCTGACAGTGGGAAGAGGCTGTTAGTTTTAGGTTAGACCAGAGGTGGGCAAACTACGGCCCGCGGGCCGCATCCAGCCCGCCAGCTGTTTTAAGCTAGCCCTTGAGCTCCCACTGGGGAGCGGGGTTTGGGGCTTGTCCCGCTCTGGCGCTCTGGTGTTCCAGCCATGGCGCAGGGTCAGGGGCTGCTCCATGCAGCAGAGGGTCAGCTCCACACAGAGCTGCCTGGTCATGCCTCCAAGTAGGAGCCGGAGAAAGGACATGCCACTGCTTCCGGGACTGCTTGAGCTAAGCGCTGCCCGTAGCCTGCACCCCTGAGCCTCTTCCCATGCCTCAACCCCCTGCCCCAGCCCTAATCCCCCTCCCGCCCTCCGAACCCCTCGATCCCAGCCCGGAGCACCCTCCTGCACCCCATAATAATAAAATAAAATATAAAAAAAATAATAGATGGAGATATACCTATCTCACAGAACTGAAAGGCCATTGAGTCCAGCCCCCTGCCTTCACTAGCAGGACCAAGTACTGATTTTGCCCCAGATCCCTAAGTGGCCCCCTCAAGGATTGAACTCACAACCCTGGGTTTAGCAGGCCAATGCACAAACCACTGAGCTATCCCTCCCCCCAAAGTGATCATCCAGAGCCCACACCCCACTTCCCAGCCAGAAGCCCCCTCCCACACTCTGAACTCATTTCTGGCCCCACCCTAGAGCCCGCACCCCCAACCAGAGCCCTCACCCCATCCCAAACCCCAACCCCAATTTTGTGAGCATTCATGGCCCGCCATACAATTTCTATTCCCAGATGTGGCCCTCGGGCCAAAAAGTTTGCCCACCCCTGGGTTAGACTGACAGATAGACCTGAGTTAAGATGCTCTGTCTATAATGTTAACTATGTATCTAATAAAGACTGTTGTTAAATTACTAGCAATTAATTATTATTAAGACTAGTGGATTACTTGAATATAAAACCACACAGAGTGTTTCCAGGGCCTGTTGCTGTTTTCCTTTCTCTCTCCCTCCCCCTCTATATTTTTTCTTTCCCATGGCTCCTGAAATCAGTCAGTCACTCTCCCTCTCTCCCTCCCTTCTTTTTTCTAACTGGGAAACTCCTCAGTAAGGGTGAAAGTCACCATGGAGAGGGGCAGCTCATGGCCCTATGCACCACAGAAGCCCTGTTTTGTGACTTATGTGGTGCCTGAGACTTGTGCTGGCCCTCTGCACAGGAGGGAATCTCACCTGCAGCTGTCTTGCAAGGAATCACTTATCAACAGTTTTCAGAGTGGTAGCCGTGTTAGTCTGTATCAGCAAAAAGAACGAGGAGTACTTGTGGCACCTTAGAGATTAACACATTTATTTGGGCATAAGCTTTCATGGGCTAAAACCCACTTCATTGGATGCATGTAGTGTAAAATACAGTAGGAAGATATATATATAGAGAGAACATGAAAAAATGGGTGTTGCCATACCAACTCTAACAAAACTAATCACTTAAGGTGGGCTATTATCAGCAGGAGAAAAAAAACTTTTGTAGTGATAATCAGGATGGCCCATTTCAAACAGTTGACAAGAAGGTGTGAGTAACAGTAGGGGAAAAATTAGCATAGGGAAATACTTTGGGAAATAGTGACCCATCCACTCCCTGTCTTTATTCAAGCCTAATTTAATGGTATCCAGTTTGCAAATTAATTCCAGTTCTTTATCAACAGTTGTGACTGTGAAATCTATACTTCTGTATTGTTTTGCCTTTATAGTCCTCACTTCTCTATTTGTATGGTTTCTGTGATGTTGCACTCCATATGTTTATGGAAATATGCTTATGAGTGTAAATTTAATGTAACTGAAATATGCTTTATGCAAAAGGTCTCTTGTAAGCTATCATTACAAAGCTTATAATCTACTGAGTGTGTTCATCCTATTTGTACATCTATTCTTGTATTTAAAACTAGAAATATGAAGTTAATTCTGAGGTCCTATTGTAATTATGCAAAGTGTGGGCCATTAATAATGTCTTGGAATCTTGATGGCTCCCATTAACCAGGACAATTTGTTGTAAATGGCTCTGTTTACTTTCAAACCTTCCTGGGTACGTGCAGGCCAACCCTGAAAGAATGGAGAACGAGGTCTTACAGTGACATGTGATCATGTCACCTGGTACTGGAATCCATCTTAAACCTGGTGCTTTTCCATTTAGAAGGAAGGGTGGGAACCCAGAGAGAGACAAAGGATTCCCGCCTTGTGCCAAAGCTATAAAAGGGGGTGGAACAGAACAAAGGGGGCTGCAGTCATGAGAAATCCCCTAGTTACCACCTGAGCTGGAACTAACAAGAGCTGAGATGGGGAAAGGATTGGGCCCAGACTAAGAAAGAGTCTAGTCTGTGAAAGAAGCTTACTGGAACATCTCTGAGAGTGAGATTTACCTGTATTCAGTTTCTTAATATATTAGGCTTAGACTTGCATGTTTTTGCTTTATTTTACTTGGTGACTTACTTTGTTCTGTCTGTTATTACTTGGAACCACTTAAATCCTACATTTTATTCTTAATAAAATCACTTTTGTTTATTATTGAATCCAGAGTAAGTGATCAATACCTGGAGGAGTAAACAGCTGTGCATATCTATCAGTTTTATAGAGGGCAGACAATTTATGAGTTAACCCTGCATAAGCTTTATACAGAGTAAAATGGATTTATTTGGGGTTTGGATCCCATTGGGAGCTGGGTGTCTGAGTGCTGAAGACAGGAATACCTGCTGAGTGGTTTTCAGTTAAAGCCTGCAGCTTTGGGGATGTAGTTCATCAGGGTCTGTTGCATCAGGCTTGCATGTTTGGTTCAACAAGGCAGGGTTCTGGAGGCCCAAACTGGCAGAGAAAATGGGCTCAGAGGTAGTTTCAGCACACCAGGTGACTGTCCCAAGGGGGTCTCTGTTATTGAACCCATCACAATTTCTGTCTAGTTCTTTGATTGTTTTTGTCTATTGCATAACTAATTTTGCAAGATTTAAATCAAGTAAGGTGATGGGGTATGATTGGATAAAGAATTGTTTCACAATATGTTAGGATTGGTCAAATAATTATTTTGTAAAATCCTTGGTTAAGGTATAACTAAGCAGAACTTGAGTTTTACTACATAAACTGAGAAGGGGACTAGCTGGGAAATAAAGGAAAAGGAAAATAAAAATAAAAATAAAAAGGAAAGACCTGGCAGAATAATAATAAGAACTCACCTCCAAGACACAACCTGAGAGCAGAGCTGCTAGAATCCTATGCACGACTGTGACATGTAGCAACCAGAACCCAGACAAGACCAACCTTGCCTGGCCAACAAGGAAAGTCCGCCTGCATGATCAGGATTGGCGAGCAGAGCATCATATGCTTAGCTTTTGTATTCTGCTTGGTGATTGTTAATAAATAGAGATTAAGGATATTACTATGTAAGGCTCTTTCACTGGTAAAAGGTCCTGAAAATCTGCAGAAGGTTACACCCTGAGCCCTAGGAACGGGGTAAGGGTGGGTACCCTAGAGTGTGGGGTTACCCCTTAAGCCCTAGGAACAGGGTAAAGGTGGGTGCCATGGGGTGTACCAGGGTCATTCACAGGAGAGAAGCCCAGACCCCCCCCCCAGCTACTGGGGAAGGGGAGCGAGCTTGTATTCTCATCTGGGTATGGCATTCCATCTTTAGGGAGGAGCATTTTCTCTCCCTGAATTCCCACACCTTCATTCCAGGCTCCTGGGTGCTGTACAGTGGGGAAGGAAAGGGAGGTCTCTGCTAATGCACTTCTCCTCAGCCTCTCTCCTTTTGGGTCCTTCACACAAGATAATTGCTGCAGTGGCTGCCTCTGCTCATAGATTTCCCAAGTGGCAGCAGATTGAATTTGAGCATCTACTTGTCAGCATCGCTTATGCTCAGGGGTTTCCTAATAACAGGAAGGAAAACTGACCTCACAGTTCAGGAAGTTGTAGGTAACAGCAGAGGCTCTGTAGCTGGCTGCAGGCTTTAGAAGACAGCACTGCATAGGATTCTACTTGGTTTATGTTTGGGAGGTAATCTTCACAACCACAAACTTATTTTTGTTTGTAAATAAAAGCTTCAACAGTACAGAAGCTGATGGTTCTGGCCCAGGAAATATCCCTACTCTGTACTAGCCAGTGCAGTTTTCAAGGCTCTCTGAATGTTGCATGAAATGTCTGCTGCAGTCTTAAAAAAAAGAAAGAAAGAGAAGTAAAGGGAAAATTAAAGGATAAAAAGAAGAAAAAATCTAAATGCAGACGTGCACATCTGGAGGGGATGACCATAAGTATGTGGGCAGACAGAGATCCATAATTCATTAAGGCTAGGTCTACACTACGGGGGGAGGTCGACCTAAGATACGCAGTTGCGTATTTTAGGTCGATTTACCTGGCTGTGAGGATGGCAGCGAGTTGACCGCTGCCGCTCCCCCGTCGACTCCGCTTCCGCCTCTCGCTGCGGTGGAGTTCTGGAGTTGACGGCAGAGCAATCGGGGATCGATTTTATTGTGTCTACACTAGATGCGATAAATCGATCCCCGATAGATCGATCGCTACCCGCTGATCCAGCGGGTAATGAAGACGTGTCCTAACTCTGTGTGTGCATGTGTGTATGCATGCACAGCTTATCATCATTTACTATTTATACAGTGCTACAGGGGTGCATACACTGATCAGACTGAGGAGGGGGGTTGTACAGAGCAGATATCTCTGTGTGTGTGGAGTGGATATGTTTGCTGTAGGTCTTTTGTGCTCATGCTTGTGTTTCACAGGATGTATGCCATATATGTCAAAAGGAGAGTGACAGGTACTGCTTGGTGTGGCAGAGGGGTGTATAACCCAGTGCATGTGTGTTGTGTGTGAAGGGTTGGATCAGCATATACATGTGACTCAGCCTGCCTCTGTATGCATGGCTGGTTTTATATTTGCATACAGGTGCTGTTTCTGAAGTGATGATCATTTTTATTTTTTTGGATTTCTATAAACATTATCAATGTGCCTTTGGCTCTAAGTGCCCTGGATATAACCTACAAATACCATCCCAGCTGATACAGCAGCATAACTAATGTGCAGCAGGGCTGGTCAAAAGAACGCAACAAGCCAGGCAGCTTATAAGCTCCAAAGTCACCATTGTAAAGTAATGGTAGAGTGTCAGTATGAGTGTGTTCACACAAGGAGTCTCTCTGTGTGTCTGTAAGAGGAAGGTAGCTTCTAATCTTGCTGAGGAGCTGTGGAACTCAGCCATACAGTTTAGTGCACTTCCATAGCTGCGCTTGTGGTTATGCAATGAAATTGTTTGCAATGCTCACACTGCACTGGATATGCTGCTACTTAGAGCTCAGCTTTGATAATTTTATTGTATTTTTGTTTTTATATATTCTGCAAAATGACCAGTCCCCTTTAAGAGTTAGACACAAAATTCTGTTTATTTTTAAACTCAAATAACTCAAGCCATCCAAACCATTTCTTCTCAAACTTTCCACAACACTTTCCCCGTCCCCTGAAGGTTCTGTGAAATTTAAGGCTAACCAGAAATACCAGAGAAAGATAGAGTTCAATAGTCCTGAAGGAGAAAGTCAGACTTTATGACTCTGACTTACTTATAACCTCATGATGTTCAAGTTACAAGCATTTTTAAATCAGGCAGAGTACACCTGCTCCATTTTAGCCACTGCACTGTGTGTCCAGACACAAATGGACAGGGTGCCTATGTGAAAATGTGCTCAAGCAGACCTATTCCAACAGGGTACACGGCATGTTCCTCACAGTACACCAAAATGTTCATAACAACTATGGTAATTCAAAGCCAACATCTTCTCCTCCCTTCCCCCAGCATCTGTCCCTGACATTCGAAGATTGACATTTTGTAGCCCAGCCATTGCTGATTTAGCTGAATAGGAACACAGTTATTTTCTGGAGGCAGAAAGAATTACTTTTTTCATATTCTCAGACCTAAAAAATCAGCCAACAAGATTTTTCCTCCAAGTTTTTCCAAAAACTGCACCATAAGACAAAAGCCTGTATTGGAATTGGAAAAGGTTCAGAAAAGGGCAACAAAAATGATTGGGGTATGGAACAGCTTCCATATGAGAAGAGATAAACAGACTGGGACTTTTCAGCTTGGAAAAGAGACGACTAAGGGGGGATATGATAGAGGTCTATTAAAATTATGACTGGTGTGGAGAAAGTAAATAAGGAAGTGTTATTTACTCTGTCTCATAACACAAGAACTAGGGGTCGCCAAATGAAATTAATAGGCAGCAGGTTTAAAACAAACAAAAGGAAGTATTTCTTCACATAATGCACAGTCAACCTGTGGAACTCTTTGCCAGAGGATGTTGTGAAGGCCACAACTATAACAGGGTTAAAAAAAAAACTAGATCAGTTGAGGAAGGATAGGTCCATCAATGGCTATTAGCCAGGATAGGCAGGGATGGTGTCTATAGCGTCTGTTTGCCAGAGACCGGGAATGAGCGACAGGGAATGGATCACTTGATGATTACCTGTTCTGTTCATTCCCTCTGGGGCACCTGGCATTGGCCACTGTCAGAAGCCAAGGATACTGGGCTAGATGGACCTTTGGTCTGACTCAGTATGGCTGTTCTTATGTTCTTAAAGCCCAGCCTGGCAAGTTTCAGTGCCAAAGCAGGGTTTGTGGGGCAGCAGAGGGCAGCCTTCGTTTCCCCTCCTGGAGAGGTGCACTTGGTAAGTGTGCTATCTTAAACTATGGGATCCTTTGACCTTTTGAACTGAAAGCAAACACCTGAACCAGGCACACAGACCTTCATAGCTTACTTGTCTTTCTTGACACTAATCTACTTCATTAATATTAACTAGTCATGTTTTAGAAGAATCACAGTTAATAGATTAGCCCCACTGAAAAACCATGTGGTTATTTCAGTCCACAGCTAGAAATAGCATTTGCCAACGTGAACTGAGTGGTGTGTTTCCCAGCATCCATCTATTCCTGTCGAGTCTAGTAGCCACTTGCACGCTGATGGAGCTGATAGACTCTATCCAGTTACTCTGCAGGATGTGTCAGTGATGGTACAGTGGCCTTCAAACCCCAAATAACGTGATTAAAAGCAGCACTAGGGAACATGCTGTAATCTCACACCAGCGGATTCATGGCTTGGCAACGGCTGCTTCATTCTGTTACACTTCATGGCACATTTTCTCACTCCCTTCCACCCTCTTTTTTTCTTTTTGTTGCTGAGTCTCCAAGGTAATCCACATTTGAATCTTCTAGTTCACAGGACTAAAGAGAAGACAGACAACAATGGAGGAAGTGGGTCACCAACCAGATATTTCTGGTTGTTAAGAACAATACGGAGAACATCCTGAGAATGGGGAAATGTTGATAAGTGCAAATCAATGCAAATTGAAAAACATAATCCAAACTATACATACAAAATGATGGGGTCTAAATTAGGTATTCCCACTCAAGAAAGAGCTCTTGGAGTCATTGTGGATAGTTCTCTGAAAACATCCACTCAATGTGCAGTGGCAGTCAAAAAAGCTAACAATGTTAGGAACCATTAGGAAAGGGATAGATAATAAAACAGAAAATATCATATTGCCTCTATATAAATCCATGGTATGCCCACACATTGAATACTGCGGGGAGTTCTGGTCACCCTGTCTCAAAAAAGTTATATTGGAATTGGAAAAGATACAGAAAAGGGCACTAAAATTGACTAAGGGTATGGAACAGCTTCCATATGAGGAGAGATTAAAAAGACTGGGACTGTTCAGCTTAGAAAAGAGAGGACTAAGGGGATATGATAGAGGTCTACAAAATCACGACTGGTGTGAAGAAAATGAATAGGAAAATGTTATTTGCTCCTTCACATAACACAAGAACTAGGGGGTCATCCAATGAAATTAATAGGCAACAGATTTAAAACAAACATAAGGAAGTACTTCTTCACAAAACACAGAGTCAATCCATGGAATTCATTGCCAGGGGATGTGAACATTAAAAGTATAACTAGGTTAAAAAAAAGAATGAGATCAGATCATGGGGGATAGGTCCATCAATGGCCATGTTCTGGATATCCCTAAACCTCTGACTGCCAGAAGTTGGGACTAGATGATGGGATGGATCACTCAATAATTGCCCTGTTCTGTTCATTCCCTCTGAATCATTCAGTACCGGCCACTGTTGGCAGACAGGCTACTGGGCTAGATAGACCATTGGTCTGATCCCATATGATCGTTCTTATGTTAAAAGAAGAGAGGTGTAGTTCTAGTCATCAATCTTTTTTCTATGTGGGGGCCATGATATTAGATGTGAGTCACAATTATTCCGCAAATGAATGAAGGAATCAACAACATTCCTCAGCACTGAAAGAATGCTCCCTCCCCTGTTTGGACACAAATGGTGAGCAGAATTACAGAGAAGAGAGTTGGATCAGAAGAAACAGACTTCTCCCCTTGGAAGATACTCTTTAAAGCCATGAAAAAAGCGAGAGCTGGGCTTCCTGTGGAATTATTATTCCAAGCTATTATGCTCACACATAGGGAACTGAAACAACGGTCAGGTATGAAAGTGGAAATGACAGTCTTATTCTACAAAGCTGATATGATCCATTTGCCTGGGCACTTTATCCCAGATTATGAAAATGAATGACATCTACACTAGATTTAGGTATGAGGAGTAGAAAACTGCAGCATGCGGCTCTCCTACTCTCATAGTGACACTGTCTAAAGCAGTGATTCTCAAACTTTTGTACAGGTGACCCCTTTCATATAGCAAGCCTCTGAGTGCGACCCCCCCCCTTATAAATTAAAACCACTTTTTTATATATTTAACACCATTATAAATGCTGGAGGCAAAGCAGGGTTTGGGGTGGAGGCTGACAGCTCGTGACCCCCCATGTAATAACCCTGTGACCCCCTGAAGGGTCCCAACCCCTAGTTTGAGAGCTCCTGGTCTAGAGGGTTGTCCATGCCAGAAGACAAAGACAGGAGCTCTACGAAATTTCAGCCAAACTCTTGTGCACTTCTATGCAACTTTATTTATTTATTTGTAAAGAAAAGGATCTGTTATGCCCTGGAGAGCAAAGGCCCAGCAACTAACCTCCTGCTCCAGGGATAACCTTCCTTGCAAAGCCGCCAAGGGCAAAGGTTGAGTCATTAACTCTCCCCCTAACCCAATGGCAACAATCCTCTTGAAAGGCCAATATAGAGGAAGAATTCATGGCACACTGTCACCATAGCCATGACATCACTGACAGCCAATCAGTGTCCAGAGTCAATGCACAGCAACCTTGCATTCTGCATTTCTATTGCAGCATTAAAGGAGGGAGTAAGGAGGTGCCAGCCGAGCAAGAAGCCCTATTTTGGATGTATCACCCATATTTTGTTTCACATCCTTAGCCCCTGGGCACTATTCCCATAGGAATGGGGTCAATTGCAGTAACATGCCTGAGATGAGCAGGCCAGTCGAGCAGTGTGCAGTCAGGAGACTGTTTCATCTCTGAAGCAGGGGAACTAACCCAGTTTAAGTGGCAACCTCAAGATTAAGAACAGGCTTTACTCTCCTTCTCCATACACCCCATGGATGCTTAACCAAGACTTGCTCTGCATTGGTATAAATCTAATGGGAAGGGACACTACAGACACTGATAATCAAGAACACTTTCTTCTTTGCTTCCCAGTCCCAAACTGGAAACACCTGGAAAACTAACATGGAACCTGTATAGGTTGCTCCTACACCCTCTGGTGTGCCACCTGATGTACTGGGGTACCACTGAGCTTGCCTGTTCCACCAGCCTGGGTTCCCTTACACTGTTCTGCTGAGCCAGGCTCCTAAGCCTCCTCCAGCATGCACATAGGTAGGGACACACCCAGCTGCAGAAAGACACAGACACTGAAACCAGCTCTGCATGGGAAGACTCAGCTAGGGAATTGCCCAGCACTAAAGTGCACACTCCCTCTGGAGTGTAAACCCAAAATCACACCATCTTGTGCTGCACAGAGAAGAGTACAGCGTAAACTTATTGAAATTCGCCTCCTTCTCAACATGGAGGAAGATATGCACAGCTTTCCCCCCACTCCCAGTTATGAATTCCACAAACTAGTTTTAGAGAAAACAAAAACAAGTTTGGTAACTACAAAAGATAGTTTTTAAGTGATTATAAAGGACAGCAAAGAGATCGAAGAAGATTACTGAGCAAATAAAACAAACATGCAAACTAAGCTTAATACACTAAAGAAATAGTTACAGATAGTAATTTCTCACCCTAAATGTTGTTTTAGGCAGATTGCAGGTTTCTTGAAGGCAAGCGGCTCTTGCTTGCCATTTAAAACTCGAGGTATTTCTTTCATAGGCCAGACACCTTCCCAGCCTGGGTTTAGTCCTTTTCTTCCCCCCACCTTTGTCCTTGTTTCTTAGATGTTTTCAGCAATCATCCTGGGGTGGGAATTCAGTGAAGCAATGAACCCAGATTAAGTCACTCTCTGGCCTTAAATAGGTTTTACATATGGTGGGAACCCTTTGTTTTACAGTGTGTCTTGACCCCCCGTCCCTCCCCCGTGGAAAAATACTGGTATTCTATCATGGAGTCCAGTACCAGGTGACATGATCACATGAGTCTGCAATGTCAAAGCAGCCATGAATCAAAGGTTCCTGGGATGTAGCATCCCAGGAAACTTCTCAGGAAGGTGGGAGATTATCAACTTCAAAGATCAATTGTTCTTCCTAATGGCCCATCCTGACATCTGGTGGGCATTCCCCAGGTGCAAACACTTTTGTAGTACAGATATATAGTCAATATCCCTAACTTTAGATACAAAAATGATACATACATACTAATAGGATAATCATATTCAGTAATTCATAACCTTTCCAATGATATCTCATATGACCCATATTGCATGAAATACATCTTATATATGTTATAATCATATCATAACAATATTTCTATGAAGAATATGGGGCGTAGTGTCACAGAACCCACCGGGCCACTGTAATGTTTTCGCTGCTCTTTGTATGCCACCTCACTTGCTGTAGCTTGGGCACACAGAAAGAGAAATGGCAACAGAGAAGGGTTATGCTTCTTAATTCAGACACCAGGTGGTTTTTTGCACATTCTGGGCAATAAGTTAGCAAGAGCAATAATATTACACACAGCTCCAGACCCTTGGTGTGGAGGGGGCCTTCCCACGGGAACATAGCGACTCATGGTAAAGGCACTTTCCCCACCACCCATTCCATGATGGGAACCAACCCCTGCCCCACTCCCCTCAGGTTCAAGGGGCATTGCTAGGAGAAGCGATGCTATGAGGAGCCAGAGGAAAGAAGGGGGAACTGAGAGGCAGTGCAGATACACAGGAAGTGCACATGGATGGCCCCAACCTCTGCAAAGGGCCCAAGATCTGCATGAATTGTGGAGGATGGGTAGTTGTGGGGTCAAACAGCCTTTCACTTCCATGAGGGAACACAGACCTTCCCCCAGAGGAAGACCGTATAGTAACTGTACTCATGCAAGCTTGTAGAGTGTTCTATCCCCCCTGAGGGACCCCAACTGTGGGGGACTGATGGCCATAAGCTGAGGGAGAGATCTGATAGATAACAGTTGCAACCCGGACTACATTTATACTCAAAAAGAACAGGAGTACTTGTGGCACCTTAGAGACTAACCAATTTATTAGAGCATAAGCTTTCATGGGCTAAAGCCCACTTCTTCGGATGCATATAGAGTGGAACATATATTGAGGAGATATATATACACACATACAGAGAGCATGAACAGGTGGGAGTTGTCTTACCAACTCTGAGAGGCCAATTAAGTAAGAGAAAAAAACTTTTGAAGTGATAATCAAGCTAGTCCAGTACAGACAGTTTGATAAGAAGTGTGAGAATACTTCCAAGGGGAGATAGATTCAATGTTTGTAATGGCTCAGCCATTCCCAGTCCTTATTCAATCCTGAGTTGATTGTATCTAGTATGCATATCAATTCCAGCTCAGCAGTCTCTTGTTGGAGTCTGTTTTTGAAGTTTTTCTGTTGTAAGATAGCCACCCGCAGGTCTGTCATGTGTAGGTGAACGAGCTCCTGATGGTATGGCTGATGTGATTAGGTCCTATGATGATGTCACTTGAATAGATATGTGGACAGAGTTGACATCTACCGATGTGATATATGCCATCATGTGCCAGCAATGCCCCTCTGCCATGTACATTGGCCAAACCGGACAGTCTCTACGCAAAAGAATTAATGGACACAAATCTGACATCAGGAATCATAATACTCAAAAACCAGTGGGAGAACACTTTAACCTGTCTGGCCATTCAATGACAGACCTGTGGGTGGCTATCTTACAACAGAAAAACTTCAAAAACAGACTCCAACGAGAGACTGCTGAGCTGGAATTATCAAACTGTCTGTCCTGGGCTATCTTGATTATCACTTCAAAAGTTTTTTTCTCTTACTTAATTGGCCTCTGTCTTAAAGGGCCCTCACAACCACAAGACCCCACTGATGCCCAGAGGTATCCCACTAGTCTCCTTCATGTTTGTGTATAAGATTCCTCTTCTTGTATGTGCCGCTCTGTTGCAGATCCTCTTTCTAGCTTCCCATCTCTCTTTCTCCTATCACGCTGCATTAATCATTCATTCCTAGGTCACATGTTATATGACAGTGTATATAGTCCCAGACTTCTTCACGCCAACATTTACACTAGTGATCCATAATCCATCGTTGAGACAGAGAAGAAATGCTGGATCTAAGGGACCATCAGTGCTGGGCCAAACCCTGATGGCTTTCCGCCAGCAAATGCTGACTGAAGACAAAGACTGAGTAAAAACCAACTATCTTAGTTTAAAAAAATCCTTCTACAAGCTACGAGGTACTGGCTGGTGATACCAACCTGCCCCTTGTTGCTGAGTGCTTGGTTCTTTTGGGTGCACACAGTAAGTCAGCAGAATAATGTCCACCAATTTGACTCAACGCAGCCTTTAATGTTAACATGATGAAATAGCTTGTAATGGATAATCCCAGCTGAACAGCTCTGACTGATTACTGCTGAGCAACAGTGACATTTCCATTCCTTTTCCTTAGATGAACAATTCTGTAGTCTTGCCAAGTCTGGACAATTTTTTATTATAGTAATTATGGGGACAAGCTTAGTGATGGACAAGACTGATGAGCTTATCCATTACTGCAGAGTTTCCCAAACTTGGGACGCTGCTTGTGTAGGGAAAGCCCCTGGCGGGCTGGGCCAGTTTGTTTACCTGCTGCGTCCACAGGTCCGGCTGATTGCAGCTCCCACTGGACGATGGACGTACTGGCCGTCCCTTCCAGCAGCTCCCATTGGCCTGGAGCAGCGAACCAAAGCCAGGGGCTTTCCCTACACAAGCGGAGTCCCAAGTTTGGGAAACACTGCATTACTGGAAGAGAGAAGCCTGCACAATGGCTACAAACCCATCAGCCTGGGTGTGATAGCTGCCTCCAGACTGCAACATCAAAGCTAAGCTGCCATAGTAATGCCAGCAGAAGCATTACTGCTAGACAAGGAGATATACAGACATAGGAAGGTGGAACAAACAAACAGTGCAAAACATATTCTCTCTCTAGACACGTGCCAGGCCTTTCTTGGTAATTTAGAGGTTGACAATCGGCTCTATGTTCCCACCCTTGTTGCTAGGTAGAAACTGTGGGTCATTATCTCACAGCATTGATTTTTTTACTGATGGATCAATACCCAACACTTCCAAGGGTACAAATCAAACATTACCTTCCCTCAAACTTAAGCATCTTGTTATCTGCTTACACTCCTTTCTTTGTGCAAAAGTGGAATGGTGCAGAAAAATCAATGAGCTCCTTTGAGCACCAACATATGCGTGCAGGAGATAAACTGTTTGCCAGTCCTGGTGCGTTTTCCCTGAATTATTCATGTGGCCTTCAGAAAGGGTTTTCCCAAATCTTACCTTAAACAAACCAGAGCAAATGCAAAGCAAATCATTCAGGTTATTAAAAATGGCAGTGCTGTAATCAACCGTGATATCTCAAACTGAGGCCTGTGCATTCCCACCTGCTGTCTGCTAAAACCAAAGAGCTAGCAGGAGTCCAGCCTTGGCCAAAGCACCATCCATGGCAGCCCCGAATGGAGCATTGCCTGGCTCCATCAATTAGTCCAACCATGTTATTTAAGCCAGAATGAGGCAGAATGAGCAATTAGGTCATTCCTTGCTGTTGCAGTGGACTCTGTTCCTGCCTCGCCCTGCCTTCACTCCTAGTTCCCACCATTCCTGATCCTTGCCTCTCCCCCAGTTCCTGCCCTTATGCCTTGCTTCTGACCATCAGTCACCTGTCCTGGTTCTGGCCCCCTGGTTCCAACTCTGGCTTGAGCTTTGGCTCTGTTATTTAGTACCTGACCCTGAGCTTTGATTCCTGGCTCTGACTCTTGCTTAGCCCCTGGCTCTGGTACCAGGCAGTTGACTCTGGTTCTGACCCTTAATTCCATTCCCTGACTTGGATACCTGCTCTGACCACTAGACCAGACTAGCTATATTCCAGTACCTAACATTAAGCCAGTGTCTCCATTCTTCACTTTCTCAAAATTTCCTTCTTTTGGGTTGAAGTTTCACATGCTCAGTGTGAGCTCAAAGGGGGATTTTTCAGAAAATGTGAATCCGTTTCTGAGTGGGGGAAGTGTGACAATCATCCGTCTTTTTATGCCTTAAAAACATCCTGGCAACTGTCTTTGGGATCAAGTAACTTAAAACCCACTGACCCTACAAATGTCAAATTTACATTAGACTCACAGATTTAAAGCCAGAAAGGCCCATTCTGGCCTCCTGCATAGCAGAGACCACCGAATTGCACCCAATGATTCCCTCATTAAGCCCACTAATGTGTTGTTGAACTAGAGCATATCTTTCAGGAAGAGGCATCTCATCTCCATTTAAAGACTCTAGGACAGTCACTCTCAATCTGTTCCACACTATGACCCCATGGTCCAAGAGACAAAGGGTTTGATCCCTCCTGCCCATCTGGCCATAAAGAAAGTGAGGCCCTGAAACCTATCAGTAAGGCTACGACATAGTCACGGAGGTCACGGAAGTCATGGAATCCATGACTTCCAAAGACCTGTGTGACTTCAGCCCCAGTGGCTGGGAGCTACTGGGTCCCGCAGCCTCCCGCAGCAGCAGGGAGCTGTGAAGTACCCCCGCCGCCTCAGGCAGCAATGCCCCCAAGCTCCCAGCAGCCATAGGTATGGGGGGTACCCCAGAAGCTCCCCACAGCCGGTGGTGGCAGGGGGATCCCCACAGCTCTCTGGCCACCGCCAGCAGCATGGGGGACCCCCGCAGTCCCCCCTGCAGCTCCCTGGCTGCTGGCGGTGGCATGGGCGACCCCTGTGGCTCCCTGGCCGCTGTCGATGGCAGGGGGATTTCTGTGGCTCCCTGCACCACGGCAGGCAGGGGGAACCCTGCAGCTCCCTGGCCGCCGCCGGCAACAGTGGGATCTCCGCAGCTTCCTGCCACTGCAGGTTGCAGGGAGATTTCTATGGCTCCCCGCGCCATGGCGGGCAGGGGAAACCTGCAGCTCCCAGGAGCAGGTGGTGGGGAGTTGGAGCTCCCAGCCACCCAGCATCTGCCCAGCCCCTTCTCATTTTATCATGGATATTTTTAATAGAAGTCAGGACAGGTCACAGACTTCCATGAATTTTTCTTTATTGCCCGTGACCCATCCGTGACTTTTACTAAAAATATCTGTGACAAAATCTAAGCCTTACCTATCAGTGACCTGAAGTGATGGAGGCCCCTCTAAATGATGGAGAATGTGCCACATGCTTTGGCAATCTCTTCCAATGGTTAATTAACCTGTATCTCCAATTTGCACCTTATTTCCAGTTTTAATTTTTCTCAGCTTCAACTTCCAGCCATTGCATCTCAGTCTGCCTCTGCCTGCTAGATTAAAAAGTCCTCTTCTGTTAGAAGTCTTCTGTGTAAATACCTAAAGACCAAGCTCAAGTCACCTCTTAATCTTCTCTTCAACAACTGAAATAGACTGAGTTCCTTTAGTTTCTCTCTTTAAGGCATGTTTTCCAGACCACAGTTATAGATTCATAGATTCCAAGGCCAGAAGGGACCATCATGATAATCTAGTCTGACCTCCTCTATAACACAGGCCAGAGAACTTCCCAAAATAAGTCCTAGGGCAGATCTTTTCGAAAAACATCCAATCTTGGTTTTAAAATTACCAGTTATGGAGAATCCATCAAGATACCTTGGTAAATTGTTCCAACAGTTAATTACCCTCACTGTTAAAAATCTGTACCTTATTTCCAGTCTGAATTTGCTTAGCTTCAACTTTCAGTCACTGGATCATGTTGGATCTCTGTTAGAATGAAGAATCTTTATAACACTTGTATTTTAGAAGTTAAAGACATTTCAAAAGCATTCTGCACACAAGTGAGCAAGTCTACAAATCAGAACCATATTCTAGGGGCCTGTGTGCTGTGTGGCCTTGATGAAGGGTTTTAAAAAAAAAGATGAGATGTGGCTGCCTGAAATCTTGATACTAGTGCTTTGTGAGAACATCTCGCTCCCCCTACTCAACATGTCCCCACATAACTCATTTAAAAAAAACTCAGTGGCACTCAGGAGAGTACTCTGATGTTTTTGATTTTTCCAAAACCAAGGGGCATGCTTACAGGGCTGCAAGCAAGCTCCCATTTCAGTGGAAATTGAGACCTACCTTAACTGGGTTTTACTGGTATCCTCTGGAATAAAGAATGCACTTAACAACAAAAAATGACTTCTGTGCAATATGGGTGAAATGATATTGCTCTGGGATTGTCTAGACTCATGTGTTTAAAGTCTCCTCCTTAACATTGCAACTGTGGAGCAACCCAGGATTTAGCTACTGATTCCACTGTAAGACTGCTGTCTAGGGAAGATGGTTAAGTACGGATGGTGGAAGTCTCAGGTAGAAGCTGACCTCTTGCATCATGTAGGTTTTGTTTAATTCTTACACTGTGTGCAGGGAACAAAGATTTTTTGCTTCCACCAAAGGATCTGCAAAGTCTCCATCAGATGGCGGTAGACACCTGATTAACCTAAAAAGAACAGGAATACTTGTGGCACCTTAGAGACTAACAAATTTATTAGAGCATAAGCTTTCGTGGGCTACTGCATCCGAAGAAGTGGGCAGTAGCCCACGAAAGCTTATGCTCTAATAAATTTGTTAGTCTCTAAGGTGCCACAAGTACTCTTGTTCTTTTTGCGGATACAGACTAACACGGCTGCTACTCTGAAACCTGATTAACCTAAGCAGTTTGCACTTCGTGGCTGATGTGAGTCCCTTACAAAGTGAGGAAAGCTGAGGTTACTTTGCAGATAAAATTGACTGTAATTAAACCAATCTCTCTTTGTCTGCGGAGGTGGGACAATATCTGGAGGGGACAAATGCTAGGTCTTCTCTGCTTGGGTGCTGGCCAGTGTTGCTCACAGACATTCTGGGTGTACTAGGAGAACCTGGGGCCATGGTGTGACATTCTGTACCTCGGGGAAACACCCAGCACCCCCATGTTCATCCTAATAATATGATTGTGGTATCCAATGCAAAGTTTGTCATGTCGGGTGTCTTCGGAAGGCTCATGATGCACTGAGCATTGTTGTTATAGTAATGCTATAGTAATGTTAAAACAGGCCCAGGAAAAACATTCCAAGAGCAGAAGGGCAGTTCATACCTCATCAGGGCATGTATGGGACAAACCCGGCCCAGCCTCACAGGAACAAAGGACACTGGCCTAGGCAGCAACAAAGGATCTTTTGGACTCTTGAGTGAGTCACCCCCCTTCCTTTGATCAGTTTGGCACTACGATGAGGTAATGCTCACCTGACTCTGAAGGGGCTGGGGACAAAGCCAAGAGGGAAGAAAGAACATGATAAAAGGGAGAGACGTTTGCCATGCTCTGCCGCTCTCTTCCAACTCCATCTACAGACATCACCACCAAGCAACTGAAGCACTGATCAAAGGGGACAGCCTGGCTGACGGGCTACCAGCCAGCCTGCGGTGAGAAGCATCTAAGTTTCTAAAGGCACTGAAAGTGTTAAAATCAGCTTAGAATGCGTTTTGCTTTTATTTCATTTGACCAAATCTGACTTGTTATGTTGACTTATAATCATTTAAAATCCATCTTTCACAGTTAATAAATTTGTTTGTTTATTCTACCCAAAGCAGTGTGTTTGGTTTGAAGTGTGTCAGAGACTCCCCCTGGGATAACAAGCCTGGTACATACCCATTTCTTTGTTAAATTGACAAACTTATATAAGCTTGCAGTGTCCAGAGGGCATAACTGGACACTGCAAGTTGGAGGTTCCTAGGGTTGTGTCTGGGATCAGAGATATTGGCTAGTGTCATCTGGTTGCACAATCCAAGGAGCAGCTTACATGCCAGAGGCTGTGCATGAACAGCCCAGGAGTGGGGTTTCTCACAGCAGAGCAGGGTAAGTCTGGCTCCCAGAATCAAGGATTGGAGTGACCTAGCAGATCACTAGTCCAGATAACACCAGGGGAACATCACAGTGGCACAGTGAGCAGCGTGTACGTGCAGCCTGTTACTCCAAGTGGAGTTCACACTTTAAGCACTGATATTTGTGATTTTACATGAGTGCAGTGGCTAAGAACAATCAGGAGGAGGTCACAGTTTTGTTATTTTCTGTTTGCTTATTTCGGGAAAGGGAAGTAAGAACAGAAAAGCAGGAAAATGAGTGAAAGCAATGAAGCAATTGCAAAGCTGCAGGTTTTTTTTAGGCTGCAGGTTGCAGAAAAGAAGAGAGAGCACCAGAGATTACTGCAACTGAAAGAACTGGAGATAAAAGAAAAAGAGAGAGAGAGAGAAGAAAAAGAGTCAGACAGATAGGAGGCTGCACACAGAAGGGCCATGGAAGAAACAGAGAGAGAGAGAGAAGAAAGAGAAAGAGAAAGAGAGCGGGAAGAAAGAGAGAGAAAGAAAACACCAACTGGACTTGCTAGAGAAGCAGAACCAGAACCCCCCGAACTCAATGACTCCCATCACTCCAAAAATCCACAAATGAGAACGTTTATTTCCTGCATACAGTGAAGAGGATGATATTGCTGAATATCTGACTACCTTCGAAAGGCTGTGTGTAATATATGAAATCCTGATGATAAGAAAGTTCCTACCCTGATTGCGAAATTGACTGGTAAAGCTTGAAATGTATTTGTTGGGATATGGAAGGGTTAAGTAGAGACCTGGGAGCCGCTGGCGTGCTGGTATGGTATTCGGGAGAAAACTCACAGGCAAGCACCATTTCTTCGCTTGTTGGGGATAGATAAGCTCGCAGCTGCATAAGGAATATGGGGATCTAAAAGATACTTTTTGTGTAAAGCAGTATTATTTCTCCCCTCCCTTCCTTTCCCAGCTACATAAACAAGTCCTTGCTCATGGCCCTTCTTCCTCCCTCCCCTGAGAATTGCTGACCAGGGAGATTTGTGGCAACAGATTGTTGTAAAGAAATGTATTTTCAAGGTAAAAATGCCTGTGTGATATGCGTAATGCTGTGCACGATAGATAGAGGTGGGTTTACTAACAGAATGGGTGTTTTTATTACTTAATAAGGGTTTTTGGGGTGTTGTAACGAATGTAGGCATGTACATACTAACAAACAAAAAGAATGTGCTGTAACTAATTCGGGGCTTACTGGACAATTGGGTCCAGGGGAACAAGTACCACAATAAAGAAGCCCATCTACTC
Organism: Malaclemys terrapin pileata; assembly: GCF_027887155.1. Taxonomy (NCBI): domain Eukaryota; kingdom Metazoa; phylum Chordata; order Testudines; family Emydidae; genus Malaclemys; species Malaclemys terrapin. The sequence continues at coordinate 51,586,384 of NC_071511.1, read as the reverse complement.
AAATCCGCCTCTGGGTCAGCTGGCTCTTTCTTCTAACAGTATTCAATGGAAAGCCTATTGAAGATGCTTTAGACTATTGTAAATTTAAAGATACTGTTTTGTGAAGTTTTCAGATTACCCCTGAAACATATAGAATCAAATTTAGGAATCTTAAAAGAGATATTGGGATGAGTAATGGGGAACATGTAAACAAAATGAAAGATTTGTTGGGAAAATGGGTGAGGGATAAAGAGGTGGCAAGTTTTGAAGGAATGCTTGATCTTGTTGCTCAAGAGCATTTCCTAAGCATATGTATGGCTGATGTAAAGTGGTGTCTATGGGATAAAGATGTAAAGACTGTGAATGAGATGATTTTTTTAGCTGATGCCTTTGAACAGACTCAGGGGTCTACTGAAGGCAAGTCACAGAAAAAGGGGTTTAAAACTGGTGGGAAGGGAGGATCCAATTTTGCCCCTGGGAAGAGAGAAGGAGGTTGGGAGCCTAAACATTCTCCTACCCAAAAACCTGGTTTGCTGTGTGTGAATGGGGAAACTGAGGCATACCACCTCATGGCCTTGAAGGCTGGATGCCAAGAGAACTATAACACAAACTGCCTTCAAGCTAGTCAGTGACTAACCCTCTTGCAGTAAACTAAGGGGGGAGGTGTGACATTCTGTACCTCGGGAAAACACCCAGCACCCCCATGTTCATCCTAATAATATGATTGTGTGGTATCCAATGCCTAGAGGTCAAGGATTGGAGTGAGCTAGTAGATCACTGGTCCAGATAACACCAGGGGAACGTCACATATGGCCTTTGTTTTGGGCCCTTGTCCCTTCTGGCAGGTGGAAGACCACTGGGAAAGTACTAATTATGTTGCCTGCAGAGAGCGCCAATGATTTCTTTGAGACAAATAATGTGCTGATCGCTTTTAACTGAAGCATGTGTTCATCCTGTACTCAAAAAGCCATCTCTAGAGGTGGATACTCAATCTAGCCAATTTTACCTGGCCTCCATGTCTGGTTGAGAATTTGGAAAAGACTCCAGTGAGAGAATGCTCAGTCACTTGTTACCTTTGAGTTCCTTGTGAGTTGACACTGCAGTCTGGGTTGGGCAAAGACATTGCAACTGTGGTGCTCCTAGACATGGAGGATGTTCAGGTGTCCATGCTGCTGTTGATCTATCAGCTCCCTTCAATACTGAGGGAGGTGGGGTTGACTGGTAGTGGGCAGGAGCAGACTGGTCTGCCTTTAGGTGGCTTAGTCTCTCTTGGAGAGACCGCAGAAAGCTGTGTAGTGTAAATCTTCTCTCCAACAGAGCTACCACAGGGTTCTAGGTTGCCATCTCTCTTATTGAATGCATGTGTGAGGTGTAAGGTCGGTCAGTGGAGAGGCACAGGTCGAAGACTTTTCAGGAACTTGATGATACGCAGCTTTATACTACCCTCTTGTCCAGCTTGGGTAGTGAGCAGGGCCTTCCTTAGATTTATGGGGCCCTATGCTGTATTATTAAACTGGTGTCCCTATGCCTGACGGCAGCCTGGGCTCGCATGTGTATTTTAGATAAGTGTGGTCTTTTGAAGGATTTATTTAAAAAACTGTATCGCTGAAGATCCAAGCATTTAAGGCTAAAGATGAATACTCAGATTGTGCATCTAAAAATTGATGCAAGGATTTTTTAAAGATGTGATTTTATAATCTTCAGAAACACACTAATGAAATATTTTTAAAGCAAATTTTAAACTAAGGTCCTATAGACTAACATGTTCTGAGTAAATTTAAAAATTTTATTAAAGCGAATGTTTAAAATGAAATATACATGAGTTAAGAGGGAAGGTACTGTACATCTGGGGTCAGGCTTGGGTTATGGGGGGTTACAGGTATCGTTTGCAAGGATGTAAAGATACATACATATCACATAACCTGCATAGACCCAGACTGAGGTGCAAGAGTTTTTAAAGTGTCAGTGGATAAGTGAGCTCGGGTACGCCACCCATGGAATGAATAAGGAGTCCAAGTCAGTATTGGTGTAGTGGATAAGTACATGGGTGGGGTACCCTTGGTCTGTCAGGGAAGAAAGTGGGTTATTTACCTGGTCAGCGGTCTCGGTTACTCAGTGTGGTATTGACGGTGTCCTGTGATGTGTTCCGTATAAATGTCGGACACCATGAGCTGTCTCATGAGCCGGCGTAGCGTTGACCAACTCGGCACGCTCTCAGAACTGGCTCGTTGTGGGGGTCCCAGGAGCCCAGGGCTCCCACGATCAGGGCGTGTATCTGGACCTCATAGCCTTGGGCTCTCAGGGTCTCGGCCAGCGGGGTGTACTTTGACGTCTTCCGTGCTTGGGCCTCGTGGAGGGCCGGTGACCGGTTTTCAAAAGGGACCGTGACGTCTATGACGAGATCTTCTTTTCTGCGTCCGTCACGATGATGTTGGGTCGCAGTCTGCTGTCTGTCCCGGGGATGGCGGAGTCGAGGGTGATCTTCCCCAGGGACGGTGGGATGGCTTTCAGCAGCCGGTTTTGGATGGCGTTGTGGCGGTGCCGCCAGACTCCGGAGTGCTGTTCGCATCCACACAGGATGTGGGGCAGGGTCTCGTTTGCATAGCCGCACTTCCTGCAGCGCTTGTCCTGGTTGCTGTGGCGGACTGCTCTGTTGAGGGGAACACAGTTGAGACGGGCCCTGTGGACGAACCGCCAGTCGGTGAACCTGGTGAAGCTGCCCCCGGGGAGGAAGTGGTTGCTGGCGTCCCACTTGCTGGACACGTCAAACACCTTGCCCTGGTCCAGCTTCCACTTGAGGTTCTCAGCGTAGTGGCAGTGGATGGTGTCCTTCAGGGTCCTTTCCAGCATAGCTCTGGCGGTTGGGGTGACGATGGTGTGGTCCGGGGTCTTTAAGCGTGCCACCAGTATTCCCAGCTCCCGGTGCTCCTCGCACCACTTCCAGCAGCAGCCGATCCTCTTACCCAGGCATCTCGAGGCGTTGCAGGCGCGGGACCAGAGAGACTGTTTTTGTCAGTAAATTCAGAAACTGACAGTATATACCTGTGGGTTGGCAAATGCCCGTTAAATGGCTTCATTACCACTTGAATGGCTCTTTAACAGTTTTAATGTTGTGCTAATAGGTCTGGCAGGCTGGAAGGCTTTTTCACTTTTAAGTACTAGATCCCCTCGGAAGGAAAACTCAACAGGCTGCAGCAGCCAGCTGTGGTGGGAGCCTGCAGGAAGGGTCCGAACAGGGTTAGGAAGAGGCGGAAGGGTGGACACTAAAACCCAGGGGTGCCCCAAATTTTTGGGTGTCCAACTCAGCCGCATATGCTGCGTATGCCTAAGGACGGCCCTGGCAGTGTGTTTGAGCATCTTTCCCAGTGCTGAAATGACACTGGAATTTGGATGAGAACAAGCAGCAGACTCCACCTGGATAAGACTTAAGTGACTATGGTGGGCTAGGGGGAGCAAGTAGAGGAGACAATGGAGATTATATTAGCCCCCATGACTGAGGGCATTTTCCCACCTTTTGTCACCAAAGTCTTCAATTTAGGGGCCTAGTTAGTATTTGTCTGCACAGTGCTGCAGCTGGCCTATGGGGTGTGAACTGTAGAGAACTTTAACGTATGGCGCTCTAATTGCCTCATGTAGATGCTGCTGGCATGAACTAAAGGACATCTAAAGCACATTAACGCAGTCCTGTTTCCATTATTATTAGAAATAATGTCTATGAATAAAATAAATACAGTCTTCGAATGCAGCCTCTTCCCCAGAAGAGCTATGAGGGGTTCACATTGCAGCCCCTCTCTGCTTTACTTGTTACAAAAGATAATACATTCTAAGGCCAGAATGGACCATTATGATCATCTAGTCTGACCTCCTGAATAAGGCAGGCCAGAGACCCTCACCCAGTAACTTCTGCGTCAAGCCCATGACACCTGTTTGAGCTAGAGCATATCTTTTAAAAAGAAATCCAGTCTTGATTTATAAGATACCAAGTGAGGGAAAACCCAACTCATCCACGGGTAAGCTGTTCAAATGTTTAATTACCACTCACTGATGAAAATTTGTGCTTTCTTTCTAGTCTGAATTTGTCTAGTTTCAGTGTCCAACCATTGGCTCCCATTATGCATTTTTCTGCCAGAGTAACACCTTTCTGCTATCAAAAATCTCATCCCCCTGTAGGTACCTATAGACTGTGATAAAGTACCCTTCTCCTGGATGAACTAAATAGATTAAGCTATTTTTAGGAAGAAAAGTGAGAGAAATTATAGCAGTTTTGAAAGCAAAAGAGAAATAGGACAAGAACAAAGTACAATATCAGGACCCCCGTGGGGGACAATTGCATCTTCTGTTCCCTGGATTCGGGATGATAATACAAAGGCTTCAGAATGGGCTGCCAAAGATGACACTGAGGAGGAAGATACACCATTTGCCTTTGGTTACTGTCCAAAGTTAGGCAGTAGGGTTGCCAGGTGTCTGGTTTTCGACCAGAACACCCGGTCAAAAAGAGACCCTGGCGGCTCCAGTCAGCACTGCTGACCGGGCTGCTAAAAGTCCAGTTGGCGCAGAGCTGACAGGCTCCCAGAAAGAAATGTAAGAACATAAGAAAGGCCATACTGGGTCAGACCAAAGGTTCATCCAGCCCAGTATCCTGTCTACCAATAGTGGTCAATGCCAGGTGCCCCAGAGGGAGTGAACCTAACAGGTAATAATCAAGTGTTCTCTCTCCTGCCATCCATCTCCACCCTCTGACAAACAGAGGCTAGGGACACCATTCCTTATCCATCCTGGCTAATAGCCATTAATGGACTTAACCTCCATGAATTTATCTAGTTCTCTTTTAAACCCTGTTATAGTTATAGCCTTTACAACCTCCTCAGGCTGTTCCACAGGTTGACTGTGCGCTTTGTGAAGAAGAATTTCCTTTTATTTGTTTTAAACCTGCTGCCCATTAATTTAATTTGGTGGCCCCTAGTTCTTATATTATGGGAACAAGTAAATAACTTTTCCTTATTCACTTTCTCCACACCACTCATGATTTTATATACCTTTATCATATCCCCCCTTAGTCTCCTTTTTTCCAAGCTGAAAAGTCCTAGACTCTTTAATCTCTCCTCATATGGGACCTGTTCCAAACCCCTAATCATTTTAGTTGCCCTTCTCTGAACCTTTTCTAATGCCAATATAGCTTTTTTGAGATGAGGAGACCACATCTAATATGCAGTATTCAAGATGTGGGCGTATCACGGATTTATATAAGGGCAATGAGATATTCTCCGTCTTATTCTCTATCCCTTTTGTAATGATTCCTAACATCCAGGAAATCAGCTGTTGCCACCAGCTAATTAAACAACACGTGCACAACCCTTTTAAGACACAAAAATTCAATTCTGTTCTTAAAAAAAGGTAAATTTTATTAATAAAAAAAAAGAAAGAAAATACATTTGGGGACTCAGGCTATTGCTAGATTTTAAAAGAGCAACTACAAGAATTAAGCACCAAGAATAGCTTTTTTAAGGTCCAGCTTAAAGGTTACAAGCAAAACAAAAGCACTGGGGGTTAGCACAGAGGAATCCACAAGCCATAACGAAATAAAAGGGATAAACCTAATCGCGTCTTCCTAGACATTTCCTGATCTACTTACATATCTGTGGTTTTAAATTATTAGTTTCTAGGTATGATACTGATGATTTTTCATACCTGGCCCAAGCTTCTTACAGCACAGTTCTGCCCTGTCCACGTCTCCCTGGGAGAACAACAACAGACAGACAAAAGGGGAGTCTTGTTTCAAGTTTAAGAAGTTCTAGCCTTCCCATAGGCTCTTTTGGCCAGATGCCCTCGCATAGCAGTGAGACTTTTTAACCCTGTATAGGTAGAGCAATTAGAGAACAGCTACTAAGGGGGATTTTATAGCTACTGGCTGGCTGGGTGTCCATAAAAGGGAGCTACCCCCACCCCTTCATTTATCACAGCACATAACACAGGTTCTTCCCCAAGAGCAAAGGAAACATTTTGACTTTTTCAGTAAAAAATGAATTTTTGTCTTAAAATTTCCTTTAATTTTATTTTTTTAAATAAAAAATGTTTAAATATTGTCAAAATCAAAAGGAATGGATTGGATTTTGTTGAAACAAAACATTCTGACTGACTTGAAACAAAATTTTTGATTCAATTAAAATGTCAAAAAAATTGTTTTTGGTTTGACCCAAAGCAACCCCCTCCCCATTTCTTGAATTCCCAGCGAACTGAAAAATCCATCATTCACTCAGCTCTGCTCACAACACACCCAAATTCACTCACCCAGCAGCCCATAGCGGGGCTCCATCCTGTAAGCTCTTGTTTGTCTTACCTGTGCTAGGAATGCAGTATTTGAAAATCAATATATTTTCAACAAGTCACTGAGGCAGCAATCACATACAATTGCTCATTTGTACAGGAGCTGTAAGTCTATTTTTTCATTGATAAAGAAGTCATGTATAGTTGTTCATTTTCATTTGAATTGATCCCAGTCCCGCAATGTAATTTACTCTATGATTAAGTGTTCTTTAACTAGATTTATTCAAGACAGCTAGCTGGTCTTATCTTTAACAGTCCACGCCATCAGGACGTATTTCTTAGCCAATGTTACCAATAGTAAAAGGAACTCTGCACATTGTCTGTACAGTAACAGTCTTGGAATAATGCCTGGGGTCTTTCTCTTGAACATCGTACATGGGGGTTCACAAATTTCATTTGCAATGAAGCACTATCACAGCGCGGGGAGGAGATGTGTTGCTGCTTCACATTAATCACAGCCAGATAGTTGTGTCTTATATATCTCATTGTCTACTTCTTTTATGAAATAGCTACAGCTGGTTTGGAAACGTTTGGAGTTTGGAAAATTTTGACTTAATCAAAACACTCGAATCCCAGAAAACCAAAAAATGTTGGCAGAAAACTGACACAAAACAGAAAAATGTCAGTTGAAAAGAAAAACAAACAAAAAGGGGGGGTTGGTTTTCTAATCATAATTAGGACTGTTGATTAATCGCAGTTAACTCACTCAAAAAAATTATCTGCAATTAAAATAATTAATCGCAATTAATCGCACTTTTAAACAATTGAAATTTTTTAAATATTTTTGGATGTTTTTCTACATTAGCAAATATATTGATTTCTATTAGAACACAGAATACAACGTGTACAGTGCTCACTTTATATTATTTTTATTACAAATATTTGCACTGTAAAATGATAAACAAAAGAAATAGTATTTTTCAATTCACCTTATACAAGTACTGTAGTGCAATCTCTATCGTGAAAGTGTAACTTACAAATGTACATTTTTTTTTGTACTCAAAAACAAAACAATGTAAAACTTTAGCACCTACAAGTCCACTCAGTCCTACTTCTTGTTCAGCCAATCGCTAAGACAAACAAGTTTGTTTACATTTACGGGAGATAATGCTGCCTGCTTCTTATTTACAGTGTCACCTGAAAGTGAGAACAGGCGTTCGCATGACACTTTTGTAGCCAGTGTTGCAAGGTATTTACGTGCCAGATATGTTAAACATTTATATGCCCCTTCATGCTTCAGCCACCATTCCAGAGGACATGCTTCCATGCTGATGATGTTTGTTAAAAAAATAGTGCATTAATTACATTTGTGACTGAACTCTTTGGGGGAGAATTGTATGTCCTCTGCTCTGTTTTACCCGCATTCTGCCATATATCTAATGCAATCTCAGATGATGATCCAACACATGTTGTTTGATTTACGAACACTGTCACTGCAGATTTGACAAAATGCAAAGAAGGGACCAATGTGAGATTTCTAAAAATAGCTACAGCTACACCCAAGGTTTAAGAATCTGAAGTGCTGTCCAAAATCTGAGAAGGACGAGGTGTGGAGCATGCTTTCAGAAGTCTTAAAAGTGCAACACTCAGATGGGGAAACTACAGAACCTGTATGATGTTATTGACACACACTGGGACCATATAGCTCATTATTGCAACCAAGGTCCTGTAGTGTCACCAAATCTTGTATAAAGGGGGTCAAATAAGGTGTCTACGACAAGGTTATGGTTTGCTGGTTATGATTATGCTATCTGGGTGCATGTATCATTTTTGTATTTAAAGTTATAAGTATGGGCTCTATACTGTCTGTATTTCAAACTTGTGCTATGCTTCTGGGTGACACCCCAGACAGCTTGGCATCAGCACTGCCTAGCCTGCTTGATGGCTCTTTAAGGACCATCAGCTATACAACTGACCCATTGAAAGAAGGCAGATACACCTTGTGACTCAGGTAAGCATGCAGGGACATGCCTATGGACAGAACTCTAAGGTTTTTTCTTGCCATGTGCTGGAATGGTTGTCTTTCGAACAAAGAAAGAAAGGCCACATGACAAGAGATTATAAAAAGCTGTTGCAGTTCCTCCATCTTGTCTTCAATCCTGCTTCATACCTCTGGAGGGACTTTGCTACAAACAGAAGCTCTGAACAAAGGTCTGAATGACCCATCCCAGCTGTGGATGTACTCCAGAGACTTGATTTGAACCTGCAGTTTATTCTATCACTGCTACAAGCCTGAACCAAGAACTTTGCCATTACTGTATGTAATTTATTCCATTTAACCAATTTTAGCTTTCATCTATATCTTTTTCCTTTTATGAATAAACCTTTAGATTCTAAAGGATTGGCAACAGCGTGATTTGTGGGTAAGATCTGATTTGTATATTGACCTGGGTCTGGGGCTTTGTCCTTTGGTATTGGGAGAACCTTTTTTCTTTTACTGAGGCATTGGTTTTCATAACCATTCATCCCCATAATGAGTGGCACTGGTGGTGATACTGGGAAACTGGAGTGTCTAAGGGAATTGCTTGTGTGACTTGTGGTTAGAAAACCACAGTCCTCTCTGTTTGGCTGGTTTGGTTTGCCTTATTAGTAAGCTATTTTGAATTGGCATTCTCAGAAGTGTCCCACCAAGGGCAGCATCATTACAACCCGAACCACCAGAAAAGAAAATCAACCTTCTGCTGGTGGCATCTGACTCAGATGATGAAAATGAACATGCATTGGTCCACTCTGCTTTGGATCGTTATCGAACAGAACCCATCATCAGCATGGATGCATGTCCTCTGGAATGGTGGTTGAAGCATGAAGGGACATATGAATCTTCAGCGCATCTGGTATGTAAATATCTTGCGACACCGGTTACAACAGTGCCATGTGAACGCCTGTTCTCACTTTCAGGTGACATTGTAAACAAGAAATGGACAGCATTATCTCCTGCAAATGTCACCAAACTTGTTTGTCTAAGTGATTGGCTGAAGTAGGACTGAGTGGACTTGTAGGCTCTAAAGCAGTGGTTTTCAAACTTTTTTTCTGGCGACCCAGTTGAAGAAAATTGTTAATGCCCCTGACCCAACAGAGCTGGGGATGAGGGGTTTGGGGTGTGGGAGAGGCTCAGGGCTGGGGCAGAGGGTTGGGGTGCAGGGGTGAGGGCTGCGGGGTGGGCTGGGAATGAGTGGTTCAGGGTGTGGGAGGGGGCTCTGGGCTGGGGCAGGGGGGTGGGATGTAGGAGGGGGTCAGGTATCAGGACTGGGAGTGCAGGCTCTGGTGTGGGGCCAGGGATGAGGGGTTTGGGGTGCAGGAGGGGGCTCTGGGTTGGGGGGGGTTCAGGGCTGGGGCAGGGGGTTGGGGCAGGGGGTTACCTCAAGCGGCTCCCCGTCAGCAGCGCAGCAGGCATGCTAAGGGAGGCTTCCTGCCTGTCCTGGCACTGCAGACCGCACTGCACACTGGAAGCAGCCAGCAGCAGGTCCACCTTCTAGGCGGAGGCTCTCACCCACAGGCACCGACCAATGGGAGTGCGGGAGCCAGTGCTCAGGGTGCGGGTAGCGCACGGAGCCCCGTGGCCCCCCTGCCTAGGAGCCAGACTTGCTGCTGGCTGCTTCTGGGGCACAGTGCAGTGTCAGAACAGGTAGAAACTAGCCTGCTTTAGCTGGGCAACACCACCAACGGGACTTTTAATGGCCCGGCTGGCGGTGCTGACCAAAGCCGCCGCGACCCCGTGCCTTCCATTCTACGAACCAGTACTGGGTCGTGACCCACAGTTTGGAAACCACTGCTCTAAAGTTTTATATTATTTTATTTTTGAATGCAGTTTTTTTTGGCATATAATTCAACATTTGTAAGTTCAACTTTCATGATAAAGAGATTGCACTACAGTACTTATATTAGGTTAATTGAAAATACTATTTATTTTGTTTTTTATGGTGTAAATATTTATAATCAGAAATAAATATAAAGTGAGCACTGTATACTTTGTATTCTGTGTTGTAATTGAAATCAATTTATGTGAAAATGTAGAAAACATCCAAAAATATTTAAATAAATGGTATTCTATTATTAACAGTGAAATTAATCATGCAATTAATCGTGATTAATTTCTTTCGTCGTTTGACAGCCCTAATAATAATAAAACAAAATTGAGAATATTCAAGGAAAACAGACACTTTCTGCAAAAAATTGTAATTTCATGAATTCCCCCACCAGTTTTCTATAGAATTTTTTTTGACAGAAAATGTTCAACCAGCCCTAGAAGCACTGCTCCTCATCCAACACACAGCAGTTTCTTTGCATGTTCACTTTCCAACTGCATAGAACCACAGTGGGTATGTCTACATTGGAATAAAAGACATGCAGCATGGCCACAGCTGGCCTGGGTCAGATGACTCGGGCTCAAAGGGCTAAAAACGCTGTGTAGACATTAGGGCTTGGGCTGGAGCCTGGGCTCAGGGATTCTTGCCCATGAATGTGGTATAAGTGACAATTTATCAATTAAGTCCAGTTTGTCTAGGTGGCCAGATAGACTGGAGAGTCCAAGGGGACTGCCTGTGACTCCATAGTAAGACTGTTATAGTGACCCAGCAGTTCATATTTGCTACTCGCTTGGTGAAACTAATTATAGAACACACCACCAGTTTGGGATGTCCGCCCTGTTTTTGACAGTCTGCCACCTGCATGTGTATGGCCAGGGATTGCCTGCTGTCAGCCCATGGAGTCCCAAGCCAAGTCACGAGAGCTATCATCTACATGTACATCCCCGGAGACAGCTAGCCTTAGATCCTGGCATCAGCCCTGACAGCAGCTGCCCTAGGAACCTGTATGGGTTTATTGGTGATTTTCATACTACATGGATGAACGCAAAGGTTATCTCCCCCTCCTCAACCTATCTGCAATAAAGAAACCTCAGTTTATGTGCTAATTGAGGACTTGTCTACATAGGAGTTTAAACCAGGTCAAATCAAGTTAATCTGGTTTGAAAACACTTGGTAACATAGAATCACATAATCATAGAAGATTACGGTTGGAAGAGACATCAGGAGGTCATCTAGTCCACCCTCTGCTCAGAGGAGGACCAACCCCACCTAAATCATCCCAGGCAGGTCTTTGTCAAGCCGGGCCTTAAAAACCTCTAAGGATGGAGGATCCTCACATGACACAATCCATCACCGCGCACTAACTCTGCATTTATCCCAAACTGTAGAGTCCTCTTGCTTCAAACTGAATTAGTTTGGTCTATTGTTTGTGTGGATGCAACTGCTGCACACCACTTTTTGCATGCTTCCAGTGGCTATTCCACAGTGCTTTGCAGGCTGACCATTGCTGACCTGTTTACCTGTGTGCTCTCCCCTGCAATGGAGTCAAGTTCCAGGGATGACACCTCCCTCCTTTAAAAGCTGGCGCTGAGACAGATTGTGTCATTTTGCTCCTGGATCCCAGTATATCATTCTTGTAATACAACTGTGATTGAATGCCAAAAGCTCCACACCATGCCTTGTATAGCTGCCTGGAGCTGTGCTGAGATCCTGGCTCTCATTGCCAACTGGGGAGAAGGATTAGTTCAGGAAGCTCTTGTGGCCAGTCACCAGAATAAAAACCTTTTTGGGGATATTGCAAAGCAGATGTCCACAACGGGTGATGACCAGGATGCCGAGCAGTGCCAGAGAAAGAGTAAGCAGCTCAGAAAAAAGTATATTGATACAAGGGACACAAGGAGACAGTTCAGCACGGGGCATGTGACCTGTCCATATTTGGATGAACTGGACAGGATACTACACATTTATAGTACAGTCCATCCCAAACACCATTTGGAGCCTGCTGCCTGCACTCTCACACCCACCAAGGATGATTGGCCAGATCCATCAAAGGGTGAGAAGAAGGATGCTGGAAATGAGCTGCCCCCTCAGATCCAGGATCTTTTTGGGACTCAGGACCCTGATCCCAGCCAGCTGGAAAGCCATCCCCAATCCTGCCCAGCTACAATGGACCCGATTCCCACCTTGCATCAACCTGAATCCCAGACAGAAACCCAGGATTGAAGTATCTATCTTTACAATGTATTATTGTGAAGTACTCTGGTTCTGGCTTTGGTTCTGGGGCCCCCAGTGCTGCAGCCATTGTCAGCAGATGTGAGCTAGGAGCCCTTCTGCGTATCCAGTCCCCTCCCTTGGCCCATCCGTGATCTGGAACTATAGTGTGACTGAGGAAAATACTTTCCTCCCCAGCAGGCCAATGCGCTTTGCCATCCGGTCTGGAGAAGTCGACTTCTGCAGGTGCTGGCATGCCCGCTCTGCTGCCATGTGAATGACAAGGAGGGGGGTGGATGAGAAGAAAGAAAATCCACCTCCTTAGCAAGTACAAAATATCTCCTCTCCACCTGCTTAGGTGTGGGGGCACAGGAGGCAGGGGTGTACCACACTGCCTGCGCTGGAGGATGACCTTGTTAATAGGTAGCATCACCCTGGAGGGTCCCTGAGGCTGGAGAATCCAAGGAAATGCCAATGTAAGGCACAAGTCTCCAGCCACCCCAGGAAATGCTGTCTGTCAGTAACACACAGGGTCACGGCTTCCAACTCCTAAAGATACCCAACCCGCCATGCAGCTCCCTCACATGGGAATGCACAGCCTTGCATCTCACCTGCCTACGGAGAGCTGGGGAGGCTGGACTTCCTCATGTGGATCTATGCAAAGAGGACCCGAGTCAAGTGTCCCTCCACCCATGAACAAAAGGCTTCCCATGCCCAAATCAGATGCTCAAAGTCTGATCAAACATGCTCTGCTGGGCTCCTCCCACTTGACACCCCCTCTGTAGGTGGTCAGGACTGTATTGAGGCACACTGCACAACAGGCTTGAGGCTAGGGCCCCAGCTCCCAGACACCCTGATTCTGAGTTTTCACTATTTAAAGGTTTCTAGCTCTCAATGCTGTGAAGAAAAGCTTAAAAATGTGACCTGAGTGTCACTGATGCAGCAATGGCTACAGACAGCTGTCAACAGTGACTGAGCCGGGGAGGAACTGCCTGTCCTCACCTCACTGCATTGGTTATACTGAGATTCACAGTTCTAAGAATTATTCACAACCACACTGTGCTTAAACACTTTGCCAGACTGAGGCTTTTACAAGGATTTAGGGCCTAATCCCAAACCCATTGAGGTCAGTGGCAGCTTTCCCTTGACTTCAATGGGCTTTGGATCAGGCTCTCTATCTCACTCTGCAAAAAGGCAGAGGAAAGAGAAATTAAAATGAGCAGCATATTTTAAAATCCAGTTCTCTAAGGAAAAGGAGGCAGCACTGTATTTAAAGTTTGAAATGATGTCCAGAAAGCTTAGGAATATAAAAGTTAAAGAGGATAACAAATCCCAGGCAAGTGAACAGCTATTATTACAGGTTGTTCATATCTCATATTAAACCATTAAGACAGACTGTTGTGCACTGTATATTGTAACATTAATTTGGGCTCCTTCCTATTTAGATCAGCAAACCAAGCCTCCCATTTAGAAGACTGCACCCCCTCTCACCAATCCTCAGACATCAGTGCTAAATGTGGAAAGCAAGTACATACATATCTTCCAAACATAGGAACAAAGTTCTAAATTGGTGGCTTCTTAGGTGGGTTCTCTTGCTGTTTCCTGTCTGGTTATCCCCACAGAGAATGATACCATTCCTAACAGCACCACTCAGTTCCCACTTTCTAGTAAACATACTGAGTACACGTTGTATTGGAATGCCCAGTGTTACAGATCAGAGATTGCCATTGTGACGGGTTGGACCCCCCATCCGGGATGCCACCTGATCATAGAATATCAGGGTTGGAAGGGATCTCAGGAGGTCATCTAGTCCAACCCCCTGCTCAAAGCAGGACCAATACCCAACTAAATCATCCCAGCCAGGGCTTAGAATCATAGAATCATAGAATATCAGAGTTGGAAGGGACCTCAAGAGGTCATCTAGTCCAACCCCCTGCTCAAAGCAGGACCAATTCCCAGCTAAATCATCCCAGCCAGGGCTTTGTCAAGCCGGGCCTTAAAAACCTCCAAGGAAGGAGACTCCACCACCTCCCTAGGTAACGCATTCCAGTGTTTCACCACCCTCCTAGTGAAATAGTTTTTCCTGATATCCAACCTGGACCTCCCCCACTGCAACTTGAGACCATTGCTCCTTGTTCTGTCATCTGCCACCACTGAGAACAGCCGAGCTCCATCCTCTTTGGAACCCCCCTTCAGGTAGTTGAAGGCTGCTATCAAATCCCCCCTCATTCTTCTCTTCTGGAGACTAAACAATCCCAGTTCTCTCAGCCTCTCCTCATAAGTCATGTGCTCCAGACCCCTAATCATTTTTGTTGCCCTCCGCTGGACTCTTTCCAATTTTTCCACATCCTTCTTGTAGTGTGGGGACCAAAACTGGACACAGTATTCCAGATGAGGCCTCACCAATGTCGAATAAAGGGGAACGATCACGTTCCTCGATCTGCTGGCAAGATCCCCCCTCATTCTTCTCTTCTGAAGACTAAGCCCTGGTCTACACTACGAGTTTAGGTTGACTTTAGCAGGGTTAAATCGAATTAAGCCTGGACACGTCCACACGACGAAGCCCTTTCTTTCGACTTAAAGGGCCCTTTAAACCGGTTTCTTTACTCCACCTCCGACGAGGGGATTAGCACTAAAATCAGCCTTTGTGGGTCGGATTTGGGGTAGTGTGGATGGAATTCGACGTTATTGGCCTCCGGGAGCTATCCCACAGTGCTTCATTGTGACCGCTCTGGACAGCACTCTCAACTCAGATGCACTGACCAGGCAGACAGGAAAAGCCCCGCGAACTTTTGAATTTCATTTCCTGTTTGTCCAGCGTGGAGAGCACAGGTGACCATGCAGAGCTCATCAGCACAGGGAACCATGATGGAGTCCCAGAATCGCAAAAGAGCTCCAGCGTGGACAGAATGGGAGGTATGGGATCTGCTTGCCATATGGGGAGATGAATCAGTGCTAGCTGAACTCCGTAGCAATAAACAAAATGGCAAAATATTAGAAAAGGTCTCAAAGGCCATGAAGGACAGAGGCCATAACAGGGACGCACAGCAGTGCCGCATGAAAATTAAGGAGCTAAGGCAAGCCTACCACAAAGCCAGAGAGGCAAACGGAAGGTCCGGGGCAGAGCTGCAAACATGCCGCTTCTACGTGGAGCTGCATGCCATTCTAGGGGGTGCAGCCAGCACTACCCCAACTGTGTGCTTTGACTCCGTCAATGGAGAAACACGCAACAGGGAAGCGGGTTCAGAGTACGCGGAAGAAGATGATGATGATGAAGACAATGAAGATAGCTCACAGCAAGGAAGCGGAGAAACCGGTTTCCCCAACAGCCAGGATATGTTTATCACCCTGGACCTGGAACCAGTAACCCCCAAACTCACCCAAGGCGTGCTCCCAGACCCTGAAGACCCACAAGGGACCTCTGGTGAGTGTACCTTTGTAAATATCACACATGGTTTAAAAGCAAGTGTGTTTAATGATTAATGATTAATTTGCCCTGGCAATCGCGGCCAGTACAGCTACTGGAAAAGTCTGTTAACGTGTATGGGGATGCAGCGGAAATCCTCCAGGGACATCTCCAGAAAGCTCTCCTTCATGTACTCCCAAAGCCTTTGCAAAAGGTTTCTGGGGAGGGCTGCCTTATCCCGTCCGCCATGGTAGGACACTTTACCACGCCAGGCCAGTAGCATATACTCTGGAATCATTGCATAACAAAGCATGGCAGCGTATGGTCCCGCTGTTTGCTGGCATGCAGACAACATCCATTCCTTATCTCTCTTTGTTATCCTCAGGAGAGTGATATCATTCACGGTCACCTGGTTGAAATGGGGTGATTTTATTAAGGGGGCATTCAGAGGTGCCCGTTCCTGCTCGGCTGAACAGAAATGTTCCCCACTGTTAGCCATGCGGTGTGTGGGGGGGGAGGAGGGGTGAAGGGATCATCTCAGAGAATTGGGAGTGTGTATGTGTGTGTGGGGGGGTAGTTGGGTTTGTGCTGCATGTTAACCCGGAAAACTCAGCCCCTCCTTTTACACTGCAAACCCATTTTAAATGGCCAACCCAACGGGTCCTTGGTATGGGAAATGAGGGCGCTACTGTTTGAAACCATTCCCATGTTATGAGGGTTAAAAAAGCCAAAAGACTGTGGCTTACCATGGCTGCCTGCAAGCCGAATTCTGTTGCCTGGCACTGCCTGAGTGATCTCTCACACCAAACCGGCAGGCCCTCAATATAAGAGGAAAAATGCGACCTTGTAACGAAAGCACATGTGCTGTGTAATGTGAACAGCAAAATTTAACGTGAAAGAGTGTACCCATTGTTCTCTAAAATGTGTCTTTTTTAACCACCTCTCCTTTCTCCTCCACCAGCTGCAAATGTTTCTCCTTCGCAGAGGCTAACAAAGATTAGAAGGAGAAAACGGCAGACTTGGGATGATATGTTCACGGAGCTCCAGATGTCCTCCCACGCTGAAAGAGCACAGCAGAATGTGTGGAGGCAGTCAATATCAGACTACAGAAAAGCACAATATGAATGAGAGGAGAGGTGGCGGGCTGAATCGCGGAATGAACAGAGCAAGTGGCGGGCTGAAGATGATAGGTGGCGTCAGCTTGCAGACAGAAGGCAAGAGTCGATGCTCCGGCTGCTGGAGCATCAAACTGATATGCTCCAGCGTATGGTTGAGCTGCAGGAAAGGCAGCAGGAGCAGAGACCGCCGCTACAGCCCCTGTGTAACCAACAGCCCTCCTCCCCAAGTCCCATTGCCTCCTCACCCAGACGCCCAAGAACACGGTGGGGGGGGCCTCCGGCCACCCAGTCACTCCACCCCAGATGATTGCCCGAGCATCGGAAGGCTGGCTTTCAATAAGTGTTAAAGTTTTAAAGTTTTAAACTGCAGTGTGTCCTTTTCCTTCCCTCCTCCCCTACCTCTCTCGGGCTACCTTGGCAATTATCCCCCTAGTTGTGTGATGAATTAATAAAGAATGCATGAATATGAAGTAACAATGACTTTATTGCCTCTGCAAGCGGTGCTCGAAGGGGGAAGGGGAGGGTGGGGTGGCTGGTTTACAGGGAAGTAGAGTGAACCCGGGGGGGGGGTTCATCAAGGAGAAACAAACAGAAGTTTCACACCGTAGCCTGGCCAGTCACAAAACTCGTTTTCAAAGCTTCTCTGATGCGCACCACGCCCTGCTGTACTCTTCTAACCGCCCTGGTGTCTGGCTGCGCATAATCAGCGGCCAGGCGAATTGCCTCAACCTCCCACCCCGCCATAAATGTCTCCCCTTTACTCTCACAGATATTGTGGAGCGCACAGCAAGCAGCAATAACAATGGGGATATTCTTTTCGCTGAGGTCTGAGCGAGTCAGTAAGCTGCGCCAGCGCGCTTTTAAACGTCCAAATGCACATTCCACCACCGTTCGGCACTTGCTCAGCCTATAGTTGAACAGGTCCTGACTACTGTCCAGGCTGCCTATGTATGGCTTCATGAGCCATGGCATTAAGGGGTAGGCTGGGTCCCCAAGGATAACTATAGGCATTTCAACATCCCCAACGGTTATTTTCTGGTCCGGGAAGAAAGTCCCTTCCTCCAGCTTTCGAAACAGACCAGAGTGCCTGAAGACGCGAGCATCATGTACCTTTCCTGGCCATCCCACGTTGATGTTGGTGAAACATCCCTTGTGATCCACCAGGGCTTGCAGCAGCATTGAAAAGTACCCCTTGCGGTTTATGCACTTGGTGGCTTGGTGACAAGATAGGGATATGGGTTCCGTCTATCGCCCCACCACAGTTTGGGAATCCCATTGCAGCAAAGCCATCCACTATGGCCTGCACGTTTCCCAGAGTCAGTACCCTTGATATCAGCAGGTCTTTGATTGCCCTGGCAACTTGGATCACAGCAGTCCCCACAGTAGATTTGCCCACTCCAAATTGATTCCCAACTGACCGGTAGCTGTCTGGCGTTGCAAGCTTCCACAGGGCTATCGCCACTCACTTCTCAACTGTGAGGGCTGCTCTCATCCTGGTATTCTGGCGCTTCAGGGCAGGGGAAAGCAAGTCACAAAGTTCCATGAAAGTGCCCTTACGCATGCAAAAGTTTCGCAGCCACTGGGAATCGTCCCAGACCTGCAACACGATGCGGTCCCACCAGTCTGTGCTTGTTTCCCGGGCCCAGAATCGGCGTTCCACAGCATGAACCTGCCCCAGTAACACCATGATTTGCACATTGCTGGGGCCCGTACCTTGTGTGAGGGCTGTGTCCATGTAAATTTCCTCATCACTCTCATCGCCGCGCTGCAATCGCCTCATCGGCTGGTCCTGGTTTTGCTTTGGCATGTCCTGGCTCTGCATATACTCCAGGACAATGCGCGTGGTGTTCATAGTGCTCATAATTGCCACGGTGATCTGAGCGGGCTCCATGATCCCAGTGCTATGGCCTCTGGGCTGAAAAAAGGCGCGAAACTGACGGAGGGAGGGAGGGGCGACTGACGACATGGCGTACAGGTACAGGGAATTAAAATCAACAAAGGTGGCTGTGCATCAGGGAGAAACACAAATAACTGTCACACAGAATGCACCCCCCCCAAAAATTGAACTCAAAACCCTGGGTTTAGCAGGCCGTTGATTTCACGGAGGGAGAGGGAAGCAAATGAATACATCTATTTTTTACATCTTAAGCTGGCAGCAGACGGTGCAGCATGACTGATAGCCCTCGGCATTTTCTGGGTGCTTGGCAGAAGATACTGTCTACGTTTGCTAGCCGTCATCGTCAAGACGGTTCAATAGGACAGCCGGCAGGACTGAGTCTCCAGGAGACAAAGCATGTCTGCCCAGGTGCCTCTGATTGAACTGGAATACGACGATGACGGATATCAATTTTAATACACCATCTACTGCCAAAAGGCAAGGGGCTGCTGCTGTGTAACAATGCAGCCCCACGTCTGCCAGCACCCAGATAGCCAATGAAGGCTACCAGTCATACTGCACCGTCTACTGCCAAAAGGCAATTAGCTGCTGCTGTGTAGCAATGCAGTACCACATCTGCCGGCACCCAGATGACATATGGTGACGGTGAGCTGAGCTGAGCTGAGCGGGCTCCATGCTTGCCATGGTATGTTGTCTGCACAGGTAACCCAGGTAAAAAGGCACGAATCGATTGTCTGCCGTTGCTCTGACGGAGGGGGAGGGGCCTGACAGCATGTACCCAGAACCCCCCGCGACACTGTTTTGCATCATCAGGCATTGGGATCTCAACCCAGAATTCCAATGGGCGGCGGAGACGGCGGGACCTGTGGGATAGCTACTCACAGTGCAAGGCACCGGAAGTCGATGCTAGCCTCGGTACTGTGGATGCGGTCTGCCGGCTTCATGCACTTAGAGCATTTTATGTGGGGACACACACAATCGACTGTATAAAACCGATATCTATAAAACCAGCTTCTATAAATTCGACCTAATTTCGTAGTGTAGACATACCCTAAATAATCCCAGTTCCCTCAGCCTCTCCTCATAAATCACATGCTCCAGCCCCTTAATCATTTTTATTGCCCTCCACTGAACTCTTTCCAATTTTTCCACATCCTCCTTGTAGTATGGGGCCCAAAAACTGGACACAGTACTCCAGATGAGCCCTCACCAATGTCAAATAGAGGGGAATGATCATGTCCCTTGATCTGCTGGCAATGCTCCTACTTATACAGCCCAAAATGCCGTTAGCCTTCTTGGCAACAAGGGCACACTGTTGACTCATATCCAGCTTCTTATCCACTGTAACCCCTAGGTCTTTTTCTGCAGAACAGCTGCCTAGCCACTCGATCCCTAGTTTGTAGCAGTGCATGGGATTCTTCCCTCCTAAGTGCAGGACTCTGCACTTGTCCTTGTTGAACCTCATCTGATTTCTTTTGGTCCAATCCTCCAATTTGTCTAGGTCCTTCTGTATCCTACCCCTACCCTCCAGCGTATCTACCACTCCTCTCAGTTTAGTGTCATCTGTAAACTTGCTGAGGGTGCAATCCACTCCATCCTCCAGATCCTTAATGAAGATATTGAACAAAACTGGCCCCAGGACCGACCCTTGGTGCACTCCGCTTGATACCGGCTGCCAACTAGACATGGAGCCATTGATCACTACCCGTTGAGCCCAATGATCTAGCCAGCTTTCTATCCACCTTATAAGCCATTCATCCAGCCCATACTTCTTTAACTTGTTGGCAAGAATACTGTGGGAGACTTTAGCAAAGCTTTAGCAAAAGGTTTGCTAAAGTCAAGAAATAATACGTCCACTGCTTTCCCCTCATCCACAGAGCCAGTTATCTCGTCATAGAAGGCAATTAGGTTAGTCAGGCACTAAAGAAACCACATGCATTGTGGATGTCCGCGAGATGTTGGAGTTCTTGCGCTTTCTCAGTCCACCATTTGTTCTTAAGTTCTCTGGTTTTACATTGTGCTTCCGCACTCACCTTGGCATGGGCTTCTCTCTTTATATTACAATTGATGTCATTCTGCCAAGCACGAAATGCCATTCTCTTCTCATTGACAGGGCCGGCTCTAGGTTTTTTGCCGCCCCCAAGCAAAAAAAATATTGGCGGCCCCCTCCCCCTTTCTTTTTGACTTTTACACATGTTTGCATATTGGGGAAATAATCGCAGAATATAATCACACATCAGCATGTTTAGTTGACTCTGTTGCTGCAAATTTCAGAGCAGAAAGTCTAAGGAAAATCTTTAGCTCCTCTTTGAGCTGAAATAAAACAGTGCAATTAGTCAAACTGATCTTGGGAGTTGCATGCAGGCTGATACGAACATCTAGATAAATCAAAACTGTTAAAACTCAGTGATCTTTCACTTGTTAAAGAACATGTGTCACTTACTCTGAAGAAAAATAAATAGGAAAAAGGCTCATAGAAAATTAAATTGCTCCAGGAAAAAAAAATCCAACTCCCCCAAGGAACAGGAATTGAGATACTTTATTACTATACATTGATCTGTCAATGCCACTCACGGAAAGTCTGAGCAATCAAGCTGCAGCAAACATATGATGGTTACAGATATCTACACAATGTTGAAATTAATGGAGTTGAAAAGTTCAGCAGCGAGTGGCTGCAGGGACGGCTGCCCCACACCTCTTTCTGCTGTCAGCATGTGAGAGGAGGCCAGGCTGGGAAACAAGGCTGAAATTGACCATGTGCCAAGAAGGAGAGTTGAGCAAGGAAAACCCACAGTAACATTCAACCTTAAACCACAAAGGAAAAAAAGGAAAAAGGCAAGGGTGGGGGGGGGGGAGGGATAGAAGAGGAAGGCGAAGGGAACCTGACTGTGCTGCTGAGCTGGGTGTGTGTGTGTGTGGGGGGGGACATTAGCCAGGTCAAGCCTCTGCTAGAGCCTATCCAAAAAGGCTCTGCGGAGAAGCAGGGCAGCAGCTAGGGCCACCGGGGAAAGCTCTGGGGGAAGTGGAGAGAAGCAAGGGCAGCCAGCAGCAGCCTGGCTCCATGGAAGGGAGCACATCAGCTGGGGAAGAGGAGAGTGGGGGTGGGGAAAGAGCCGCGCTCCCTTTGCAAGCTCCTAGCGGTTTCAGATCCTCCTTGTGCTCCAATTCGCCCGGGGCAGTGGACAAAGCCCCGCACCAGGATCCTGGAGCAGCCTCGTCCAGCAGCCAGGTGGGGAAGAGCCAGTGGGAGATTAACAATGTGCAAGTCCGAGTCTGAGGCAGGAGGAAGCGACATCACCCGGCCGTCCCCTGGTACTTACTCTCCACAGGCTGGAGCGCAGCCCTGGAGCCCGCAGCAACTGGTCTCGGAGGATCGGGACCTGGTGATCGAAGTGTCCAGCCGGCAGATCCGAGCCCACAAGTCGGTGCTGGCAGCCAAGTCCCCGGACATCCTGCGGGTGAAGAGGGTGAGCTACGGGGCACTGTGCCTGCTCATCGACACGTCCGGCATGGGCGACGTGCGCCACGACAACCTGGCTGAGGTGGTGAGTGGCACCCCCGTGCTGCAGATGCCCTGTGCCCTGCACTGCGCGGCTGAGGCCATGCAGGCCCAGCTGCCTCCACAACTGCTACCAGCTGCTGTGCCACCCCTGGGAATGTGCCACCCCAAGCAGGTGCTTGTTTTGCTGGTGCCTAGAGCCGGTCCTGCTCATTGATGAGTTGCTCAATTTCAGCATCATTCTCGTCAAAGCAGTCCTGATGTTTTCTGGTTTGGTAGCCTATGGTTTCCTCACAGACATTGATGATTACTGCTTTCAACCGGCTTCAATGTTCCTCAATTTCTTCTGGAAACTCTGATGGGATCTTTTCTTCTAAGACTGCTTGGAAGTGGTCACACTTAATAGGATCCTTCAAATCTTGAACCTTCAGCTTGCGCCTGACCTGCTTCTTTTACAGCCTGCATTTGGGAGCGATCTTAATTTTCAGTGTGGATTGAATAAGGTGATGATCAGTCCAACAGTCATCAGCACTTGTCATTGCTCTTGTGAGAAGTATCTCACTATGATCTCGGGCACGAACTATGACGTAATTGAGGAGATGCCAGTGCTTTGACCGTGAGTGTCTCCAAGATGTTTTGAACTTTTCCTTTTGACGGAAAAGGGTGTTCGTAATAATAAGTTCGTGTTCCGCACACTTGGTCAGGAGCAGAATTCCATTTGAATTGCTTTTACCAACTCCTTCTTTCCCGATTGTTCCTTTCCACAGATCTGAGTCTCATCCAACACGTGCATTGAAATCCCCCAGAAGGATGATCTTGTCTTGTGTAGGGGTCTCCGATAAAATGGTTTCCAACTGAGAATAAAAATCTTCCTTTACATTCTCATCGGCATCCAGTGTTGGTGCATAGGTGCTCACAATAGTTACCTGTTGATTTTGGGTGAGCCCAAATCAGTCAGACTGTCATAAACCACTTGTTGATGCTAACTGGTACCTCGGAGAGGCACCTTATGAGCTTGTTCTTTATAGCAAAGCCCACTCCATTCATCTATAGATTTCTCCTTCCAGAAGTAGGTATATCCTCCTTTCTCCTACCTCGCCTACTTCATCAGCTCTTCTAGTTTCAGACAAAGCAGCAATATCAATGTTAAACCAATTCAATTCACGAGCAATTATAGCTGTACATCGCTCTGGTCAGTCGCTGTTTGAATTGTCCACCAGGGTATGTATGTTCCAAGTTCCAAAGTTGAAAAGTTTCTTACATTTTCAACAGCTGAGGTGGTGATCCTGCTGGGTGTGTCTATCCAGACAGGAAAAACAGAGGCAAGACTATTTTAGGGTACATTTTCTAACCCCCTCCCCATGTGGGTGAGCAGAGTGGATCCTAAAAAGGACTGCTCAGTCATGGGTGCAGCTGCCGAGATGCTTGACCTGCCTCAAACCTCAAGCAAGATGACTGTATCACACACCCACCGCCTGTGTGTCGGTCTGTGACTAGGAACTTCCAGATTTCACTGTCCTGTTCCCGTCGCCACTCACTGATTGCCACCGGACTTTTGACTTGTGCAAATGTTATTTTCCCCAAAACTGGAAGATGCCTGTGCGGGACTTCTTTTAAAGTGGGGAGACTGGTGCACAACAGTCACCACATTGCCCTTGACAGATAGGGGACTTAAAAACAATGGCATGGACACCATGACGATTGGAAATCCTCTATTTGCTGCAGCCTTCATCCACCTTCACAGCTGTTGTAACATTACACAACAGTTTCACCTCCACTATGCAGTTATCCTCCGTCTGCTCTGCTGTTAGGGACTTCTTGGATCATACTTTGTCTGGAGCCTTGCCCTTGACTGTTCTGCCATGGGTGATCCTAAGGAAGTACATGACTCCAGGCAGAATTGCTCTTGGGGTCATTGAGACATGCAAGCCTCTCCACCACTACAAGATGGAGAGTATGCCTTCAGTAGGTGAACGTGGTATATGCGTGTCTCTTTCTGTCGCACCAGTAACTGACCCCACCCATCTGGTGACTTCATAGGATCCCTGCCACTTGGCTATCAGTTTGGACTCTGCAGTGAGTAGCAAGAGTAGGACTCAATCTTCCGGCTTGAAACTGCAGAGTCTGGCCCCTTTGTAATAGTGCTGTTCTTGCACATGTTGTGTCTGTAACAGATTCCGCTGGGCGAAAGTCCCCAAAGTATGGAGTCACTCGTGCAGTTGCAACACATAGCAGACCACACCTGTGACCAGGGTTTCTTGCTCCTACCAATTCTCCCAAAGGAAGTTGAGAATGCCCCAGGGTTGCCTTCCACAGAGGAGCTCAAAGGGTGAGAAGCCTGTTGATGCTTGGGGTACCTCCCGCATGGCGAACAGCAGGGCCGGGAGTAAAGTGTCCCAGTGCTGGGGGTCTTCTTCCACAAACTTACACAACATCATTTTCAACATCTGGTTGAAACACTTTACCAGCCCATCAGTCTGAGGGTGGTACACCGACGTCTTGAAAGCCTGGACAGTGAGTAAGCAGCAGAGTTCAGCCATCAGACAGGACGCCACGTTGTTACCTTGACCAGTTAGGATCTCTCATGGTATCCCCATTCTGGTGAAGACTTTCACTAGCTCGGCAGAAATCTTAGGTGACGGCTGTCCGCAAAAGGACAGCTTTGGGGTACCAGGTGGCATAGTCAATGATCACCAGGATGTAGCAGTTTCCCATCACGTTCCTTTCCAGTGGGCCCACCAGGTCCAGGCCGATATGTTCAAATGGGACCCTATCATGGGTAAGGGGATGAAGGGTGCCTTGGGTACTCCCTTCGGTCAGGCCCACTGGCACTCTGGGCAAGAGGCACAGTAATCCTTTACAGTAGAACTTCAAAGATATGAACACCACAGTTATGGACTTGACTGGTCAACCGGACACCAACTGAAACTGAAAGCAACCAATCAGGCAGCAGCAGAGACCAATAAATAAATAAATAAAAGCAAAAAAAGCCTGTATTGCATCTTAAAGGTAGGCACATCTGGGCAGTCTGTCCCCACCCTCACCCCCACACGCAGGGCAGCCACTTACAGCAAGATGCTATGCTGCCAGCCCAAGGCAGCCGGAACCAGCCAGCAGAGTAGGAGCAGTGCTGGGGTCTGCACCGCATTCACTCCTCCCTCCCCTCCCCCAGCAGGGAGGGGGATGCACAGTTTTTACCCCTCTTCTCCAGCCAGGAGGGGGACGCACTATTTTCCCACACACACACCCCTGCTGGGATGGGGACAAGCTTACAAACTCATGCTGGGGCTGAGTAGGG
This sequence comes from Malaclemys terrapin pileata, assembly GCF_027887155.1. Classification (NCBI taxonomy): domain Eukaryota; kingdom Metazoa; phylum Chordata; order Testudines; family Emydidae; genus Malaclemys; species Malaclemys terrapin. The sequence continues at coordinate 51,560,846 of NC_071511.1, read as the reverse complement.
AGCTCAGCTGCTGCTGAAGCCTGGCCTGCAGTGTCAGTTGCTGGATCTGGAGCCTGAACTGTGCTTTGTTCAGAGTTATGAACACTTCAGAGTTATGGACGACCTCCATTCCTGAGGTGTCTGTAATTCTGAGGTTCTACTGTACCTCCTAGTGGATGTCTGGCTAGAAGAAGCATTGGGCCACCCTTTGGAGGGTCTTCTCTCTCCGGAGGTGTCCTGCCCATGGCATCAAGTGGGCCAAGTGCAGGAGGCCACAGCATAGCCTTCACAGAACTAGCAGCTGTCAGGTCTTCCTGTGTCTGGGGGGTCTTGAACAACCTGGTAGAGGTTGTCCCTCCGGATCTCAACGCGGGACCCTTTTGGGTGACGAGCACCATCCCCTGCCTCTGGCTGGGGGTGGGGGGAGTCGTTGCTTGTTCCCAGGCATGGCTTGTTCGCAGACAAAATCCCCAGCATTCGAGTTCCCTCTGGGCATCCTCTACTCAAGATAGTTAAGTCCCAGGCAGACTGCGAAGAGCTACAAAAGGATCTCTCAAAACTGGGTGACTGGGCAACAAAACGGCAGATGAAATTCAATGTTGATAAATGCAAAGTAATGCACATTGGAAAACATAATCCCAACTATACATATAAACTGATGGGGTCTAAATTAGCTGTTACCACTCAAGAAAGAGATCTTGAAGTCATTGTGGATAGTTCTCTGAATACATCCGCTCAATGTGCAGTGGCAGTCAAAAAAGCGAACAGAATGTTGGGAATCATTAAGAAAAGGATACATAATAACACAGAAAATATCATATTGCCTGTATATAAATCCATGGTATGCCCACATCTTGAATACTGTGTTCAGATGTGGTCCCCATCTCAAAAAAGATATATTGGCATTGGAAAAGGTTCAAAAAGGGCAACAAAAGTGATTAGGAGAATGGAACAACTTCCATATGAGGAGAGATTAATAAGACTGGGACTTTTCAGCTTGGAAAAGAAATGACTAAGGGGGGATATGATTTAGGTCTATAAAATCATGACTGGAAAAAGTAAATAAGGAGGTGTTATTTACTCCTTCTCATAACAAAAGAACTAGGGGTCACCAAATGAAATTAATAGGCAGCAGGTTTAAAACAAATAAAAGGAAGTATTTCTTCACACAGCGCACAGTCAACCTGTAGAACTCTTTGCCAGAGGATGTTGTGAAGGACAAAAGTATAACTGGGTTCAGAGAAGAACTAGATAAGTTCCTGGAGGATAGGTCCATCAATGGCTACTAGCCAGGATGGGCAGGGATGGTGTCCCTAGCTTCTGTTTGCCAGATGCTGGGAATGGGCGACAGGGGATGGATCACTTGAACCTGTTCTGTTCATTCCCTCTGGGGCACCTGGCATTAGTCACTGCTGGCAGACAGGATACTGGGCTAGATGGACCTTTGGTCTGACCCAGTATGGCCGTTCTTATGATCTTCGGATTTCTCCCGTCAGCTGAGTTCATAGCTAAAAGTACACAGGGGAAAGGGAATAAAAATCTCTAAGAAGAAGGAACTGTATCTCAATGCTCCTTGGATTCTGAAGGACAAGGTTTTCTAAGCACAGGGATCCCTAACTGCTCAGCCTGGGTTAGCCCTAAAGGATATATAGACCTTGCTTATTATAGAAACTTCTACTATCTTTTGAAACTTAAGATTGTAAGTCAATTGTATATATATGTTTACCTGCATTAACCACAAAAATAACTTTCTTGTTTCCTTTTTAATAAATCTGTATATAGTTTATTACACGATTAGCTACAGATGTTCAATTTTGATGTGAGATCTGAAGTGCAATTGACTGGGGTAAGTGACTGATCCTTTGGGAGTGGGAGAAACCTGAATATTGCTGTGATTCTTGGTGTAAGGGACCATCTATCACAAAGGCAGGCTTCCCTGGGTGGCAAGACAGAGGACTGTCTGTGACTCCATGCTTAGACTGTTATAGTGCCTGAGGAATTTATATTTGGTATTGGTTGGTGAAATCTAGTTATTGAACTCATACCAATGTGGGGTTTGTGTCCTGGTTTTAACAGTCTGCCCTGAGGTTGGTACTAACACTCCGGAGTCACTGCAAGCCAGCTTGACACAGGCCCTATAAATGATAATGGCAGAACACCAAATCAGCATTCTGAGAAACCTGTGCAGGGGCCTTACACTGTGACTTCCCAAGGACAGCAGGCCTAGTAAGCAGTACTGCAGCATGTGGCAGAAAGCATGTAATGTCATTTCTAAAGTAGAGTTGTTTATTTTAGCAGTGAAGGTGGATGGTAACTGGAATATAACCTTGCAGATGAAAAGCAAAAGAGGATGGCTTCTGAAATAGAGCCTTGCTGTGGAAGATTTCCCACACTGTTTTAATTCTATTTTCCTGGATGCCCCCAGGGCAGCTTACCAGTGGCCCTAATGAGTTAGTTCCTGACAACACAATAAAAAGAGCTGACAACAGCACTCATTGCAGCAAACCTTGATAGTATGCATTAAACTGAGAACCTCAGTAACTGCCACTAAATGGAAGGAGACCCACTGTAGCCTAGGTATGTTTTTATACTAATAAATCTTGGGTGCAGGGGCAATGCAGAATGTTCCCTGGCTTTAGCACCTCTCTTTGATAAAGATGAGGTGGAGCATGGGACTTCCCCTTTGCCTATAATACAGACACACTGCCCGACAATCTGTACATGTTCCTGTGAGTGAGCCGAAAGCTACAGGACTGCCTACTGGATTTCACTAGAATAGCACATGCCTAGGTATGAAAATTACAAGAGGAGTTTTGTGGTATCCACATTTCCCTGTTTTTCAGGTTTATGTTTGCCTTCTCGTGGTATTATAATGATGGATAATTCTGTAGAGAAGGGAAGCCCACAAACAACCATAAGTTCATGACTCTAGACCAGGGGTCGGCAACCTTTCAGACGTGATGTGCCGAGTCTTCATTTATTCACTCTAATTTAAGGTTTCGTGTGCCAGTAATACATTTTAACGTTTTTAGAAGGTCTCTTTCTATAAGTTTATAATATATAACTAAACTATTGTTGTATGTAAAATAAATAAGGTTTTTAAAATGTTTAAGAAGCTTCATTTAAAATTAAATTAAAATGCAGAGCCCCCCCGGATCGGTGGCCAGGATCCGGGCAGTGTGAGTGCCACTGAAAATCAGCTTGCGTGCTGCCTTTGGCACGCGTGCAATAGGTTGCCTACCCCTGCTCTAGACCTTTTTATGTTTGGCTGCATTGAAGCTGGCATTCTACTGTATTTCCCTGCAAGCTCAGTACATCAGGGTAAGAACTCTCTGAAATCATGCTGCTCAGCCTTGGAGCTACACATCCAGCTGCCCTGTTTATTTTCTCAAGTCACATCAGCAAGTACAAAAAAAAGAAAATACAGTCATTATTCTAGTGGTACATCTCTGATGGATAGACAGCAGCAGCTGTGCCTTTAAACAGTTTCTGTTCCCAAAACACTGGAAAATTGTTTAAGTTGAAAAATATTATCCAGAGCTTTGGAAACAGGTTCTTAATTAACTGATATATTTGCTTTGTTGAAAAATCATTTCCAGAAGCACCTGAAGAGCTTTTAGTAGCAATTCTAGCAGCACCCTAAGAAAGCTAAAACTTTTCTTCAGAGCTGCTTTCCTGTCACCAGCCTACAGGGCCGGCTCTGGGTTTTTTATCGCCCCCGGCAAAAAAGCCTCCGGCCGACCCCCGCCCCCAGTGCGGCAGGGGAGGGTGCGGGGGGGAGGGCGGCCAGAGCCCCGGGGGGAGGGCGGTGAGCCCCGGCCTGGGCTCCGCTCTCCCCGGCGGCCGGGAGGGAGGGCGCGGGGGGGGGGGGTGGGAGGGCGGCCGGAGCCCTGGGAGGAGGGCGGCCGGAGCCCTGGGAGGAGGGCGGCGAGCCCCAGCCGGGACTCCGCTCTCCCCGGCGGCCGGAGGGAGGGCACCGGGGGGAGGGCGGCCAGAGCCCCGGGGGGAGGGCGGCGAGCCCCAGCCGGGGCTCCGCTCTCCCCGGCGGCCGGAGCCGGAGCACCACACCGCGCCGCCCCCCTCCAGGTGCCGCCCCAAGCACAAGCTTGGGTGGAGTGCCTGGCCGGGGCTCCACTCTTCCCGGCGGCCACAGCGCCGGGGGGAGGGCGGAGTGCCCGGCCGGGGCTCCGCTCTCCCCGGCAGCCGGGGGGAGGGCGCCGGGGGGGAGGGCATCTGGAGCCCTGGGAGGAGGGCAGAGTGCCCGGCCAGGGCTCCACTCTCCTCGGCGGCGAGCCCCGGACGGGGCTCCACTCTCCCCGCCGGCCAGAGCGCCGGGGGGAGGGCGGCGAGCCCGGCCGTGGCCCCGCTCTCCCCGGCGGCCGGAGCCAGAGCACCGCACCGCGCCGCCCCCTCCAGGTGCCGCCCCAAGCAGAAGCTTGATGGGCTGGTGCCTGGAGCCGGCCCTGCCAGCCTACATACTCATGCTCACCTCCCTCTCTAAAGGAAAATGCCTGAACTCTACAGTGCTATATACTAAAGGTCTTCATTTACCTGGAACCTGACAGTCCTGCTCCATGAGGATTTAGATCTAAGTCCCCCCATGTGTGTGGGAGTGCTGAAGGGAGAGATGTTTAGCATCTATTCATTTTGTACTAGTGAGAGAGGAAAGAGTGGAGGTGCTGTCCTGCCCTAATCATTTCATAGAATAATAGAAAATTATGGTTGGAAGAGACCTCAGGAAGTCATCTAATCCAATCCCTTGCTCAAAGCAGGACCAACCCCAACTAAATCATCCCAGCCAGAGCTTGGTCAAGTCAGGCCTTAAAAACTTCTAAGGATAGAGATTCCACCACCTCCCTAGGTAACCCATTCCAGTGCTTCACCAACCTCCAAGTGAAAAAGTTTTTCCTAATATCCAACCTAGACTTCCCCCACTTCAACTTGAGACTATTGCTCCTTGTTATGTCATCTGCCACCACTGAGAATAGCCAAGCTCCATCCTCTTTGGAACCCCCTTTCAGGTAGTTGATGGGTGCTATCAAATCCTCCCTCACTCTTCTCTTCTGCAGATTAAATAAGCCCAGTTCCCTCAGCCTCTCCTCATAAGTCATGTGTCCTAGCCCCCTAATCATTTTTGTTGCCCTCCGCTGGACTCTCTCCAATTTGTCCACATCCTTTCTGTAGTGGGGGGCCCAAAACTGGACGCAATACTCCAGATGTGGCCTCACCAGTGCCGAACAGAGGGGAATAATCACTTCCCTCGATCTGCTGGCAATGCTCCTACTAATGCAGCCCATTATGCCGTTAGCCTTCTTGGCAACAAGGGCACACTGTTGACTCACCCAGCTTCTCATCCGCTGTAATACCCCAGGTCCTTTTCTGCAGAACTGACGCTTAGCCAGTCGGTCCCAAGCCTGTAGCAGTACCTGGGATTCTTCCGTGCTAAGTGCAGGACTCTGCACTTGTCCTTGTTGAATCTCATCAGATTTCTTTTGGCCCAATCCTCCAATTTGTCTAGGTCCCTCTGGACCCTATCCCTACCCTCCAGCATATCTAACTCTCCCCCCAGCTTAGTGTCATCTGCAAACTTGCTGAGGGTACAATCCATCCCATCATCAGGATTATTAATTAAGTTGTTGAACAAAACTGGCCCCAGAACCAACCCCTGGGGCACTCTGCTAGATACTGGCTGCCAACTAGACATGGAGCTGTTGATCACTGCCCATTGAGCCCGACGATCTAGCCAGCTTTCTATCCACCTTATAGTCCATTCATCCAATCCATACTTCTTTAACTTGCTGGCAAGAATACTGTGGGAGACTGTACCAAAGGCTTTGCTAAAGTCAAGGTATATCATGTCCACTGTTTTCCCCATATCCAGTTACCTCATCATAGAAGGCAATCATGTCAGTCAGGCATGACTTGCCCTTGGAGACCCATAGAATATCAGGGTTGGAAGGGACCTCAGGAGGTCATCTAGTCCAACCTGCTGCTCAAAGCAGGACCAATCCCCAGATTTTTGCCCCAGATACCTAAGTGGCCCCCTCAAGGATTGAATTTATAACCCTGGGTTTAGCAGGCCAATGCTCAAACCACTGAACTATCCCTCCCCATAGAATCCATGTTGGCTATTCCTGATCACTTTCCTCTCTTCCAAGTGCTTCAAAATGGATTCTTTGAGGACCTGCTCCATGATTTTTCCAGGGATTGAGGTGAGGCTGTAGTTCCCCAGATTCTCCTTCTTCCCTTTTTTAAAGATAGGCACTATATTTGCCTTTTTCCAATCGTCCAGGACCTCCCGTGATCACCACGAGTTTTCAAAGATAATGGCCAATGGCTCTGCAATCACATCAGCCAACTCCCTCAGCACTCTCAGATACACTGCATCCGGCCCCCTGGACTTGTGCATGTCCAGCTTTTCTAAATAGTTCTTAACCTGTTCTTTCACCACTGAGGGCTGCTCATCTCCTCCGCAAACTGTGCTGCCCAGTGAAGCAGTCTGGGAGCTGACCTTGTCTGTGAAGATCGAGGCAAAAAAAGCATTGAGTACTTCAGATTTTTTCACATCGTCTGTCACTAGGTTGCCTCCCCCATTCAGTAAGGGTCCCACACTTTCCCTGACTTTCTTCTTGTTGCTAACATACCTGTAGAAACCCTTCTTGTTACCCTTCACATCCCTTGCTAGCTGCAACTCCAATTATGTTTTGGCCTTCCTGATTACACCCCTGCTAGCTTGAGCAATATTTTTATACTCCTCCCTAGTCATCTGCCCAAGTTTCCAGATTTAATGGAAGCCTAGCCCTACCAAGGACCCAGAACTTGAGCCCCTAATGTAGTCATTGCTCCCTGGCTACACTGGCAAGAGCTGGTAATCCCTGGAGACAGCATGCTCAGCCCATGGCGGAGGAGTGGACCCTTTACATTTCTCTGTGCTGGTTCCTACTGCAGCCACACTGAGGTACCAGAGAGATCTCTGACAGCCTTACTTCTCCAGAGGCAGAGGAGGGCTGGGCCAGTGCAAGGGGAAGTCACAGGAACAAGTCGGAAGTCACTGTGGCTGCAGGAGGGACCCCGGCAGTAATCAGCTTAAAGCAGCGGTTCTCAAACTTCATTGCACCAGGATCCTCTTCTGACAACAAAAATCACTACAAGATGCCAACCCGCCCCATACATGGGGCTGAAGCCACAGCTCAAGCCCTGCTGCAAAAGTGGGGGAGGGGGCCTGAAGTCAAAGCCCAAGCCCTGCTGTGCTGCCCTGGACTGAAGTGCAGCCCGAGCCCCGCTGTCTTGCGGGGAGGGGAAGCGGGGGCTGAAGTTGCAGCCTGAGCCCAGCTGCACGGGTTGGGGGGGTAGGGTGGCGTGGGGCTGAATCTGAAACCTGAGCCCTGCCGCCCCAGGCTGAAACCACAGCCCAAGCTCTGCTGTGCACGGGGGAGGAGGGTGGAGCTGAAGTCCAAGGCCAAGCGCTGCTGCTCAGGGCTGAAGCCCTCAGGCTTCAGCTTCAACGCCAGGCTTCAGCAAGTCTAAAGCTGGCCCTAGTGATCCCATTAAAAGGGGGCTACGAGCCACTGCTGGCTTAAAGGGATTTATTCCAGTGCAAGAGGACGCTAGGTAGCTTTCCTTCTACACTTTTCCTTTGCTCCCCCTTGCTCAGGAGGCTCCCTAAAAACATCCAGAGACATTTTGTTCTCTCCTGATCCTGACCTGTTTTATCTCTGCCTCAGCAGCCCCTGTTTTATCTCTGCCTCAGCAGCCCGGAAAGCCTCGTGGTTTTCTCTATGCATAGCGAGATTCTCTGGTGGCAGCCTCAAGGAGGCAGAGCTCCTTCTGGGGAGACTGCTGCTTCCTGCCTGCTCTTGGCACCTCAGCATGGGGCATGTGGGTCCCTTAGCAGTTCCTCCGAGATCCCGCTGCCCAGCACTGCGAAGGCGTTCAGCTGGCTCAGCTGCTCTTCTGACTCTTGTGTAAAGGCCAAATATGAATTTCTGTTCTCAGCGCTGCAGAGTAGCTCTCTAAGATTTCATGCAAAGAAAGAGATCAGAGCTACAGGTGAAAGAGGCGAATTTCATCCAAAATGCTTGTGAGTTAATTGCTGCTCTCAAGCAATGGAGGGAACTCATGCAGATAGAGCACTCGGTGTATTTTAGTATGATCTCACTAAAATGGGGAGACAATTTCTGGTCAGATCAGGGATAGAAAATACTTGGGTTCCAGACAACATTCCACACTAGAATACCAAAAATGTTTAAGTAGGACACATTTGTAACATGCAGAAGTGCATGGTGTTTCCTTTAATAAGCTACTTATTTATAACTCTTAAATGTACACATTTCCCAGCAGATTTCACTCCTTTTAGGTGTCATTTCAAGCAACATGTTTAGAAATCCTTAACAGTGTCCTTGCTGTAATATTGCAAGTACCCAAATTAACTCCAGATCCCACCAACTATTTCAGGCATCCTTCTGGTTCACAAAGTAAACTTGCCTCTCTTGAGTCACCATCACTTGTGACTTGACTCTACATCTCTACAAAGTGCTTGACTCTACATCTCATCTCTCAATGGGTTCCTTATGCCTCTAGTCTTGCTGGAATTGAGCTGAAAAGTTTTAGTTTTCAATTATTGCTTAAAACAGGGGTCGGCAACCTATGGCACGCATGCCAAAGGTAGCACGTGAGCTGATTTACTGTGGCATGCTGCTGCCGGTCTGGGGTCCTGGCTGCCGGCCCTGTTCAGCCCGCTGCTGGCCTGGATGGATGGACCCCAGGCCGGCAGCGGGCTGAGCAGGACAGGCGGCCAGGACCCCGGCTGGCAGGGGCCGGCGGACAGGACCCCAGACCGGCAGTGGGCTGAGCTGCTCAGCCCGCTGCCGGCCTGGGGTCCCAGCTGCCGGTCCGCTCAGCCCACTACCAGTCTGGGGTTCCATCTGCCAGCCCCTGTAAATGTAAAATGTATTACTGGCACGTGAAACCTTAAATTACCGTGAATAAATGAAGACTTGGCACACCAATTCTGAAAGGTTGCCGACCCCTGGTTTAAAACATCTCTATCTGGTTAATACAGTGAAAGGAGCTGTGGAAAAGGAGAAGGAGGTGGTGGAGGGGGAGTCTATGCTATGTTTGGAAAAGGTATGGAAAAGCATTTTGGAAATCCGGATCGGCGGGTAGTGATTGATCTATCGGGGATTGATTTATCGCATCTAGTGTAGACGCGATAAATCGATCCCCGATCGCTCTGCCGTCAACTCCTGTATTCCACCGCGGTGAGAGGCGGAAGCGGAGTCGACGGGGGAGCGGCGGCAGTTGACCCCGTGCCGTGAGGATGTGAGATAAATCGACCTAAGATATGTTGACTTCAGCTACGCTATTCTCGTAGCTGAAGTTGTGTATCTTAGGTCGATCCCCCCTCCTAGTGTAGACCAGGCCTGTATGTGAAAGCTCACACTATGAGTATGGGTCAGAAAGGGAATTTTTTGTTCTTGATGAATTCTGGGGGGGGGGTGTTGTTGGGTTTTGTTTTGTTTTTTGTCTCCTTTCTCTGATGCATCAGAGATGGCCACAACTGGAGATGAAACACGTGGCAGGATAGGATGATGCTCTGAGATGGTACTGAGAATTCTCTCTCAGATGCCTTGCTGATAGTCTTGCTCACATGCTCAGTGTCTAACTTGTTGCCAGATTTGGGGTCAGGAAGGAATTTTTCCCCAGGTCAATTTGGCTTTTTCACCTTCCTTTGCAACATGGGGCATCATCACCTGCTGGATTCATCTGGGTATATCTCACCTAAGAGATTTTCCTGTTCAATATAGTGTGATCCTACAATAGGATTTTATCAACAGTATGTAGCTAGAGGAAACAATATATAACCCAAATTGTAGCAGTTATGGGTATAGACTGTTTGCTGATTGTCTGAGGCACTGCAGTTTAAGACAGCATCCCTGACAACAATATCAGAAGAGGCTTTCATCTCACTAGTTGGAAATACTTAATGAAGGAATGCATTGGGCACCACGTGGGCCACCTTTGCAGATCTTTTCTAAACACGTGTACATCTCCCACCAAGAGGCCACTGCTGCTCTTCGGGAGCCTGGCCTAAGAGAAGGCGAAAACAAGCTCTTTATCTTATCTGCCTCAGATATACCCCACCTGAGCCACTTAGATGTGCGTTTTTGTCCTTTAGAGCCAGGTGCAGAAAGGAAAGCTAAGCATCAAGTGACTCAGACCCAACAGCCAACCAAAATAGTCAGCACAGATCCTGACAAATTAACCAGAAATTTCTTGTCCAGGTTTTGTTTTAGCTTAGAAAGGTTTTTGTACAAAGGTATTTCACCATCTACAGATGAAGACAGGCTCCTAGTGGCATTTACAGAAGCACCTGAGCGGGTTGGATGCCCAACTCTCAGTGGAAGCCAGGTGCTTTTGTAAGTTCCATTAGCCACCTGTCTGCATCTCTATGTGCCACAATACCTTTGTATGTGTTAGAGGGCTTTCCCTTCACCCCGTCCCCTGGTTCTTATCATGCAGACTGAAAGCAGAAGACCAGAAGTCTGAAGCGTAGGCAATGCAATGTTTATTGGGGTTAATTCCAAGCAAACATATCCATAGCTGTACACACTGGCAGAGTCTGTTTCCCAGTGTTCCATTCCCAGCTCTGACACCACAGAGCCTTGCCTGTGTCCCTGTTCCCCATTCCCCATTCTCATTTCCCATTCCCCATTCTTATTCCCTATTCCCTCCTCCTTCTTCTTAGCAGGCTCAAATATACCTGCAATGCATGCCCACATTCCCACCTCTTACAACTTAGGGTCATGTTCCATTTTGGGTCTGGGGTCTTCGTCCCACCTCTTTTGTACCCCATGAGAGGGGTAAGGAGTGAGGTTGTGCTGCGGTCAGGGACAGGCATTTCTTTGGTCTTTTATTGTTTTGTACCTTTCCCCCCCAAACCACTTTGCCTCTCCAGACTGGTTGCCTGACTTTGCCTTGAGATAGGGGTTGAGACAATCTTAAAGTGTGCTCTCGAGTAACACTTTAACCACTCGTATCTGTTCCCATTGTACTAACAAATCCATCTGACTAGCCAGAAGCAACATACACAGTCTTTGTCCTTTGTTTACACATATTAGTATAAGATATAAGAGTATCAAAAAGTCAAACCCAAAATTCTATCCCAGGCTAACAAACAGACTTACATACTAACAGTATGTGTAGCCCAAAGCTCCTAACATTCTTCAGCAAAGAGCTCTGTCCACCCTGCATGTAGTTCTGGAGGAGCTCAAAACTGGCAGGAAATTGACATATCTTGATCTGAGGAGTAGTGACTCTCATTTTCACAGGAAGAGACATTTACCCTGTGACAACGTTCTACACTACTGAGTTTTCTTTTATTGCATATAATTACATGCTGTCGTGTGGTCTGATGGCTGCTCATTGGAGCACTGCATAAAAGGTGTATTCTGATAGGCCTACCGCATGACTACCAGCCAGTGGTTTCATAAAAGTATTTTATAGAAAGTAGACAGGATATCGATATACATTTTTTGGTTTGATCAACTTCACTTTATCTTGACGTATATTTTTGGCATTTCTTCTTTTAAGCAAATTTCACTGCACAGGAACTTTACAGACTTTGAAATAGGCTTATTCCAGTTCACTGCTCAGACAAACTCAGCACGTGACATGGTTATACAGCAGCCCCTTGTTAACTCCATTTCTTATTGAGAAGACCTGGTAAAGGTTTTCATACTCCCTTTCATACAGCAAGGTATAACCCGAAAGGGCTGATTTCCCATCACTTTCTTTTATGGCTGATTTCCAGGCTTACACTGAGCCTCCGTCACCTGTGATTTGGCAAGAACGGCCATTTTCTTAGCAGGTGTCTTTCAGGATATTTCTGCAGAGCAATCAGACTTTCATCAATAGATCAGATTGTTCCATGACAGTTACAATAGGGAGACCATTGAGATGGACTTGAGTCCAAGGAGGACCCAACAAAGCAGGAGGCAAACCTGTAAATCTGAGAGCAAAGCCGAAGAAGGCCAGCAGAACACACATCTTCATGGTCTCCTATCAGTGGCATCTCATTTACATGTATCAAGTGGACAGAGCCTGTCAGCAGAACTTATCCTGTAAGGCAGAGGGAGGAACAGATACAAATATGGGGGTGGTACAGACGGGATGTGGTGTAAGTTGCCCTACACTGCCGGTATGGGATAGCCGTTATTTTGGGGAAGTTCTCTGGCCTGTGACTTACAGGAGGTCAGACTTCGACCTTCACAATGGTCCCTTCTGGCCTTGGAATCTATGAATTCTTACAAATTACACCCAAATTTAACTGTAAGAATGAGGAGGAATGAGAGCAACGTGATAACATTAATAGACTTCAAAAAAACCTAACCAAGCTATTGAGTAGCATTATGAAGAGTAGTGATGTGACCAATTTTTGAATCATACATGGATTCTGCTATTTCCCCAGTGTTTGTATCCTGTCAAACAGAACATTGAGAAAAGGCTCAGACATTGCAGGGTGACATGATCGATGTATTACTTATCCCCTTTCACCCACACAAACTACTTTCAAAACCAATCAAGTATATATATAATTAATACTGCCAATAAATCAATTACATTCTCTGGCTTGAGTTATGCAGGTAGTCAGACTGGGTGATTGTGACGTTCCCCTGGTGTTATGTGGACTGGTGATCTGCTAGGTCACTCCAATCCTCGACTCTGGGAGTCAGCCTTATCCTGCTCTGCTGTGAGAACTGCCACTCCTGGGCTGTTCACACACAGCCTCTAGCATGTAAGCCGCTCCTTGGATTGTGCAACCAAATGACACTAGCCAATATTTCTGGTCCCAGACACAACCCTAGGAACCACCGTCTTGCAGTGTCCAGTTATGCCCGCTGGACGCTGCAAGCTTATATGAGTTTGCCAATTTAACAAATAAATGGATATGTAACCAGGCTTGTTATCCCAAGGGGAGTCTCTGGCATACTTCAAACCAAATGCGCTGCTTCAGGTAGGATAAACAAACAAATTTATTAACTACAAAATATAGATTTTAAGTGATGATAAGTCAAAACACAACAAGTCAGATTTGGTCAATGAAATAAAAGCAAAACGCATTCTAAGCTGATCTTAACACTTTTAGAGCCCTTACAAACTTAGATACTTCTCACTAGAGGCTAGCTGGTTGCCCTTCAGCCAGGCTCTCCCCTTTGATCAGCACTTCAGTCGCTTGGTGGTGGTGTCTGTAGATGCAGGTGGAAGAGAGAGCAAGAACATGGCAAACGTCTCTCCTTTTCATCATGATCTTTCTTCCCTCTTGGCTTTGCCCCCCACGACAGAGTCAAGTGAGCATTACCTCATCATAGTCCCAAACTGACCAAGGGAAGGGGGGTGACTCACTCCCAACAGATCCTTTGTTGCTGCCTAGGCCAGTGTCCTTTGTTCCTGTGAGGCTGGGCTGGGTTTATTCCATACATGGCCTGATGAGGTGAGAACTGCCCCTCTGCTCTTGGAGAGTTTTGCCTAGGCCTCTGCTCCTGGAGAATTTTTGCCTGGGCTTGTTTTAAGCCACGAGGACACATTTTCAGTCTCATAACTATATACATGAAATTACAACCTATAACATTACTATAACAACAATGCTCAGTGCATCATGAGCCTTCCGAAGACACCCAACATGACAAACTTTGCATTGGATACCACACAATCATATTATAAGGATGAACATGGGGGTGCAGGGTGTTCCCACGAGGTACAGAATGTCACACCTGCGCCTTTAGTTTACTGAAAGAGGGTTAGTCACTGATTATCTTGAAGGCATGTTTGTGTTGTAGTTCTCATGGCATCCAGCCATTAAGGACATGAGGCAGCGTGCCTTAGTTTCCCCCTCATCCAGCAAACCAGGTTTGTTATGGTTTCTCCACTGTGGTAAGCTTTAAGTCTGTTTACAGGTATTAATTAAAAAGTAGCATTATCATAAGGTTTAACATCTATGTCAAAATTCTTATCCCCAAAACTTAACATTAATACCAACATTTTTATCACAGATGTGCGTTTACAAGTATCTTTATGATATCACACCCTCTGTAGTGTAGTTTGAGGTTAGTTTGTTCATTACCCATGGTGTCCTTTGACTCTCTCCCATGTAATCAGTCACTGGCTTTTCTTTCCCTCCAGTGTTCCCCGCTGTGTGGGCTCTTCATTTAATCATGTTTCTGGAATTTTGGTGCCTCAGGGTCTGGCAAGATAGGGGTTCAAGGGGTTCCTGCACATTGGCTGGCCCTTTGGGGAGCAGTCTCCCAACCCCAGGACTGTACATATACAGAAAAGCCAGTTCCCTTTTTGGGGTTACCTAGTGTTTCCCCCTCCCAGCACTGAGTCATTCCTTGCCCCCTTTTGCTAGAGGACTATGATCTGTGTTCTGTAGGCTAGGTATGTTTACCCTTTGATCAGATGCACCTTTTCCCAGCAGCTTTCCAATAACTGCTTTCTGTGTCTCACCAGCGTGGGGGAAGACACTCCCTTCTCTGTCAGTTGGGCCATTTGTATTCTCACAAACTACCACCTGACAACTTCCTGGCCTCAACTCCTCTGTTATCACCAGCATTGGAATTGCATCTTGATTTAAAGAGACACCGTGATTTTCCAAAAACTTATCAGAAATAGCATCCTGAAAAATTGGGACCTTGATTGGGGTACCCTCCGCCACCCGTTTCTCTGTCGCTGAGAAATCAGCTGTGTGACTGCTCCCCTCTAGGAGGTCAGTTACACAGTTCCTTCTCAAAACCTGGGTCACAGGCTGAGTGCCTGGATGTCCAGCTGCTGAGCCAGCCATCCTCCTAGTGTCCTGGGCATCCTGCCCCAAGAGACTAGTGAGGAGACATTCCTATACCCCCACTATTCCTTCACCAGTTTCCTCCTCTGGGCTCCCTCCTAAGACACATTTCTCTGTGCTTCCTAGGAAGGGTTCTGTCTGACTCTGGAAGCCAGCCTTACTCTGCTCTGCTCTGAGAACCCCCACTCCTGGGCTGTTCACACACAGCCTCTGGTATGTAAACTGCTCCTTGGATTGTGCAACCGAATGACACTAGCCAATACCTCCAGTCCCAGACACAACCCTAGGAACCGCCCTCTTGCCATGTCCATTTATGCCTGCTGGACACTGCAAGTTTTTATGAGTTCATCAATTTAACAAAGAAATTGATATGTACCAGGCTTATTATTCCAAGGGGAGTCTCTGATACGCTTCAAACCAAGCGCACTGCTTCAGGTAGAATAAACAAACAGATTTATTAACTACAAAGATAGATTTTAAGTGATGATAAGTCAAAACACAACAAGTCAGATTTGGTCAAATGAAATAAAAGCAAAACACATTCTAAGCTGATCTTAACACTTTTAGAGCCCTTACAAACTTAGATGCTTCTCACCAGAGGCTAGCTGGTTGCCCTTCACCCAGGCTCTCCCCTTTGATCAGCACTTCAGTCGCTTGGTGGTGACGTCTGTAGATGGAGATGGAAGAGAGAGGAGGAGCATGGCAAATGTCTCTTCCTTTTATCCTGTCCTTTCTCCCCTCTTGGAGTCGGCATTAGGGTTCTGCCTTCTAGTGAGGTTCTGAGGAATGTGCTGCATGTACTGTGATACCACATGTGTGTGTAGCTCGCTACAATATGTGCTGGAGGTATATGAGTTGTTTCTAGAAGAGAGTGGGCATACCATCAGTGAAAGTGGGAGCTTAAGAATGTTAAAGAAGGATCCAGAGTTGGACAGATCTTTATTTTCAGGGACAGGGAGGTCTTTGTTCCCCATAAGCAAGCTGTGATAGTTTGGGGAATATGTCTGTGTCAATTTATTAATTCCTTTCTGTTTTGTTAAATAACATTTCTGATTGTAACCTTCAGTGTGGATTAGAACCTCCATCCTGCAGCAGGAACAGACTGTGACTGGGAAGCTGAAACAAGATAAATAATCGAGGGGCCAACTACACCTAATAATCCTATGCTAGTAGAACAATGGTGGTGTATCAGTAGAGCCACTGACTTTTAATAACTCTGCACAGCAGCCCACAGGTGGGGTGGGGTGGGGTGAGGTGGTGTTGGGAGGGGAGAGGAGGGTTGAGAAAATCCCAGTGGAAGAGGAGAAAGAGACAAGGTGTCAGAGCCTACTTTTAACAGTGAAATCCTCTCTGAGCAAGGAAGCCATTTCATCCCTAGAAGGAGACTTCCGAGTGGAGCAGTGGGGCAGGAGGAGTTTGCCTTGTCCCGAGGGTACTGACAAGTCACAACGACTTTCGGGAATGGGAAGGGCTCAGAAAGAGGACAGCATTCAGGTATGTTTTATTTTGCCTAGATCTGTAACACTCCTGTGATGTCCATGAGTAAAGCGTTGGTGTGTCAAAGGAATCCCTTGCAAAGCCCTGTGTTCCTTGCTATAACAGCCACATGTCTCTGAAAACTTAAACTATAAACCAGAGTGCCCAAGAAGGCGGAGCTCTGAGGGGAGTGTACATAAGTGACTGGGGAGACTAGGCCGGTTCAGCACTTGTTTCAGGCCTTATGGCAGCTGGACTGTGCAGTCCCATATCCCATGGAGGGTGCCAAAGACAGAATCTGCACCCCAGGACTGTGTCCTGGAGGCCAGAACTAGAAACAGTGTTGGGATGCTGCTCACACCTAATTGGCTTAGAAGCATGTGCGAGCCAAAGGTTGGGTCCCCTCTGGGGACCATCCAGAGGGGCTCAGCTGTGGCTGTAACATAAGTTTATTTGCTTTTTCTTTGTGGGAATAACCATCTTAAAGTCAATCTAATGCTGAGCCTAAGTAGACTGGCAATGTCTTAGTTCTGTATCTCTAAGAAGGCATGTAGGTTACGCAACCCATTACAGAATTAGGCAGAGATTCTTCTACAAAGCCCTTCAGGCATTTCACTGAGAAAAAAAATGAATATATTCCTGTGGTTCCTGAGTTTTGCCTCATGACTGTGCTAATAATGCACTGTTCAGTCTAGTTTTTCTTGCTTTATCCTGTGGCAGTTTATTTAGTCTACACCTCATTTCTAAGAAATTGGGATTTTCAGTCCCAGTTCCAGAGACTCATTAAACTATACAACACATTATACAACCATTGACAATGTAATGCATGTATAAATCAGGTGGAAACAGTATCCAAAATTCCTAAAGGACTAATTATTGAGGCTACATGTTGTGTATGTCATTATCAAAACAGATCTAGACCTTGGAGTGGCTCAGCTGTGGAAATCAAAGTTAACCCTATGGCTCAGGTGTACTGTTCGCCTAACAGCTGGACTTGGAGCACTCCATAAGGACATCTAACATGCATGTGACTGAGGAAAGCAGGGCTTCTGTGGCTTGAGCTCTTTGGCCTGTTTCAGTGTCACAGCACTACCATTGCTTCATCTTCTCAAATGGCTTGGCTCACCACACGCAAGCAGGTCACTAAGGGATAGACAAGGGGCTGCAGCAGTATTGCCAAAACCCAGAGCCAGCTAGGACTCAGGAAGAGAGAGCAAAGGGGAGGGCAGGAGAAGCTCTTCTCCCTCCTCATGCTGCAGCTGCTGCCCTGTCCTCCATCACACTGTGCTGTGCTCCGCTGCCCTGACCCTGGAGCTCTAGCTGCATGCAGCACTCAGCTAGCTATATTAGCATTCTTTAGTGAGCCTAAGAGATTTTTGTAATGCATTCAGCCTTTGAGAGAGCACAACAGCTCCCAACACACATGAACTGTTCCAGAGAGGAAAATGTGAAAGCCAGCCTCACAACTCTGCACAATAATTCACTCTGACACCCATCCACTACCTCAGCAGTGTGAGCTATACCACCACAGCACAAAGACTCCAAAAGCCAAACACCGCTTTCTGTGCAATGCTGGCCCACTGAGAGTGACAGCAAAACAGTCCATATGCCGGGGATCTCAGAGCTTGGTGCTCATAGTCCCAATCATTTCAGATAGCGGATAGCAGCTCCAGCTCCTAGCAGCAGATTCCATGTAGAGAGGTAAATGTCCTGTTAGAAATGGGCTGCTCCACACCATGCAAGGGCAACCTTCTGATAAGGCTGGTTCACTCGGACAAGGTAACATAATCATATGGTCCCTTTCTGGCCTTAGTATCTATGGTGATAACCACCATGATGAAGTCAAACAATCACCAAGAAGGGATCATTTACTGCTAAGGTAATTTCATTCAGAAACAAGGAGAATGGAAGGTTCTGACCTTGTTCGGTCACCATCAGGTTTGTGATTGAAATGTGTTGCTTTACGGCTAGCCACGCTGAACAGAGTCTATATATGTGGGCAGCAGTGACTAACTCAAGAGGTTAATCAGAACACTACATATAAAGTTGACACCTTTCCGTTTTCTGCAGGGGTAATAGGAACCCTTTTGAATCCTGACCGAGGAAGGGAAGGAAGTTTGGACCCCTGTTAACTGGTTAATAGGAGGTAACAAATTAACTTAAGTATTGTTACTAGTGCAGTTAGAAAGTGGGGCAGCAGGTAGACCCAGGAGTAGCTCTGTGCTTGGATAAAACAAGGAGGCTTAAAAGTCACGCTGGGCAGTAGGGTGAACTCATGCTGAAAATTAAAGAATCTGAAATAGAGACTGGGTGCAGGAAGGAATCACAAGAATGATGGAACCATGATGAAAGAAAACCAGGGCCAAGTCCATTGCCAGGGGATTTTACCATGGGAAGAACATCTGGGGAAGCTGTAACTTAGCCATTTTTTTGCATCTCAGTCATTCTGTTGCCATGTGATTCAGATTAATCTGCTTAATTAGAAAAAGCAAACTCTGGAGTATTGCAAGTCAATCTGCCTTAAAAGCAACAATTTTTTTAAAAGACTCCTAACCTGTTTCCCCAGTCCTTTGGTGTGTATGTCTCAACATTTCCCCTCCCAAAGTTGTAGCTAGGTATCCCACAGTGCAGTAACTTTTGCAATTTCATTAAATTCAAAAACTTGACAAGCTTTTCCTTAACTACATTAATTTCTCTACGTAGGCTCAGCTCTCAATCAAAACTGAAGCAGGATATGTTATCTTCTCAGAACCACACAGGATTAAGAATCCAGAAGCAACTGCTGTTAATTATGAACATTCAATGACACTGTGTCCATACTTTGGAAAAGAACTGGCTTACCACAGGGAGAAATTTAGCAAAGTAATCACACCTCTGCTGCAGTCTAGTTCTCTAGAAAGTTGGGAGAAGTGATTTCTCTGTGAAGACTGCAGAAGAGAGAAGAAACAAACTGACATATGGCTCAAGATTCTCTGCTGCATCGTGCTTCCATGGGGTGCAACAAAGATGGGGAGACACTCAGAGAGCTGATTTTAGTGCCCTGATTTTCCACCTGGCTCCAATCCTGGGCACAGGCCCTCCCAGCTGCTCTAACCAGCACCAGCTGCCAGCTGGGGATTGATGCAGTGCATCATGCTCTGACCACTCCCCACTGATCCTGACAGGGTGACTGTGTTTGAGCCTGTAGTGCTCTGTGTGACCAGGGCCGGCTCTAACTTTTTTGCTGCCCCAAGCAGCAAAAAAAAAGCGCCGCCCCGCTGAGCTCCCCCCCGCCGAGCGCCGTGCCGCACCGCCGGAACCCCCCGCAGAGCGCCGCCTCCAGAGCACTGGGCTACACTAGTGGTCCCCAAAATTAAAAGGTACAGTGACTAAAGTGAAATCCCTGCAAGCTGCGTGGCCGCTTTTTAAAGACCCCATAATAGAGGCCCAACTTAAATGTATACCCCAAATTAAGAAACACAGTAAAAGAACTAAAGAAGAGCCACCGTGGCTTAACAACCATGTAAAAGAAGCAGTGAGAGATAAAAAGACTTCCTTTATAAAGTGGAAGTCAAATCCTAGTGAGCTAAATAGAAAGGAGCATAAACACTGCCAAATTAAGTGTAAAAATATAATAAGAAAAGCCAAAGAGGAGTTTGAAGAACGGCTACCCAAAAACTCAAAAGGTAATACCAAAATGTTTTTTAAGTACATCAGAAGCAGGAAGCCTGCTAAACAACCAGTGGAGCCCCTCAATCGATATACAAAAGGAGCGCTTAAAGACGATAAAGTCATTGTGGAGAAACTAAATGGATTCTTTGCTTCAGTCTTCACGGCTGAGGATGTTAGGGAGATTCCCAAACCTGAGCCGGCTTTTGTAGGTGACAAATCTGAGGAACTGTCACAGATTGAAGTGTCACTAGAGGAGGTTTTGGAATTAATTGATAAACTTAACATTAACAAGTCACCGGGACCAGATGGCATTCACCCAAGAGTTCTGAAAGAACTCAAATGTGAAATTGCGGAACTATTAACTAGGGTTCGTAACCAGTCCTTTAAATCGGCTTCTGTACCCAATGACTGGAAGATAGCTAATGTAACGCCAATATTTAAAAAAGGCTCTAGAGGTGATCCCGGCAATTACAGACCGGTAAGTCTAACGTTGGTACTGGGCAAATTAGTCGAAACAATAGTAAAGAATAAAATTGTCAGACACATAGAAGAACATAAATTGTTGGGCAAAAGTCAACATGGTTTCTGAAAAGGGAAATCGTGTCTTACTAATCTATGAGAGTTCTTTGAAGGGGTCAACAAACATGTGGACAAGGGGGATCCAGTGGACACAGTGTACTTAGATTTCCAGAAAGCCTTTGACAAGGTCCCTCACCAAAGGCTCTTATGTAAATTAAGTTGTCATGGGATAAAAGGGAATGTCCTTTCATGGGTTGAGAACTGGTTAAAAGACAGGGAACAAAGTGTAAGAATTAATGGTAAATTCTCAGAATGAAGAGGGGTAACTAGTGGTGTTCCCCAAGGGTCAGTCCTAGGACCAATCCTATTCAACTTATTCATAAATGATCTGGAGAAAGGGGTAAACAGTGAGGTGGCAAAGTTTGCAGATGATACTAAACTGCTCAAGATAGTTAAGACCAAAGCAGACTGTGAAGAACTTCAAAAAGATCTCACAAAACAAAGTGATTGGGCAACAAAATGGCAAATGAAATTTAATGTGGATAAATGTAAAGTAATGCACATTGGAAAAAATAACCCCAACTATACATACGATATGATGGGGGCTAATTTAGCTACAACGAATCAGGAAAAAGATCTTGGAGTCATCGTGGATAGTTCTCTGAAGATGTCCACACAGTGTGCAGAGGTGGTCAAAAAAGCAAATGTTAGGAATCATTAAAAGGGGGATAGAGAATAAGACGGAGAAATATTATTGCCCTTATATAAATCGATGGTACGCCCACATCTTGAATACTGCGTACAGATGTGGTCTCCTCATCTCAAAAAAGATATACTGGCACTAGAAAAGGTTCAGAGAAGGGCAACTAAAATGCTTAGAGGTTTGGAATGGGTCCCATATGAGGAGAGATTAAAGAGGCTAGGACTTTTCAGCTTGGAAAAGAGGAGATTAAGGGGGGATATGATAGAGGTATATAAATCATGAGTGATCTGGAGAAAGTAGACAAGGAAAAGTTATTTACTTATTCCCATAATACAAGAACTAGGGGTCACCAAATGAAATTAATAGGCAGCAGGTTTAAAACAAATAAAAGGAAGTTCTTCTTCACGCAGCGCACAGTCAACTTGTGGAACTCCTTACCTGAGGAGGTTGTGAAGGCTAGGACTATAACAGCGTTTAAAAGAGAACTGGATAAATTCATGGAGGTTAAGTCCATTAATGGCTATTAGCCAGGATGGGTAAGGAATGGTGTCCCTAGACTCTCTTTGTCAGAGGGTGGAGATGGATGGCAGGAGAGAGATCACTCGATCATTACCTGTTAGGTTCACTCCCTCTGGGGCACCTGGCTTTGGCCACTGTTGGCAGACAGGATACTGGGCTAGATGGACTTTTGGTCTGACCCAGTATGGCTGTTCTTATGTTCTTATACCTAACCAGACCCGCACAAACGGCCTACCGGAACTTAGACCCTATGGAAGCCCTTGTTTATGCAAAAGTAAAGGCTGACATCTTAGACCACATCGGGATGAGCCCCGAAGTGTTCCATCAGCGGTTTCAACAGGAGAGATATTCCCTAAGGGCATGACCTTGGTTAGTGGCTCAGTGACTCCGTGATTATTGCTGGAGGTGTTTGGAGCCCGAGATGTTGACTGGGCCTCAAGTGGGGGAGATTATCATCCTGGAGCAGTTTACACTGATCCTCCCCCTGGGGGGAAGGAATGGGTCCACCACTATCGGCCGAGGGTGCTCGCTGAGGCAGTGTCCTTGATGGAAGATGACTTGGCTGCAGAGGGAACCTGACTTCCAGCTCCTAAATAAGGGAGCCCTGGGGACCGTAGGAGGGACCCAGTCAGGAGACAATCCAAACCAGAAGAAGAGGGATCTCGGAGTAGGCCAGGGCTGCAAGGGTCAACCCCTCCACCCCACCCAGGAATTGCATGGAGACCTAGCGTGCAACTCCAAGGGGAAGAGGCCCCAGCCGGTGGGCCTGGGCCAGTGCCACAGAACTCCAAGACAGACACATTGAAGGGTCGATGTTATAAGTGCGGCCAGGAGGGACACTTCAGACGTGACTGCTCCTTCATGGACTGCAATTATCACCAGGTCTGGGTAGCAGGTTTTTAGGCCCGGCCAAGAGGCTTACTGAAACTGATAATCCCTATGCAGGTCAATGGCACCCCAGTCTCCAGTCTTATTGATTTAGGTTGCAGCCAGACCCTCACACGGGCCAACCTGGTGAAGTCACTGGACTGGACAGAGGCCCCTATATACCTGCAGTGCAGCCACAAGGATGTACAACTGTACCCCACTGTTAAGGTAAAGCTAACGGTGGGCGGTCATGAGGAAACATGCCAGCTCGGCCAGGCCAAAAAAATGGCTTCTCCCACAGTCCTAGAAGCTGGTGCTGGTATGGGGAGGTCATGTGAGAATGGGGGCACCGTCCGCCGGCAGAAATGAACCAAAGGCCATGGGCAAGGGGACTCCTAGGCCAAAAGGAAGAAGAAGGATGGGAGGAGAGATGCTGGAAGTGGAGCATGAATGGCTGATGATTAACGGGGACTTCCTGAGAGAGCAAAGGGAAGACCCCACCCTGAGTTGTGCATGGAAGCACAGCTGAGGAGGAAGGGGACGCCAACTGACGGACACCCCAAGGACCCCACTTCAAGGTCCACAATGAACGCCTATACCGGATGACAAAGGACCCACAAACTCAAGAAGTGATCCAACAACTGCTGGTGCCACGTAAGTTCCGGAGTGACCTGCTGAGGTTGGCTCACTTGGTGCCCTGGGCCGGACACTTGGGGCGAGAGAATATCCTACACCAGGTGGCCCTTAGGTTTTTCTGGCCTGGCATCCATAAGGAAGTGAGTGATTTCTCTGCCTCCTGCCCAGAGTGCCAATGGGCCAGCCCCAAAGAAATACCCAAAGTGTCCGTGACCCCCCTCCCAGTGGTAGAAGTGCCATTTGAGAGGATAGGCATGGATCTAATTGGGCCCTTAGAGAAAAGTGGCTCGGGGTTCCGCTACATATTTGTGGTGGTAGACTATGCAACCTGATACCCCAAGGCAGTCCCCTTACATTCAACGACTGCGACCACCATAGCAAAGAAGCTCTTGGAAATGTTTGCCAAAGTTGGGATATCAAGAGAGAAACTGACAGACTGGGGCGCCAACTTTTCATCTCGACTAATGGCGGAGCTATGCAAGCTACTAAACATCCAGGATTTGAAGACTTCCGTCTACCATCCCCAGACTGATGGCTTAGTCAAGAGGTTTAATGGGACCCTGAAATCGATGCTCCATAAATTTTTGGAGCATGACTTGCCACATTGGAATAAACTGTTGCCTGCCTTGCTGTTTGCGATATGCCCAAGCGTCCACGGGGTTCTCGCCATTTGAGCTGTTGTATGAGAGGCAATCCAGGGGGATCCTGAACCTCCTTCACAGACCTGGGAGGAATAAGAGTCCCGAGTTACAGGGTCAGTTCTATATATATTATGAGTATGGGAGCACCTTAAGAGGCTCGGAGGGTTTGCCCATGAAAATCTAATGAAAGCACAACAGACCCAGGAGTAGAGATACAACCAAAGCACCCATCTCCAGACCTTCAAACCTAGTGATTGTGTCTTGTTCTTACTCCCCTCATCTGAGTCCAAACTGTTAGTCAAATGGCAAGGGCCATTTAAGGTGGTCCGAAGGATGGGACCAATAGATTACAAGGTCTGGTGCCTGGACGGCGATGCGATACCCGTGTGTACCACATCAACTTCCTAAAAGCCTGGAAGGCCCAAGACAGCATGCTAATTGCCCCTTACCTGGCCGACCCTGAATTAGGGCCAGACGTGTTGAATCCCCCCGACGCAACAACGGTTGCCATTGGCCAGGAGCTCAATGAAGAACAACGGCAATAAGTGCAGCGACCGACCCAGTCCTTTCCAGCCGTCCTATCACCCTGACCCAGACGGACAAAGATAGTGTACCATCCCACAGCTACCAGCCCAGGACAGAAGGTGTGAGATCATCACCGGCTGTTGCCCTTAAAAATGTGAGGGATTGTCAAGGAAGAACTTGAGGCGATGCTAGCCTTGGGGGTTGTGGAAGAGTCCCCTAGTGAGTGGAGAAGTCTGATCATCCTTGTTCCAAAACCAGATGGATCCACAACGTTCTGCACAGACTTTCGGAAAGTAAGTGCGATATCCCGGTTTGATGCATACCATGGGTGGACAAGTTACTGGAACAGCTGGGGAATGCCAAGTTCATATCTACTCTTGAACTAACAAAGGGATACTGGCAAATTCCCCTGACTCCAACTTCCCGCAAGAAGACAGTCTTTGCCACACCGTTCGGCCTCTTCCAATTTATGACCATGCCATTCGGGCTACATGGGGCCGCTGCGACCTTTCAGAGGCTTATGGACCAGCTACTTCGGCCACACGAGCAATACATGGCAGCTTATATCGACGATATAGTGATATACAATACCAGCTGCCAGGCCCATCTTAGACACCTCACCGCGGTGCTGCAAGTCCTTGGAGAAGCTGGGTTGACGGCCAAGCCCACCAAGTGTCACCTAGGGCAAAAAGAGGTAACATATCTGGGATACATGGTGGGGCAGGGGCAGCTGCATTTACTCGTGGATAAGGTCCAAGCCCTGAGAGACTGTTCAACCCCCATGACTAAGAGGCGGGTGAGACAGTTTTTGGGCCTGGCCGGCTACTACAGACACTTTGTTCAAGAGTTTGCCACGTTAGCAGCACCCCAACGGACCTGACAAAAAACTCCCAATCCAAGAGAGTACAGTGGTCCAGGGACTGCAAAAACGCTTTCCAGACCTTGAAGGAGCAGTTAAGTCAGAAACCAGTCCTTTTTCACCTGGATTTTTCAAAATGGTTTATACTCCAGACCGATGCTTTATCTCAGTAAAAAGTTATTCCCTGGTGTAACGATGTGGCCTTTGGTGGGACACAACTGAGAGTATCAATTCAAGACAAATTGCTTAGAGCAGGGCAGTTATAGCCCAAAGCTGGGGTTCCTCCACTTCTAAGGCACACCAAACCAGTCAGACAGAGAGGACTTCGGTTTCACCCCACTGGGTAACCAGAAGTTATACAAGCAATTCCCTCAGACACTCCAGTTTCCCAGTATCACCACCAGCAGCCACTTCTTATGGGGATAAATACTTAAGAAAACCAATACCCCAGTAAAAGAAAAAAGGTTCTCCTGATCCCAAAGGACCAAGCCTTAGACCCAGGTCAATATACAAGTCAGATTTTACACACAACTCACGCTGTTGCCAATCCTTTAGAATCTAAAATCTAAAAGTTTATTTATAAAAAGAAAGAAATATAGATGAGAGCTAGAATTGGTTAAATGGAATCAATTACATACAGTAATGGCAAAGTTCTTTGTTCAGGTTTGTAGCAGTGATGGAATAAACTGCAGGTTCAAATCAAGTCTCTGGAGTACATCCACAGCTTGGATTCAGTCCTTTTTTTCAGAGCTTCAGTGTAGCAAAGTTCCTCCAGAGGTAAGAAACAGGACTGAAGACAGAATGGAGGGGTTTCCAGGGTCTTTTACATCCTCTGCCATGTGGAAGGACACCCCTTTGTTCTTACTATGGAAAATCACAACAGCAAGATGGAGTTTGGAGTCACATAGGCAAGTCACATGTCCATGTCCATGCATGACTCAGTTTGCAGGAGGCAGCCATTGCTCACATGCTACCTTGAACATCCCAGAAAGACTTCTCATATGCGGATTGGAGTCTCCCAAGGTCCATTGTTAGGTAAGTGTTTCTTGATTGGACACTTAATCTGCAAATTCCTCTCTCAAGAAGCTGACCAAATGCTTCACTAATGCTACTTAGAATCAAACACATTGCGATACAAGTACATAGCCAATATTCATAACTTCAAATACAACAATGATACATGCATAGATAGCATAATCATAACCAGCAAATCATAACCTTTTCATAGACACCTCATGTGACCTCTTTTGTACAAGATTTGGTGCCACTATAGGACCTTGGTTGCAACAACAATCTCAAACGGTCACAGTTCATATTAATAACGTCACACCTGGCAAGACAAGGTACTCCAAAATAGAAAAGGAGGTACTGACTGTGAAATGGGCTGTCGAAGCACTACAATACTACCTGCTGGGGAATCACTTCCAACTTATCACAAATGGCTCCATTCTATGAAAGACATGGATTATGAGATGGTACTTGCAAGTACGCAAGATCCTCTTGCATAGTGACTGTCCAGTTTGGCCAATGTACATAGCAGAGGGGCATTGCTGGCACATGATGGCATATATAACATTGGTGGACGTGCAGGTGAATGAGACGGTGATGTTGTAGCTGATCTGGTTAGGTCCTGTGATGGTGTTGCTGGTGTAGATATGTGGGCAGAGTTGGCATGTTGCATGGGTTGGTTCCTGAGTTAGAGTTGTTATGGTGCAGTGCATGGTTGCTGGTGAGAATATGCTTAAGGTTGGCGGTTTGTCTGTGGGCGAGGACTGGCCTGCCTCCCAAGGTCTGTGAAAGTGAGGGATCATTGTCCAGAATGGGTTGTAGATTACTGATGATGCGTTGGAGAGGTTTAAGCTGAGGATTGTAGGTGATGGCCAATGGAGTTCTGTTGATTTCTTTTTTTTTTCTACAAAAAATGTACATAGCCCCTCTGCTATGTACATTGGCCAAACTGGACAGTCACTACGCAAGAGGATAAATGGACACAAGTCAGATATCAGGAATGGCAATATACAAAAACCTGTAGGAGAACACTTCAACCTCCCTGGCCACACAATAGCAGATGTAAAGGTAGCCATCTTACAGCAAAAAACTTCAGGACCAGACTCCAAAGAGAAACTGCTGAGCTCCAGTTCATTTGCAAATTTGACACCATCAGATCAGGATTAAACAAAGACTGTGAATGGCTATCCAACTACAGAAGCAGTTTCTCCTCCCTTGGTGTTCACACCTCAACTGCCAGCAGAGCACCTCACCCTCCCTGATTGAACTAACCTCGTTATCTCCATACTGATTTATACCTGCCTCTGGAAATTTCCATTACTTGCATCTGAAGAAGTGAGGTTCTTACCCACGAAAGCTTATGCTCCCAATACTTCTGTTAGTCTTAAAGGTGCCACAGGACCCTCTGTTGCTTTTTACAGATTCAGACTAACACGGTAACCCCTCTGACACTCCCCAAGTACTGCTGCCTGCCCCCGCCAGAAGGCTGCAGGGCTCTGGACTGGGTGTTCGTTTTGCCCCAGCCAAGAGACTACAGGGCTCCAGACTGCTTGTTTTGCCCACCCAGAGACTATGGATTGTTTGTCTAAGTGACCCCATCGGGGCCAGGACCCACTTGGCCAAAATCACCCGCTTAACAGAGGGATCCTGACAACAGGGTGAGGGGATGTACCAACCCCTGGACTGAAGGGGCACCCTAGCTCGATGCAGGATTCCCATCGCAAGCCCACAAATTGCATGCAGCTGTTAAGACTGTGTTGGATCCCCAGGGGCATTCCTGTCTCCCCACTTCTCCAAGCAGGTGTGGTGAGTAGGACAGAGATTCAGCAATTCTCCTGTTCTCCCACGGATGAGGAGGGGGATTGATTTCTTTGGGAATAGACTTCTGCCCTAGACTACAGCCCGGGGGACCATCCTGGCAAGCTGTCACCACTAGGGTTACTGATTTAAAGAACAGCCATAAAAGGGTGGTGAGTAGAGAGTTTGGGAACAGCTGCTCAGTGTTAAGTTAGGAGAAGGAAATCATGTTAGCCTGGTAGCCTCGGGTCTCCTATGGCCAATGGTAGTAAATAAACCTGGATTCTTACATAAAATGATCTGTGCAAGCCTTAAATGGCTGTCGCTGCTCCCATACAAACTCTCATGCCAGCCGAAACGTCGCTCAAGGCAGCGCTGCCAGGAGTGAGCAAGGTTTTCTTTTAAGTTTCCCCCTCCTGGCTACTAGAAGCTACTCTTGGCTTCCCAGGAGAAAAGCTGAGGGCCATTCTGGAGCTTTTAAGACCCAGCACATGTTGTAAGTGGGTGTGGAGAGCTCAGCAGGAACCCTCAAATTCCTCCCTAAGTGTACATGCTTTAATGGGAGTGGTGTAAGCGTCCCATCCATACTGGTTCAGCACCACTGGCTGGCCCTGTACTCATCCTGCCCCTTTGGGGAGAAAGCTATGGCTTCCAGGAATGTGGGGCTCACACCGTCCTGCATTTGTAGCTGGTCCCTATAATTGCCTTTCCCTCGCTCCCCACCCCATGCATTTGCACATCAGTGCAGGGCTAGCTGGAGTTTCTCTAACCCGTTCTAGCCTGCTTGGTTTCCCCCTTCCTGGAAGGAAAGTGCTCTGTGGAGCAGCTGTGTGCACGAAGCCCGAGAGAGCTGGGATTTTTGCAGGGGGGGTAGCACTAAGCTGCCTGAACTGCTTTAGCCCTGCTAACCCTCCTTGGCCAGGAGTTACTGACAATGTGCCCCTTTATGGTGGCACCTGTAAAGGCAAGAGGCTGGTGTGTAGGGTTACCATATTCTGTACCTCCAAATGGAGGACACTCCACGGCCCCCGCCCCCGCCCCCAGCCCCGCCCATACCCCCTCCCCAACCCCGCCCCCTCCCCAAAGTCTCCGCCCCCTCCCCTGCTTCCCGCGAACATTTGATTCGCGGGAAGCCTGAAGCAGGTAAGGAGGGTGTGGGGGGGAGGAGGCACAGCCCAGGCTAGCCCCCCCGGCGGCTCCAGCCTGGGTCGGCTCGGGCCCTGGGGTGCCGGCCCCGGCCCACCACCCCCGGCCCGCCCAGCACTGCCGGACCCCGGCTCCCCGGCGGCCCGGCTCCCCGCGGGCCCGGCCGACCCGGCTCCCCGCCGGCCCGGCTCCCCGCCGGCCCGGCCCCCCGCGGGCCCGGCCGACCCGGCTCCCCGCCGGCCCGGCTCCCCGCGGGCCCGCCCGACCCGGCTCCCCGCCGGCCCGGCTCCCCGCCGGCCCGGCTCCCCGCGGGCCCGGCCGGCCCGGCTCCCCGCGGGCCCGGCTCCCCGCGGGCCCGGCCGGCCCGGCTCCCCGCCGGCCCGGCTCCCCGCGGGCCCGGCCGACCCGGCTCCCCGCCGGCCCGGCTCCCCGCCGGCCCGGCCCCCCGCGGGCCCGGCCGACCCGGCTCCCCGCCGGCCCGGCTCCCCGCGGGCCCGGCCGACCCGGCTCCCCGCCGGCCCGGCTCCCCGCGGGCCCGGCTCCCCGCGGGCCCGGCCGGCCCGGCTCCCCGCGGGCCCGGCCGGCCCGGCTCCCCGCGGGCCCGGCTCCCCGCGGGCCCGGCCGGCCCGGCTCCCCGCCGGCCCGGCCCCCCGCGCGCCCGGCCGACCCGGCTCCCCGCCGGCCCGGCCCCCCGCGGGCCCGGCCGACCCGGCTCCCCGCCGGCCCGGCCCCCCGCGGGCCCGGCCGACCCGGCTCCCCGCCGGCCCGGCTCCCCGCGGGCCCGGCCGGCCCGGCTCCCCGCCGGCCCGGCTCCCCGCGGGCCCGGCCGACCCGGCTCCCCGCCGGCCCGGCTCCCCGCGGGCCCGGCCGACCCGGCTCCCCGCCGGCCCGGCCCCCCGCGGGCCCGGCCGACCCGGCTCCCCGCCGGCCCGGCTCCCCGCGGGCCCGGCCGACCCGGCTCCCCGCCGGCCCGGCTCCCCGCGGGCCCGGCCGGCCCGGCTCCCCGCCGGCCCGGCCCCCCGCGGGCCCGGCCGGCCCGGCTCCCCGCCGGCCCGGCTCCCCGCGGGCCCAGCCGGCCCGGCTCCCCGCCGGCCCGGCCGACCCGGCTCCCCGCCGGCCCGGCCGACCCGGCTCCCAGCCCGGACCCCGGCCCGGCACCATGCCCCCGGCCCCGCACCGCCGGCCCCGGCCGAGCACCACCCAGCCCTCCCGATTTTCCCGGACATGCCCGGCTTTTGGGGATTTCCCCCCGGACGGGGATTTGAGCCCCCAAAAGCCGGACATGTCCGGGAAAATCCGGACGTATGGTAACCCTACTGGTGTGAGATCACATAAAGGGCACCCGACAGGTAACTGCTCCTATCTCCAGCACGGGACCCAATGCACAGGAGGCAGAGGGCTTGATGTCAACCCCCTTGTGCACGTCAATGGCAGCACTCAGGAGGGAGGGAGACAGAACAAGGCCCACTTATGTCCCAATGCAGTCAGCCAGGCCCAAAGCTACTCTCAGGACTCTGCTGATATACATATCACTGGGACTTGAAACCTCACCCAGCCCCCATTCTCTTGCTGTCTCGGGCTGCACCAAGTTCTCCTCAAATGGTGAGCAAATGGAGTTTTCATATAATTTAATTATAATTTCCACAAGCATTCTTCCACGGAGCCAAATGCAAGATGCTGCAATTGCTTCTGCAAATAGGGCAGGCTCTGCTCCATTCTCCCCATCCCTTTCTTTGTCAATGTAACTTCAAATCCAAGTCACACAATGTACTAGCTGGTAGATGTTTTATCCTGGCCCAATTCTCCCCCTGCAGGATGTAAGTAACTTCAGTGAGTGTTCTTGGATCCTAAAAGCTCTTGGCTTTTAATAGAGCATTTGGTACAATGCTTCACAAATTCTTACATTAAAAATCCATTTGAATGGGCTTGTATATGCCATTGACATAGTGTCACATGGACCCTGAAGGACCCTAGCCAATTTGGACTAATCAGATAGGGGACATCTACCATGAAGTGTTTGAGGGACCTTCTGGTAGCCCTATTTTTAGTTAATACCTTTACTAATGATACAGAACCCAGATAATGAGGTGATACACACAGCATTTAATGGTAATACTAACTGGGGAGCCAATGAAACACCAGCAAGGACAGGAGAATTGTAAAAAGGATCAAGGATGTTAGAAATAGCAGCGAAGAAGAACAGCGTGTGATTTAGACTGGAAAAATGCAGAAACGCACCTCAACCCAAACTCTTCAGTGGGAGGAAGACACACAGAGATCAGTGATGCTGAAAAAGACCTAGTAGCAATGGGGAGAGTGCACAGCAAATAGGACACAAGAGCTTGCCAAGCAATATGGCAGCATAAAAACATCCATACAGTTCAAAGCAGAATGTGCAGAGGACTCACGTCACAAAGAAGGAAGGTGATCATTTCAACAGGCTGCCTTGCCTCAATTAACAACTCATCAGATGCCCTCATCTAGCCCACCCTCCATTCATCCACCTCCTCTCCAAGGCCTGGGCAAAGATGTGGGTTTCACTGTGCAGTTAAAAGGTTAACACATCCAGATTCTGGCGCATCCAGGGCAGAAGTGATCCTCAAGGTCAAGGGCCCTTCCTGGAGAACATCCTTTTGCTGATGGCAGCTGAAGATTGATGGTTGGGGAGTGAGCTGGGTCTCCAGTGCACCAGAGTGACCGCATGATAGTGTTAACAATTTTTCTTAAAGTAAGTTGTGAAAACACTCTATGAACCCAAGCTAGGCACAGCGGTAGCTCCCCCACAGGAGGCAGTAGCTGTTCACTGGGTGACCCTTTGACTTTGTAGACCCTTTTTGACTCTGCTATCAGTTCCCTAAGTGTCACTGTCCTTGCCTGGCTGTCACACTGAAAAATGATCTCTGGTTAGTTTTTGCTGGGTGGGCTCATCATACTCCTGCACCTATGAGTGCTCCTCTTATGCCCACACACTTTCCATCCCCACAGGGACTTAATCCCTCCCCAAGCCTTCTTTTTGCTGGCACCCCTACAAGTGATGACCAGGCAAAACACCATCTGGGGAAGGCTGACTTTTCTTTACAAAAAAGAATCCTTTCCAGTGCTTTGCATCCTCCAAGCTGTGCAAAGAGCTAAGTTCCTTACTTGATCCCATAGCGTGGCCTCCTGCCCTTTCCCTTCCAGTGATTTGTTACACTCACTTGTTGCATCTTTTTTCACACTGGATTTTAAGATGGTTGGAGTAGGGATCATGCTCTCCCATGTGTTCATACAGCACCTAGCATAATGAGGTCCTGATCCTGAAAGGAAATTATGTACCTTGTAAAGTTAAATACTCCAAAGTTAGGAAATGCCAGACTTATGCAAACCTTAATTTTCTCCTCTTGTGTGTGCGTGCTGTGCACTGAATGAGGAAGGGGTCATGTGACAAAAAATAATGTGATCGTGTAATTACACAATGTATCAAAATGCATATGCACAAAAGGGAAGAATTAAGGTCACATGAGCAATCATAAATCAGGCATTTCTAACTTCTGAGTCCTTGACTTTGCAAGCTTAAACATGTTCTTTTAAAGTAATGATTTGTATAAATAAATTCCTAGGTGTTTGGGGGTCTTTGTTTTGTTTTTTATTGGTTTTATTTTATTTGTTTTATAAAGAAAAAGATAAAACTAATTCTATTCACTGACAATAAAGGCAGTATTAAGGATGCCTACTAGTAGCCTGTGCCCTTCCAGAATGAGTTCAGCAAAACTCAAACTTCTCAAAAGCAGAGGTAAGGTACATGGCCGGATGATTGGAAAAAGGCAAGTATAGGGCCCATCTTTAAAAAAGGGAAGAAGGAGAATTCTGGGAACTACAACCTCACCTCAGTCCCCGGAAAAATCATGGAGCAGGTTCCCAAGGAATCGATTTTGAAGCACTTGGAGGAGAGGAAAGTGATCAGAAACAGTCAACATGGATTCACCAAGGTCAAGTCATGCCTGACCAACCTGATTGCCTGGCTCTGTAGATATGGGGAAAGTGTGGACATGATATACCTTGATTTTAACAAAGCTTTTAATATGGTCCCCACAGTATTCTTGCTAGAAAGTTAAAAAAAGTATGGCTTGGATGAATGGACTATAATGTGGACAGAAAGTTGGCTAGATCGTCAGGCTTAATGGATAGTGATCAACGACTCAATGTCTAGTTGGCAGCCAGTATCAAGAGAGTGCCCCAGGGGTCTGTCCTGGGACTGGTTTTGTTCAACATCTTCGTTAATGATCTGGATGATGGGATGGTTTGCACCCTCAGAAAGTTCACGGATGATACTAAGCTGTGGGGGAGAGGTAGATAAGCTGGAGGGTAGGAATAGGGTCCAGAGGGACCTAGACAAATTGGAGGATTGGGCTAAAAGAAATCAGATGAGGTTCAACAAGGACAAGTGCGGAGTCCTGCACTTGGGATGGAATAATCCCATGTACTGCTACAGGCTGGGGACCGACTGGCTAAGTGGCAGTTCTGCAGAAAAGGACCTGGGGATTACAGTGGACAAGAAGCTGGATATGAGTCAGCAGTGTGCCCTTGTTGCCAAGAAGGCTAATGGCATACTGGGCTGCATTAATAGGAGCATTGCCAGCAGCTTTAAGCAGGACTAGATGACCTCCTGAGGTCTCTTCCAACCCTAATCTTAAGTCTATGAACCTAAATTCTGTTCTTCCCCCCCCCCCCACTCCCGCACCTCCAGGAATTGACAATAGCTACCGGCAATTATCTGCATGCACTGCAGCAGCATTTACTGTGTTAGGTGTAGCTTTAATGAATAGTGGAGCAATTAGTTGAAGTAGCTTAACAGAGCTGCGATTGTGACACAAGGTGATCTGGGGAGGGCTGTGGTCCTTGGAGAGTGGGGATGGGGGAAGACTGTGAGCTCCTCTCCCTGTCTCCTATGGGTGACCAAAGAACAAAGTTGCATGTGTACTTTGAGAGATCCAGCATACCTCATTTCAGCACTGTGTTGTGTAGGTTGCGTCGATAGCAGGGAATAGGAGTTTTCTTGCCATGGGGATTGTCAGCCGTTAGATAGGAGATGAGTGTGATCTGAGGGTAATAGAAGGTAAACGCCATTGTGCACACAAGGGTGAAGAGGCTGTTGAAGGGACTGTGAAATTTAGCAGATGTGGTGTTTTTCCTGTCACTTAGGCTGTGTGAGTGTAGTGCATGTGTAGCTAGCTCCTGTTCAGTACAGTGCAAAGGCAGAATGGGAGTATGTGCTGTGGATTGGAGCAGCACTCAAAGAAGGCGGAGTTAAGGTTGTGTGGGCGTGCACCTTAACTGTTCATTTCCTGGTCTTCAGAAGTTTGAGGTTTTGCTGAACTCAATGTTCTGGAAGGGCACAATATACCAGGCAACCTTAACTGTGTATTAACAATGTTTCTTGTCAGAGGAATTCAACAGGAGTCCTGACAAATAGCTGTGAAACCCTCTGGCAAAGTGTGTGTCACAGCCCCCGCTAGTGGCTGATCTATACAGAAGGTAACACTCTACTACTACCAGCTAATCATTTAGCTCAGGAGGCAGAGGTCTGCTCAGGGGATCTAGAGGTCCCATACTGATGATGACTATGTGGAGAGTCCAAATGATGAAATAAATGTTTATTTTTGTTTGCTTTTTAAAAAATTACAAAATTTCATACATTGTCTAGTTACATGGCTGCCTAGGAAACCCTCATTTCCTTTTTGATTTAAGGTTGGGGAGAGCTATGCCCAGCTGAGCTGCAAAGGGAGAGGGAGCCAGGAGAAGGGGGGGCTGCATGGCTTTTCTTGTGACTTTAAAAATTAAGGGATAGTTTGAAAACTTGTTGTCCATAGCGCTGGCATTAAGCTCTGATCCCTGTGAAATTATCTGACGAGATCAATGGTTGAAGGACAGCTAGAATGTGGATGGAAAGAGACACAGGAAGGATAAGTAGTGGTAATGGGGCAATGGAGCATGCTTCATCCTGGGGATGCCAGGGCTGGACAACACTTTTCCTGGAATTGCTCCTCCTGGCAGTTGGGGTGGGGGGTTGCCATAGTGCTGAGCATCAGAACAGAGATCAAGGAGACAGTATCTCCTGTGCTCTTACTGTTCTCACTGGTGCCCAGGCTGAGTGGAGAAGGATGAAGTGACATGACTCAAGTCTTTCCCAGGGTTAGAACCTCTCCCTAATAGGGTTTGTAACCATGTTTGAAATAGTTTTCAAGCACAGTTATAGCCAAAAACTCTAACATGGGGTGAGTCCCACAAGATGTGTTCCAAGCATGTTAGGGATCTGTGCTATAGTGCAGTGGGTCAACTGCAGGGATTCTGTAGGGACAATTAAACAGGGGCTTAAAAACCAACCTCCCTGGACGGGAAACTGTGCTGGAGACACACCAGCTTCCTTGTACTGTACTTCCTTGATAGGAGCAGATTCGGCCTGCAGAAATGTAGTTCTCTGGGTTTCTCCCCCTCCTTGCCCTGGATTCATCTGCCCACCATCTGATAGAACTCAGTTCTGCTCCCACTGGAGTCAATGGAAGGGCCCCATTTACTTAAATGGGACTTAAATCAGGTCCAGAGCCCACAACCCTGGCACCCCTTTCTTCAAGATATTCATCCTCAATTGCCCTACATTTCCCCTCTGGCTCATCTCACACTAAATAATCTTCCTATTCCAGGTGTCTACAGACAGTTCTCACAGCCCCCCTGCCCCCAGTCATTCCTTAGCTGAACTGAGCTACAGCTACTCAGCTCTTTCCCCATAACTGAACCCTTCCTTTGGCCCTCTGGCAATTTCTATAGCTTTGCTCTGCAGCAGGCAATGCCCTGTAGAGAGGTCGACCATGGCACTGCTGTTAGAGGCTCCCTAGGAGACTTGCAGAATCAGCACATCCTCCAGCTGGTCTGATTCTGCTCTCCCCAAATGTGGGGCTATGCTAGCTGAGCTCAGTGCCCCTTGCAGTCAGATTCCTGTGCCCTGAGCATGGCCCTACTGTCTGCTGCTGATGCCAGCTATCCCAGTGGGTAAGTCTGCCACCAGCTGATGAGTTACTGAGCAGCACTGAGGAGAGGACTGTGACACCCTGATACCCCAATATTCACCACTGTAATGTAATTAGGATATGTTTTGTACAAAGTATGTCTTCTAAGGTATCATTCTAAAAGTCTTGATCTGCTAGACAGCAATATTTCA
Organism: Malaclemys terrapin pileata; assembly: GCF_027887155.1. NCBI lineage: Eukaryota > Metazoa > Chordata > Testudines > Emydidae > Malaclemys > Malaclemys terrapin. Next base: position 51,524,486 of record NC_071511.1, on the reverse strand, counting down.
TTGGATTGTATGTGTTATTGTTGTATGTGAAGTTATGAAGTTTGGCTAGGTATGTGTTACTGAAAAATGTTATGAGGTTGAAAGCACCCACAAACAGCCTTTCCGGTACAACAGTAAAAAGGGCAAACAATGTTAATGTCTTATTGAGGAAATCCACTCAAGCTCAAGGATTACCCCCGGAACTGTGTACAATAAAAACCTCTCAGAGACAGCACTACACAATGGGAAGTGTTTGACCCAGGTCACAGCAAAAGAGCTTTCTAGCAAGTGGGAAGAAGATAGAAAAGGGGGACAACGACACCATGGGGGAACCTGACTCTCCTTGCAACAACACACCTGGAAACACCTGAGGGGCAAGGACTGAATTGTGGGAAGTGATGGTCCCAGGCTAGAAGGATTTTTAGCCTGTGTATGAAAACCTGGGAAAGCCAAGGCAACTTGTGCCTTAAGAATCTGCTAGCCTGTTTATCACTCAGGGTGAGAATTTGCTAATTGATATCCTATCTAGTGTGTTAAGCTCAGTTTGCGTTTTTTATTTATTAAGGTAATCTGCTTTGATCTGTTTGCTATCACTTATAATCACATAAAATCTATCTTTTGTAGTCAATAAACTTGTTTTTGTTTTCTCTAAAACCAGTTTGTGCAACTCGTAACTGGAGTGGGGGGCAAAAAGCTGCACATATCTCTTTCCACATTGAGGGTGAGGATGAATTTTATGAGCTTACACTGTACAGTTCTCTGTGCAGCGCAAGATGGTATAATTTTGGGTTTGCATTCCCAACCTTGCCTGTGATGAGTGGCTGATACTGCAGTCTGTCCCAGGGAATGGGGCTAGATGGTGACTGGCAGTAGCCTTACACTGAGGTGAGGTGGGGTTAGTGGGTGGGGGTTCCCCTGGGAGGGGAGTCCCAGCGTGTGTGGGTACTGCCAGGGGGCAGCACCCAGAGCAAGGGGCACTGGGGTCCTGGAGGGACACGGGGGCCAGAAGGGGCAAGGTGGATCACCGGCCTGCAGAGGGCGCTCCGGAGGCTGGATTGAGCTAATTCCCAAAGCAATCAGCAGGAGGCGCCGCAGGGGTGAGTCCAACCCCTTACTGCAAGGTACTGCAGTAATGGCTGAGTAAGGCCCCTGGTGGGAGGGTACCACACCAGATTTGGGAGGATGGGTACCACACCTGGGGCTGCTCATTGAGATGCAGGGAGAAGGAGAAAGAAGAAGCAAGGATCCCCAAGCACAACTCCAAGATTTTCTGCAGTCCATGGTGGGCTGCTCCATGAGAACCTGAGTAGACACAGGGCCGGTGCAAGGATATTTTGCACCCTAGGTGAAACTTCCACCTTGCGCCTCCCACCCCTTCCCCCAGAGAATCGCTTATTATAAACTTTCAAAAATGAATACTGCAAAATATGGCATTGTTCATTAGAATAATATATATTCGGCTTGAAAATTTATTAATTTCATTATTTAGATTACATATTTAATGAAAATAAATGAATAACCTGACATGGTGTGGGGCTGGCTGGCTTGGGGCAGGGGTGTGTGGCAGGGGCTGGCTGGAGACAGGAGTGTGTGGGGCTGGCTGGCTTCGGGCAGGGGAGATGCGGAGCTGGGGTGCGGGGTTGGCTGGAGATGGGGGTGTGGGTCTGGCTGGCTTCGGGCACGGGGGTGCAGCGGGGGCTGGCTGGAGATGGGAGTGTGAGGCTGGCTGGCTTCAGGGAGTGGGGTGTTGCAGGGGTTGGATGGAGGCGGGGGAGCGGGGCTGGCTGGAGGCAGGGCAGGGGGTGTGGGGCTGGCTGGCTGGAGGCAGGGCAGGGGGGATGCGGAGCTGGTTGGAGATGGAGTGCAGGGTTGACTGGAGACAGGGATGTGTGGGGCTGGCTAGCTTCGGGCAGGGCAGGGGGGATGCGGAGCTGGTTGGAGATGGGGGGTGTGGGGCTGGCTGGCTTGGGGCATGGGGGTGCTGCAGGGGTTGGATGGAGGTGGGGGTGCGGGGCTGGCTGCAGGCAGGGCAGGAGGTGTGGGGCTGGCTGAGGGCAGGGTGGCAGGTACCAGGGCCGTCGCTAGATATTCTTGGGCCCTACGCAGACCCCCCGAGTGGGGGGATGCCCCAGGCCTCCGTGGGGGAGGTAGGAGCGGGGGGGGCTGACTTCTGGGGGGGCAGGCCTCTGGGGGGTCAGGGCTGGCTTGGGGGGCAAGAGGGAACCACCCCCCAGCACTCACTGGCAGCGTGGCTGGGGCCGGGTCTCTGTACTTCCTGCAGCCCCAGCCCTGCTGCAGAGCTGAGGGGAGTTGGGGGCAGGGCGGGGCTGAACAGGGGCTGGGCCCTGGGGAAGAGCTAGAGCAGCAGGGAGCAGCGCAGCACCCCCAGAGGCCGGAGGAGGAATGACGTCACTTCCCGGCTGGCCGGAGCTGATCAAAGAGGGTTACACATTTAGCCGGCACCGGGTGAGCATCCCAGACATTTTGGGCACCGCTTTTTGGCGCCCTCAAATCTTGGCGCCCTAGGCGGCTGCCTAGTTTGCCTAGTGGATGCACTGGCCCTGAGTAGACAATGGGGCCTGGGCCTTAGTAATGTAATAACGCTCCTCCCCAACCATGCATCAGCAAGATTTGAACCCTGAATCTCCAGCATGAGAGCACAGCTAGCTCATTAGCCAGTAGGAGGAGGAGGGTGTTATCTCAAATGGGTGATTGACTGTTGGGCCCTGGTAAGAAGCTCAGTCTGTCTCTTTCTCTCCACTGCTTCTGCTCCATGTAATGCCCCCAGAGGGTGGGATACTGCATCCAAGAGTTACTGGGGGGAGTCCAGCCCATCTCTCTCTCTCTCTCTTCCCTAACCTCTCTCTCATTCCTCTCCTTTAGGAGTTGGGGTAGCTCCAGCCCTATGTGGTGCCCTGGCACAGGAAAAGGGGAAGTGTATTGCTGCAGCAAGCTGTTAGGTGCTGGATCAGTGGGGGTGAAACCCAGCACAACTTTCTTCCCACTCCCCACTACAGCTACTCTGGCAATTCCTGGTTATGGCCAGATACCACAAAGCTTCATTCAGCTTGTGCTGGGTAGGGACCTTCCCTAAGACACTGCGAGGGATCCCTGCCCTGAGTAACTGCCATACCCTGGCCACAGCAGCTGTGCTATTCCAACCTCAAAAGCCCTGTACAGAAATCAAGCTCCAAGGACGGAATCTAGGCAGGAGGGGCTGAGACTTTAATCCCATTACCTGATTGCCACCTCATTTAAAAACCACTGGACCCCCAAACTCTATCCTTGCACAAAGTCCTCATACCCCAGGGCTAAGAATCTCCCACCTACCATGTCCTGTGGATGGACAGAAAACACGAAAAGGGCCATATGAACTCAGATCCCTACAAAAAAAGAAATGTCATTGGCTCTCTCATCCCACCAATTCCAATAAACCTAAGGTGTGCATAACAGTCAGACAACACAGATTAATTCAGCCTGCATGGGCCAAATCCTGACCCAGCCAAGGGCCACGTAGGCCTCTTATTCCTGTGCATGGCAGCTCTATGGTTCACACATTTGGCCATTCCTCACTGTATCCATGGAAGCCCAGAAGGGGGCCAAGAAGACAGAGGCACTGTTTGCCCTATTTCTGGCCCTACACAGCTCCTCATGCTTGGCAGAGTTCTGTATATTTATGATTTTGACAGATAACATCAGTGTTTATTTGTAAGCATTTTTTCATTTTTTTATTAATTGACATTTTCACAGTTGTTCAGAATGATAGGTTTTAAGCATATTTTTCTATTTTTGTATATATAATTTTCACGGTTGAAGAAATTATGGGGGGTGTCAAACAATAATGATTTAATGACAATAGACACAGATACAAAAAGTTCAAGCTTTATAGCCAAACACAAATTGCCAGCATCATGTCAAAATATGCAAAATAAATATCCTTAAACCAAACTGTAATAAGATCTCAAGCAGCATTTTTCTTATTTTGTCTATCTGTTAATTTCAATTATTATTAAGGGAAATATTTTGCCCTCGGTTTCATAGAATCATAGAATCATAGAATATCAGAGTTGGAAGGGATCTCAAGAGGTCATCTAGTCCAACCCCCTGCTCAAAGCAGGACCAATTCCCAGCTAAGTCATCCCAGCCAGGGCTTTGTCAAGCCGGGCCTTAAAAACCTCCAAGGAAGGAGACTCCACCACCTCCCTAGGTAACGCATTCCAGTGTTTCACCACCCTCCTAGTGAAATAGTTTTTCCTGATATCCAACCTGGACCTCCCCCACTGCAACTTGAGACCATTGCTCCTTGTTCTATCATCTGCCACCACTGAGAACAGCCGAGCTCCATCCTCTTTGGAACCCCCCTTCAGGTAGTTGAAGGCTGCTATCAAATCCCCCCTCATTCTTCTCTTCTGGAGACTAAACAATCCCAGTTCCCTCAGCCTCTCCTCATAAGTCATGTGCTCCAGACCCCTAATCATTTTTGTTGCCCTCCACTGGACTCTTTCCAATTTTTCCACATCCTTCTTGTAGTGTGGGGACCAAAACTGGACACAGTATTCCAGATGAGGCCTCACCAATGTTGAATAAAGGGGAACGATCACGTTCCTCGATCTGCTGGCAATGCCCCTACTTATACAGCCCAGTATAAGTGTGTACAGTGAAATCAACACTGAACAGATTTACCAATAAAAATCAAATCATTCTAAGCCTACAGATTCTAGGCAAGGGTGTCTAGAATCATAGAATATCAGGGTTGGAAGGGACCTCAGGAGGTCATCTAGTCCAACCCCCTGGTCAAAGCAGGACCAATCCCCAACTAAATCATCCCAGCCAGGGCTTTCTCAAGCCTGAACTTAAAAACCTCGAAGGAAGGAGATTCCACCACCTCTCTAGGTAACCCATTCCAGTGCTTCACCACCCTCCTAGTGAAAAAGTTTTTCCTAATATCCAATCTAAACCTCCTGCACTGCAACTTGAGACCATTACTCCTTGTTCTGTCTATTACACATGGGCCTCAGTAACCTTGGCAGAGATATCTGTGAGGAGAGGAGACCAAGCCCCTTGGTAGCAGTGTCAGCTACACTGTCTAGCTTCAGGCTAGCTACTGCCCCAGTTTCCCCCCAGTTCCAGGAGCTCATCACCAATCCACCTTCCCCCTAACATGTGGGATGATGGCCTGGCTCCCCAGCCCATGAGGGACTCACTGTCATGCCCAGAGTCTTTCAGGCCCTTCTTCCAGGGCACTATTTTATTAATTCAAACATGAACTTGCAAAGTAACAAAAAAACTCACAACCTCAGTAGGCTGCTGGGGCTCAGAGGCCTTTCACTCTGTTCCATGGCTAGTCACAGGAGCCAACCTCCCTCCTGCAGCTTCCATCCAAGCGTGCTCTCTCAGCCCTTTATAGAAACCACTGACCCATTCCCAGCTGGCAGAGGCAGTGCTAGCCTATTGGAGGCCCTAAGCAGGAATATTGTTGCCCCCACGCAATAATAATAAGTGACTAGGGGTCCCCCTTGAGCTGCTCAGGGGCCTAAGCAATTGCTTAGCTGGTTATGCCTAGTGCTGACTCTGCCATCTGGATCTGAGAAATGAACAGGGCTGGCTGGCTGCCTGAACTGGGAAGGGGCAGGCCACCTGATTACACCTTCAGCTATGACTGACTTGTAGGGAAGGAGGTTCTACTGCACCCTTCTCCTCACCCTGGAAACGGGGTATTCCTTCATTAGCCTGGACCCCTACTCTGCCTAGCTGGCTGCTCCAAATGGAGCTGGCACTGGCCCTCATCAGGGACCTGCTTTTCCCTCTCCTCTCACAGGCTGCTCCACTCTTATTGGGCTGGGAGATCCCACCCCTGCAACTGAAATGTCACTCCTCAGTGACCCAACTCATCACCATATGTGGTGGTGGGGGGAGTGGATGAGGAGTCTCTATGGCTCTGTCTTTACAGCAGCTCTGCAACTGCTGCTGTAAAGTCTCCACTGGCAGGATCTGAATTGTTGGTGGTGGCTGTGGAGCCCAGCTGAGTGACAGTGCTCTGGCTGGGCTCTGAGCCAGGGCTGGGATTTGGCCCCGTTGCTTTAACCTCCAGAGACAGGTTCCTTTAGGCAGTACCTCCCAGCAAGGACAGGGTAATCTGGTGGCTTGTACTAATAGGGAATAGATAAGGGTGAGGAAAGGGCGCCATGCTAAGTGAAATCTACATAGGACTGTCACCAGTGAACAGCATTAAAGAATGATTCCAACTACACCTCTACCCCGATATAATGCTGTCCTCGGGAGCCAAAAAATCTTACCGTGTTAAAGGTGAAACCGTGTTATAGTGAACTTGCTTTCATCCACCGGAGTGCGCAGCCCCACCCTCCCGGAGCACTGCTTTACCACGTTATATCCAAATTCATGTTATATCGGGTCGCGTTATAACGAGGTAGAGGTGTACATCAACATCTGATGGAGACTCTCCACCTCACAGTGCAGCTATCACTTTCCTTTACACCAGTGACAGTAGCAGGTAAATTGTAGACTGGAGTTCAATGCCTCTTCGAGATGGACTTCAGCATTGCCTCTGGTTAGGACCCTGGTTGTCACATCCAGTTCCCATCCTCGTGTACCTTCAACTTCACGGATGTAGCAAATTCCCTTCATTTCAGTTTGTATTTTCTTTTGGCTGTTTTTGGCAGTGATTGTTACATGGCAATGTCTCCTGGAATCTTCTGCTTCACAAAGTTCCATTTCATTTTGACCAATCAACCTTCATGATTTTGATCATGTGTCCAAATTGTTGAAAATCTGTCATGTACTGTATGCTCAACCAACCAGAATGCAAAAATATAACATCCATTAGGAATTCTGTATTTATTATCCTTTAACAGTCTGAAATGGCCTCAACTTCCTTCACAGATTAGCTCCCTGGCATATTCAGAGTCCCATCTGCTGACCTAAGTGTCTAAAATAAGCTTTCACTGCTGTTAGCACTGCAGAGTCAGCCCAGCTCAAAAAGAGAAAGCTGCAGTCCAATACTGAGTTCCCTGGCAAACCCAGAGCAGCTCTGGGAGAGGGAGATGCAACCTAGTCCCAAGCCCCCAGCAGAGTCATCTTGGGGAAAGGGGCCAGTAGCCTGTTTCTGAGCCCCTTGCAGAGCCAGCCTGACTCATAGAGAGACCTCACTTACTGGTGCTCTGTAACTTGGGATTAAAAATAACGCTTGATGCTTACACTGCACTACAGATCACCACAAAGTGCTCTGCAAAACCAGGTATGCATGAGCAGCCCCTTCTACTGATGGCATAGCTACGCTATGGAGAGTTGAGGAAATTTGCCTGAGAACATGGAGGTCTAGTGGAGAAAAAACAACTTTAGCACATCAGAGAGCTGGGAGTGTTCCGCTCCCACTTTTACTGCAAATGTCCTACGTGACTCTGTGCAAGCCACTTAATTTGTACTTTCTCAGCCAGTACAGGATTGCTCACCCCCACATAAACTCTGGTACTCTGAGCCAAGCAACAGGGCAGGGCTCCTGTTACTTCCTTCGGCAGACATAATAGACCTCAGCATCAAGGAATGTTTTTATTGCCTTTGCTCACTCCCATCCAGGTTCTCCTAGTTCTAACCCTTTAGAGCAGCCTCAGAAAATCTGCTCTCCCTCCTTGCTATTTATGCAGCACTCTACATTTCCTCAGTACCATACACAGAGGGACTCTCTCCTCTAATCAGAAGTCAATGGGAGCTACGGATAACAGGAATCATTGAAAATTAGGACCCACTGGCCAAATTCATCCCTGGTGTAACTCCACTGGCTCCGGTGGGATTACATCAAGGATGAATTTGGCCTAAGAAGTCTAAAGCTGGGTACACCAGAACTGGGACAGCCCTAGTCAGTGGACACCTTTGAAAATGTGGGACTTGATCTCTGTGCCTCAGTTACTCCATCTGAAACTGGAGGTGATCCCAGGTGACCTATGTGACATTATCTGATTAAAATATGACCATCTAGAATCTACATTGTTGCTACCACTGTTATATAATTGCAACAAATCTTGTACAAAGTATGTCAAGTAAGGTGTCAATGGAAAAGCTGTGGATTGCTGAATATGATTATCCTATTTGTATGCATGCATTGTTTTTGTATCTGAAGTCATGAATATTAACTATGTACCTGTATTTCAAATGTTTGCTCCTGTGATAGCAGCCACAAGATATTTAGTCTGCACATTGTGAAGGGACTATTCAAGTTGAATGGCTCATCAAGGAACACTTAACTCACAATGGTCCATGGAAGACGCCTATCCACACCTGATGGACATTCATGTGAACCTTTTAAATAGAGCAGGGGTGGGCAAACTTTTTGGCCCAAGGGCCACATCTGGGAATAGAAATTGTATGGCGGGCCATGAATGCTCACAAAGTTGGGGTGTGGGAGGGGGTCAGGGCTCTGGTTGGGAGTGTGGGCTCTGGGGTGGGGCCAGAAATGAGAAGTTCAGGGTGTGGGGGGGGGGCTTTGGGCTGTGGCGGGGGAGTGGGGTGTGGTGGGGGTGTCAGGGCTCTGGCTGGGGGTGCAGGCTCTGGGGTGGGGCTGGGGATGAGGAGTTTGGGGTGTAGGAGGGTGCTCTGGGCTGGGACCAAGGGGTTCAGAGGGCAGGAGCGGGATCAGGGGTGGGGCAGAGGGTTGGGGCGTGGGGAGAAGCTCAGGGGTGCCGGCTCCAGGAGGTGCTTATCTCAAGCAGCTCCTGGAAGCAACAGAATGTTCCTTCTCCGGCTCCTACACGGAGGAACGGCCAGGTGATTCCTGGCCAATGGGAGCTGTGGGGGCGGCGCTTGGGGCAGGGGCAGCATGCAGAGTGAAGCCCCATGGCTGCCCCTACACATAGGAGCTGTAGGGGGGCCATGCCGCTGCTTTCGGGAGCCGTGGGGAGCGGCTCCCGACCTTGCACTGCAGCTGAAGTGCCAGAGTGCCAGAGCGGGGCAAGCCCCAGACCCCGCTCCTCAGCAGGAGCTCGAGGGCTGGCTTAAAAAGGCTGGCAGGCCGGATGTGTCCCATGGGCCGTAGTTTGTCCACCCCTGAACTAGAGTATGAGTAATGGCCCCTGCTATGACTCAGCAAATCATGCAAGGGCATGTGACAAGACCATGTGATACTTAACTCCATCTTGTTACCTCTATTTTTCCACAAGCTGTGTGGAGGGCTTTGAATAAAACAATGGGTTTCCCTCCACATGGCAGAAGCTATAAAAGGCCCTGGAAACATCTCCATTTTGCTTCTTTCCTGCTCAAACCTCTGGATTATGAACCAATGGGGCATTCTCACCAAGGGACTGAGGACCTTCCAAATCATTTGGAAGCCACCAGAGTCTTAATAAGACAGCAATTTATTTCATCACTGCATTAAGCCTGATCCAAGAACCTTGCAAGTATTGTATGCATTTGATTTCTTTAACCAATTTTAACTCCCACCTTTCTTTCTTTTTATAAATACATTTTTAGATATTAGCTACTAAAGAGTTCACAACAGCGTAATTATTGGGTAAGATCTGAGTTATATATTGACCTGGGTATGTGGCTGAAATTGGTTTTAAATAACCACTCATCATTAAGTCTAGTGTCTGGGTGTTGAATCCAGGACTGGAATACCTAAGGAGACTCCATTTCTTGTTAGCCAATGTGGTGAGACAGAAGTTTACTTTTGTTGCTGGATTGGTACATCTTATGAAAGAATAACCACCAGTTTTGGGCTGTGTCTACCCTATTTCTCAGCAGCTTGTCCTGAATTTGGTATCCTCAGTTGTGATCCACTGAGGCACAGTGACAAACTACATCGAAGGGTTGGTACAAGGCTTCACTAAATGGGGTTTGTACAAAGTATTATCAGTGGGAACAGAACTCTTATTCCTGAGCTGAATTCCATGGGCAAGTTGATGAGATGAGGAGGAGGGGAAGTGGTTAATCCCTTTTTTCAGCTTCTGGATTTCCTGAAAATAGGCCAGATCTGAAAGCATTCCTGGCTGGTGTGGAGCATTACAATGCACACTGAATGACATACACCATTCATCAGTCCTTAGGGGAACACATGTGCTGGGGCTCACCCCATACAAGGCCTGGACACCACCTACCTGCAAGTCCCACTTAAGCTCTCAAAGTGAAGAGTAAGTGGTAAATGGAGGCTAATTCTCACCCATAATGTGGTTCTGCAAAAAGATCCTGCACATGCTCAGTACATAATTCACAAACCCTTAAAGCTGTGTTAATTTAAACCCATTTCCATTGACGACTATTGTTAGATACTCTTCCAACATTCAAACTTCATAAGACTGGCCAGGCTGGGTCAGACCAATGGTCCAACTAGCCTACTATCCTGCCTGCCGACAGTGGCCAGTGCCAGATGTGTCAGAGGGAACGAACAGAACAGGTAATCATCAAATGATCACTCCCATTGTTCACTGGCAATCAGAGGCTAGGGACACCCAGAGCGTGGACATGTATCCTTGCCCATCCTGGCTAACAGCCATTGATGGACCTATCCTCCATGAACTTATCTAGTTATGTTTTGAACCCTGTTGTAGTTTTGTCCTTCACAACATCCCCTGGCAACAAGCTCCACAGATTGACTGTGCGTAGTGTGAAGAAATACTTCCTTTTGCTTATTTTAAACGTACTGCCTATTAATTTCATAGGATGACCCCTGGTTCTTGTGTTATGTGAAGGATTAAATAACACTTCCTTATTCACTTTCTTCACACCATTCATGATTTTATAGACCTCTATAAGACCCCTTAGTTGTCTCTTTTCTAAGATGAACAGTCCCAGTCTTTTTAATCTCTCCTCATATGGAAGCTGTTCCATACCCTTAGTCAATTTTGTTGCCCTTTTCTGTATCTTTTCCAATTCCAATATATCTTTTTTGAGATGGAGTGACCAGAACTCCCCACAGTATTCAATGTGTGAGAGTACCGTGGATTTATATGGAGGCATTAAGATATTTACTGTCTTCTTATTAAGGCTAAGATTTTATCATGGATATTTTTAGTAAAAGCCTGGACAGGTCACAGGCAATAAAGAAAAATTAATGGAAGCCCATGACCTGTCCATGACATTTACTAAAAATATCCATGACAAAATGGGGAGCTCAGCTGTGAGGTCCCCACACCACCCACAGTGGCTGGGCACCTGCAGGGCCCGGCTTAGAGCTCCAGGGACCCCAATCACCTGTGGGGGGCTCAGAGCTCCAGGGTTCCGCACCGCCTGCTGTGGCTCGGAGTGCCCAGGGGCCCTGGGCGGCCAGGAGCTGTGAGGTACCTCCACTGCCTGAGGTGGCCAGGAGCTGCAGGGTACCCCCGCTGCAGCTCCCAGGGCCCTGGGTAGCCGACCGCTGTGGGGTACCCCCACTGCTCACGGCGGCTCAAAGTTCCCGGGGGCCCCAGGCAGCTGGGAACTGCAGGGTAACCCTGCCGCCCACAGTGGCTTGGAGCTCTGGGATTCCCCCACCCGCCTGTAGTGGCCAAGAGCTATGGGGTACTCCCACCGCCTGCGGCGGCTCGGAGCTCCAGGAGGCCCCCGCCACTGGAGGTGGCAGTGGTACCCTGCTGCTCCCAGCCACCGCAGGGGGACCCTGCAGCTGCCACCCACTGCAGGCTGAAGTCACAGAGGTCTCTGGAAGTCAAGGATTCCGTGACCTCCGTGATAAAATTGTAGCCTTACCCATAATGGAATTGGGCCAGGATAGCAGGGTTACCATCAGTACTCTTTGGGCAAAGTGCATGGGAATGTTAAATGACTTTGGTTTAATATCCCATCAAAATGACAGACACTCCAGCAGCACAACATCAAGTTAGAGCATTGCTCTACTACTAACTCAGAGAAGAGTGTGGCACCTACTGAATCAGCAGCACCACTTCCTGTGGCACTAGCAATAGGAAAACCTGGGACCTGAACAATAAGGACCCAGATTCACTACAGGCATAAGCAGGAGCAACTTCATTGGAGTAAATGGAATTGCACTGCTTTATACCAATGGTGAAAATTGGCTCCAAATTGCTGTTTTTATGCCAGTATTCTTAATTAAAAAAAATACATCTGGCATACCTGAACTATACATTGTACTTAAGCAGAACTGGTACAAATAGGATGTTTTTCAGTGTTTTCTCATTAGATGTCTTTAAAATCTTGAGAAACAATTGATTTAATATCATACAGCAACAGACAAGGGTATAATAGTCAATCTCCCACTCTAACTCTAACCAAACACCAGAGCCAAAGTTCAGCCACCTGTAGCAGCCAAGCTTTCAATCACCTTGGACAGCCACCCTGGTCTTTACAGTGAACAGGAAACCCTGAGCAAGCCCAGCAAATTTGAGATCCACATGGACGTTAAAGTCATTGAGCACTACCGGCCTCTGTGCCTGTGAGGATCTTCGTGCAGGGAATAATGCAGTGCAACATGATGAACCATACACTAGCAATGGTACTCCACCCGATCTTTATCCTACATACCCAATGGATGCACTCTATCAGAGCTAGTTTGGGAGCAGGATGTCTCTTACATTTTATATTGGACATATACAGCACAGCCACATCGTCTCCCCAACAATCCCCCTTTAAATCACACTGTACCTCGTTCCCAGATGGAACCAACTGCACCAAAACCGGTCCTGCAGAATTAGGCAGCCAAAGTAAGGAGCCTCATCCCTTATCAAATCATGGATGATTACTGATTTATTCACCACCAGCCTTCCATTGAACAGTATGACTCCAAAGCCAGGATCTACTTCCAGTACCCTATTGTCCTGAGAAATAACAGACAGTACAAATGTCTTGCTACAGGCCCCTGCCTAACATAAAATCTTCCTTCATCTTGTTTCCTCCTGCCCATAACCATAGGACCTGAGGACTCCAAGCCCTTGCAGCAAGCAGCAGCCACGTTCTATCCTCTTGGACACCCAAAGATGCCATTAAAGGGCTGCAGCCAAACAAGGACGTGCCAAGCAAACTGCAAAGGCCATTTTCAGCAACTCTACCCTGCCACCCCAAATCAAATATGGTAAAATCCCAACACAACCAAGATCCAAACACATGGCCCAAGTACACATCTAGGGCTTGTCTACACAATGGGGTAATGCACCACTGCGGTGTGATTTATTTCTAAAGCACCCTAACTTGTTGCAAATTAATCAGCCTTTTGAGAGGGACTTTGTCAAGGCTTTTTTAGAAGTCTATTAAAACCTAAAAGGAAAATGCACCAACTTTTGCCATGTTATTAATATCTGAATCTCAGAACAGAATCAGGATTCCCAGTAAACTACTACATGGGCAAGCCCAGTGTACAGCCTCCTTACCTCCACAAGATGAGGTGTTGGGTTGAATCCACACATGTTGCAGACCTGCTGTTTACAGGTCGTACACGTATTATAGTTGGAGGGTTCCCCGGAGCCCACATTGATCTCTGATTTGCAAAGGGGGCACAAGACCCTTTCCTTCGGCACTTCCTTTGGCTTGATGACTTGTTCTGCTTTTCCTTGCTTTGTAGCTGGGGCAGTCCCAGGCCTACTCTGTGCTCCAGATGCAGCACTTGAGGCTCTGAGTCCAGCTTCTTTGCTGGCATCACTGAAGAGAATTTTTGGAGGCACTTTGCCAGGGGACTGCTGACTTTGCAGGGTGGCCTCTGGCTGGACGGACATGAGTGTGCTTGCCTGGGTCAAAAGAGAAGCCCCAAACCCGAAGAGCTTTCCTGTGAGGCCCTCTTGGGGTTGCTCTTGTGCTGCAGCACTGTGGGGGGGTGCTGAAGTCTTTGCTGGGGAGTCTCCCACAGTCTGTCTCTGGTCACAGGAGGAAGGCTTTGCTTGATGCTGAGGGGAAGACCTCCCCACTTCCTGAGGTGCAGCAGGTTTTGGCTGGCCTTGGGTGTGTTGTTCCCTCTGTGCTGTAGCTGGGGGTGGTTTTGGTGACTCTGATTGCAGAACACCAGCACCATGCCTAATGCCTGGCTGCACAGTTCCTGGTGGTTTCTCCTGTCCTGTCATTCCCAGGAATGGAGGCTGGGGATGTTTGGCTGGAGAGTGGGATGGAGAAAGTGAAGAGGAATGTAGCTGCTGCTGGCTTTTGGAGCGAGGTGCGGTGATCATGTCCATTCCCAAAGCTCTCTGCATCTGGCAATTCAAACATAACCATTCTTTCACCTAAAAGGCAAAAAAGACAATGCAGTGAGTGATGGATACTGACCATGATCAAGGACAGATTCCACACAGCCAATGGCAACACAAGCAGTTTTCTGTACCTACCAACCTCAAAGCTAACTGCCCAGGCTCTGCTAACTCTAGGAACATAATTAAGGCACTATCACAACCTCTCTATGCTGAGAAACATTTTGCAATTAGATAAGCATGAGCAGAGGGCTCTTTCAGGTACAATTCTTCTGTACCCTACCTGTGGCTAGAGACATGTGCAGAGAAGTGCACTGTTCTTGTATGTCTAATACCTTACAGCAGTGGTTCTAAACCTCTTTTGGGCTCATTTATAAATGTTTATGGCCTGTCACAATGCAGTAAGGGAGTGGAGGCCCTGGGGTGGTTTTGGTTGGCTCCTACCCCCGGGGAAGTAGGATCCTGCCCAGCAGTCACCCCACAGTGGTGGCTCCTGCAGCTCCTGTGCTGTGGGCTTGGCTGGGCTTGGCTCTCCACTTTGGGCATTGCAGCTTCCGGGGTTGCAGTGCCCAGAGCCATAACCAGGGTGAGATGAGCAGGGCAGCCGCCCAGGGTGAAAAGCTGCAGGGATGGGAAAATGGAGCGGTGGGGGGGGGGTCACGTGCCTCCCCAGATTTCTGCCTTCAATTTAGCACAGAGGTTTCCAAACTGCAAGGGGCACTTCCCAGTTTGAAAACCATCACCTCCTGCCAGGGCCGGCTCCAGGCACCAGCTTTCCAAGCAGGTGCTTGGGGCGGCCACTTCGGAGAGGGGCGGCACGTCCTGCTATTCAGCGGCAATTCGGCGGACGGTCCCTCACTCCCACTCGGAGTGAAGGACCTTCCGCCAAATTGCCGCCGCAGTTCGCGATCGCGGTTGCTTTTTTTTTTTTTTTTTTCTGAGGCTGCTTGGGGCAGCCAAAACCCTGGAGCCAGCCCTGCCTCCTGCTACAAGACAGCTGATCGGAAGATGGTGGGAGCCGCTCGGCTCGTTCGGGCCCCTAGTTCTCTGCCCAGCAGCTCTCCCTGCCCTGGTCTCTGAGTCAGGCCACCTCTAAACAGCTGGGCACTACCCAGGCAGCAGCAAGCGAGTGCCTCAGGAAGCATCTCATGGCAGGCAGGCTCTGCGGGCAGAGGTTGGCTTCAGGGGGTGGCACCAGCTGGTGCTGGGCTTCTTTGGGGCAGAGGCAAGAGTGAGTTGGGCACAGCTCTGAGATATGCCGACCGCTCTGCCTGGGGATTGTCATCTCTCCCGGGCAGGCAAACTGTTGACTGTGAAAGCAAAAGGCTAGTTTTCACTCCATAAATCAGGATTTACTGGATGGAAATTAAAAGTATAAAATGCCTTGGCTAAGTAGCAATAAATGAAAAACTCCCTCCTTGAGAGACATTCCCTGTGTCACACTAATGTCTGCGTTAAGTTAATTAAAGAGGCTGTATAGGAGCTGTGAGCCTTTTGATTCTAAGAATCCCCAGGACGCCCATGCATCTGTATAAATATTAATGTATAAAACTGTTTGCAGGATAATCAGCTCTGCATACGTAGTGCTTCTCTGAGACAAGCGATTAGGGCCCTAAAAAGGAAAACACCATTCGCAAATGAGACCTGCCTAAGCCATAAAAGTCCTGGACTGTTAACTGGAAACTGAGATCGCTGCTGACCTGACCTTCAGGACACAAGATGTGTCCAGCACTTCTACCCAATGAACCATGAGGGGGCACACTGTACTTCTGCTCGTACAGAGGGAATGTAGAGCTTGCTTGGCCTAGCTAGAGGAGGTGCAGCTGATGCCAGTCGGCAAGAGATTCAGAACGAAGGTACAAACTAGTACCCCACTCACATAGCTTCACCTTCTACATGGGCAAGCCTGCACATAGCCACGAGTGACAAACACCAACAGCAATCCTAGCTGGATGTACCCAGGCTAAATATGGCAAGGCAGTACCCACACCACAGTTAAGGGGGTAACTACATTCCCATTATAACTGGATTTTTCCTCCTCCTAATATGCTCAGAAAAAAAATTATTACTGGGTCCAAATATTCCTATTAATGTAAATGACAACACATTTAAAAATTCTGCTCTCAGTCTTAGCAATATGTAGTAGTAAATTTCACAGGCTAATTACGTGGTGTGTAAAGAAGTATTTCCTTTTGATCCGTGTTAAATCTGTTGCCTTTTCATTTCATTGAATGTCCCATTGTTCTTGTATTATAAGAGAGTAAACTGGACTGCCTCAAACCACTGTGCTGTATGAAAAGGGAAACTGAGGCACACTACCATATTGCTTTTACCACTAAATGCCAAGATTTCTATACTATGCACAATATTAATATCTACATTGTCTTGATATTAATTGGGTTCCAAACATTTGCCAGAGCTTATCATAGAACCACAGAATATTAGGGTCGGAAGAGATCTCAGAAGGTCATGTAGTTCAATCCCCTGGTCAAAGCAGGAACAACACCAACTAAATCATCCCAGCCAAGGCTTTGTCAAGCCGGGCCTTAAAAACCTCTAAGGATGGAGATTCCACCACCTCCCTAGGTAACCCATTCCAGTGCTTCACCACCCTCCTAGTGAAATAGAGTTTCCTAATATCCAACTTAGACCTCTCCCACTGCAACTTGAGACCCTTGCTTCTTGTTCTGTCCTCTGCCACCACTGAGAACAGCCTAGTTCTGTCCTCTTTAGAATCCCCCTTCAGATAGTTGAAGGCTATCAAATCCCGCCTCACTCTTCTCTTCTGCAGACTAAATAACCCCAGTTCCCTGAGCCTCTCCTCGTAAGTCATATGCCCCAGCTCCCTAATCATTTTCATTGCCCTCTGCTGGACTCTCTCCAATTCGTCCACATCCTTTCTGTAGTGGGGGGACGAAAACTGGACACAATACTCCAGATGTGGCCTCACCAGTGTCGAATAGACAGGAATAATCACTTCCCTCGATCTGCTGGCTATGCTCCTACTAATACAGCCCAATATTCCGTTGGCCTTCTTGGCAACAAGGGCACACTGCTGACTCATATCCAGCTTCTCATCCACTTTAATTCCCAGGTCCATTTCTGCAGAACTGTTGCTTAGCCAGTCGGTCCCCAGCCTGCAGCGGTGCATGGGATTCTTTCTTCCTAAGTGCAGGACTCTGCACTTGTCCTTGTTGAACCTCATCAGATTTCTTTTGGCCCAATCCTCCGATTTCTCTAGGTCACTCTGGACCCTATCCCTACCCTCCAGTATATCTACCTCTCCCCCCAGCTTAGTGTCATCTGCAAATTTGCTGAGGGTGCAATTAATCCAATCATCCAGATCATTAATAAAGATGTTGAACAAAACCGGCCCCCGGACCGACCCGTGGGGCTCTCCGCTTGATACCGGCTGCCAACTAGACATCGAGACGTTGATCACTATCCATTGAGCCCAACAATCTAGCCAGCTTTCTATCCACCTTATAGTCCATTCATCCAATCCATACTTTTTTAACTTGCTGGCAAGAATACTGTGGGAGACCATATCAAAAGTTTTGCTAAAGTCAAGATATATCACATCCACCGCTTTCCCCATATCCACACAGCCAGTTATCTCATCATAGAAGGCAATCAGGTTGGTCAGGCATGGCTTGCCCTTGGTGAATCCATGTTGACTGTTCCTGATCATCTTCCTCTCCTCCAAGTGCTTCAAAATGGATTCCTTGAGGACCTGCTCCATGATTTTGCTGGGGACTGTAGTTCCCCAGGTTCTCTTTCTTCCCTTTTTTAAATATGGACACTAAATTTGCCTTTTTCCAATTGTCCAGGACTTCCCCTGACTGCCATGAATTTTTACAGATAATTGCCAATGGCTCTGCAATCACATCAGCCAACTCTCTCAGCACCCTTGCATGCATTAGATCTCGACCCATAGACTTGTGCACGTTCAGCTTTTCTAAATAGTCTTTAACCAGTTCTTTCACTACTGAGGGCTGCTCACCTCCTCCCCATACTGTGTTGCCCAGTGCAGCAGTCTGAGACCTGACTTTGTCTGTGAAGACCGAGGCAAAAAAAGCATTGAGTACTTCAGGTTTTTTCACATCATAGAATCATAGAATCATAGAATATCAGAGTTGGAAGGGACCTCAAGAGGTCATCTAGTCCAACCCCCTGCTCAAAGCAGGACCAATTCCCAGCTAAATCATCCCAGCCAGGGCTTTGTCAAGCCGGGCCTTAAAAACCTCCAAGGAAGGAGACTCCACCACCTCCCTAGGTAACGCATTCCAGTGTTTCACCACCCTCCTAGTGAAATAGTTTTTCCTGATATCCAACCTGGACCTCCCCCACTGCAACTTGAGACCATTGCTCCTTGTTCTGTCATCTGCCACCACTGAGAACAGCCGAGCTCCATCCTCTTTGGAACCCCCCTTCAGGTAGTTGAAGGCTGCTATCAAATCCCCCCTCATTCTTCTCTTCTGGAGACTAAACAATCCCAGTTCTCTCAGCCTCTCCTCATAAGTCATGTGCTCCAGACCCCTAATCATTTTTGTTGCCCTCCGCTGGACTCTTTCCAATTTTTCCACATCCTTCTTGTAGTGTGGGGACCAAAACTGGACACAGTATTCCAGATGAGGCCTCACCAATGTCGAATAAAGGGGAACGATCACGTTCCTCGATCTGCTGGCAATGCCCCTACTTATACAGCCCAAAATGCCGTTAGCCTTCTTGGCAACAAGAGCACACTGTTGACTCATATCCAGCTTCTCGTCCACTGTGACCCCTAGGTCCTTTTCAGCAGAACTGCTACCTAGCCATTCGGTCCCTAGTCTGTAGCAGTGCATGGGATTCTTCCGTCCTAAGTGCAGGACTCTGCACTTGTCCTTGTTGAACCTCATCAGGTTTTTTTCTGCCCAATCCTCTAATTTGTCTAGGTCCCTCTGTATCCGATCCCTACCCTCTAGTGTATCTACCACGCCTCCTAGTTTAGTGTCATCTGCAAACTTGCTGAGAGTGCAGTCCACACCATCCTCCAGATCATTAATAAAGATATTAAACAAAACCGGCCCCAGGACCGACCCTTGGGGCACTCCACTTGAAACCGGCTGCCAACTAGACATGGAGCCATTGATCACTACCCGTTGAGCCCGACGATCTAGCCAGCTTTCTATCCACCTTACAGTCCATTCATCCAGCCCATACTTCTTTAACTTGGTGGCAAGAATACTGTGGGAGACAGTATCAAAAGCTTTGCTAAAGTCAAGAAATAACACATCCACTGCTTTCCCCTCATCCACAGAGCCAGTTATCTCATCATAGAAGGCAATTAGGTTAGTCAGGCACGACTTCCCCTTCGTGAATCCATGCTGACTGTTCCTGATCACTTTCCTCTCCTCTAAATGTTTCATAATTGACTCATATCCAGCTTCTCGTCCATTGTAACCTAGGTCCTTTTCTGCAGAACTGCTGCCTAGCTGTTCGTTCCCTAGTCTGTAGCAGTGCATGGGATTCTTCTGTCCTAAGTGCAGGACTCTGCACTTGTCCTTGTTGAACCTCGTCAGATTTCTTTTGGCCCAATCCTCCAATTTCTCTAGGTCCCTCTGCATGCTATCCCTAACCTCCAGCATATGTACCACTCCTCCCAGTTTAATGTCATCTGTGAACTTGCTGAGGATGCAGTCCACGCCATCTTCCAGATCATTAATGAAGATATTGAACAAAACTGGCCCCAGGACCTTGGGGCACTCCGCTTGATACCGGCTGCCAACTAGACATGAAGCCATTGATCACCCGTTGAGCCCGACGATCTAGCCAGCTTTCTATCCACCTTATAGTCCATTCATCCAGCCCATACTTCTTTAACTTGCTGGCAAGAATACTGTGGGAGACCGTATCAAAAGTTTTGCTAAAGTCAAGGAATAACACATCCACTGCTTTCACCTCATTCACAGAGCCAGTTATCTCGTCATAGAAGGCAATTAGGTTAGTCAGGCCCTTGCCCTTGGTGAATCCATGCTGACTGTTCCTGATCACTTTCCTCTCCTCTAAGTGCTTCAGAATTGAATCCTTGAGGACCTGCTCCATGATTTTTCCAGGGACTGAGGTGAGGCTGACTGGCCTGTAGTTCCCCGGATCCTCCTTCTTCCCTTTTTTAAAGATGGGCACTACATTAGCCTTTTTCCAGTCATCTGGGACCTCCCCCGATCGCCATGAGTTTTCAAAAATAATGGCTAATGGCTCTGCAATCTCACCCGCCAACTCCTTTAGCACCCTCGGATGCAGCGCATCCGGCCCCATGGACTTGTGCATGTCCAGTTTTTCTAAATAGTCCCGAACCACTTCTTTCTCCACAGAGGGTTGGCCACCATCATCTGTCACTATGTTGCCTCTCTCATTCAGTAAGGGACCCACACTTTCCCTGACCTTCTTCTTGTTGCTAACATACCTGTAGAACCCCTTCTTGTTACCCTTTACATCCCTTGCTAGCTGCAACTCCAATTGTGCCTTGGCCTTCCTGATTACACCCCTGCATGCTTGAGCAATATTTTTATACTCCTCCCTAGTCATCTGTCCAAATTTCCACTTCTTGTAAGCTTGTATGGATAAAGTAGCTATGTTCTTTAGCTCTTGGCAAGATCACATGAGTCATACAGGAACCATGCTGCAAGACCAGATCCAATCCACTATTGTTCTAACCAAGTCTTACCTTGAGTTTGTAAAGAAGTTCAATCATTTTATTGAACATGACTTAGATAAACCATTTCTGTTATACACTGATACAGCTTCTAACCCAATACTAGCTGTAGTAAGGCAGAACCAAGGATGGGTAGGGTGACCAGATCGCAAGAGTGAAATATCAGGACACATCTGGCGAGCGGGCGGGGGAAGGAGTAGACAGACAGAGGTGCACAGCCCTGACCGGAGCCAGAGACACACTGGTCCGCCTGGCCCTGTGCTACCAGCTTGCCCCTTCCTGTTGGGGGTGGGCCCATGCTGCGCCACACAAGTACCCTGCCCAGCGCCCCCTGGCTCCACTATGCCCAGAGCCCCCCTCACCTTTCCACCACAAATGCACAGTGCTGTGCACACACATCCGCCCAGTGCCCCCCTGCCCACAGCCCCACCACAGCTGCCCAGCACCCCACACAGAACCCCCCACTCGCTCGTTTCTCAATACACACAGATTTCACCTCCCTCCCTTCCTTCCTCCCTCCCAGTGCCCTTCCCCACAGCCCCACCACCACAACTACACAATGCCCCACACAAACCTGCACTGCCCATTGTCCTGACACACACAAACCTTCCCCCGCTGCCCAGCACCCTCCACACTCTCACAGCCCAGCACCCCCCCACACCTCCCAGACACTCACTCCATCACACCCTGCCCCCTTCCCTGGCTCCACTCACCAGCCCTGCTGGGAGGTCTTTGGCTCCTAGGGTGAGAGCGGCGAGGGGGGTCTCCAGATTCTCCACGTGCTGCGCCCGCCACAAGTGCAAGCTCAGTGGCTCCTATTGGCCGGGAAAAGCGCCAATGGGAGCTGCCAGAGTCACGTAGCGGGGCTTGCCGGTGCCAGCAGCATGCAGAACCCCCCCACCCTAAGAGCCAGGGGGCGAGGTGGGGAGTCCCGGTAGTGCACACCTGGGGTGGCTCCCATCCCAGGAAGCATCCGGCAGGCTGATCCCCCTGGCTCCTAGGGTCGTGGGTCGGGTCGGGTGGAGGGGGCGGAGGGCTCTCTGCCCGCTCCTGGCGCCTGGAAGCCCCGCCCCTGCAGCATGTGGTGCTCCTGCCGCCAGGCGGGCGCTGGGAGCTGCCCCAGGAAGCGGAAAGCGGTGGTGCCACAGCTGTGCCGCTGCAGCCGCGGTCTGGACAGTCCCCGATATCAGGACAAAGGGCGTCCCAACCGATGTAAGGTCGAGACATGGGACAAATCCCCTAAAATCAGGACAGTCCTGATAATATCGGGACGTCTGGTCACCCTAAGGATGGGGAGCTCTTGGGATGCAGTCAGTAATGTTTGTGTCATCCCTTCCTGCATCAATTTTGCGTTGGGGCTGTGACGTTATTGACATGAACTGTGACCGTATAGATCATTGTTGCAAACAAGGTCATATAGTGCCACCAAATCTTGTACAAAGGAGGTCATGTAAGGTGTCCATGAAATGGTTTGCCATTACTATATGTAATTTATTCCATTTAACCAATTCTAACTCTCATCTATATTTCTTTCTTTTTATGAATAAACCTTTGGGTGGGGAAGCCATAAGTTTGGGAAACCATAAGTTTGGTCAGGCCAAACCCCAAAATGTCTCCCTGCTTCAGTCACCCGGCTATCTCCATTACCAGTGACTCCTAGTGCTCCTCCACAGTCTCCCTTGTCTGGGGAAACAGTCCTTACTGCCTGGTGGCTGCCTCAGCTGGCAGGCTAGTAACCCTTTCTCTCCGGTAGGGAAGCTACTAGCTCCTGCCTCTTTGCCAGTCAGCCCCCAACTGAGCTAGGTCCTTTCTGTCCTCCGCTCTCCAGGCCTGGCATTGCTGCAGGGCTAGCTGGGGCCCCAAGGCTCTCTTTAACCTATGCCATGCTGGCAGGCAGTTTCTCCACTTCATCACAAGGTCCTTCCGTTTTCCATACAGTCCTCTCTAGACTTACCTAAATTAAGTACTTTTGCATCACCCATAAAGTTTGACATTTCATTGTTCAACTGCCTCTGCAGATCATGAATACAGATATTAAATAACCCCAGTTCTGGGGCACCCCCTTATGAACTTCCTTTCATATTAAGAACCAGCAGAGCTGAGAAAGGGATGGAGCAAAAGTGGGTTTTAGTCTTGTTTTGCTCTTCCCTGATTCTGGGGCCAGCTGAGGACTAGCATGCTTGCCTCAGGTGTGCTCTAAATTATATATGGCTGCACAAGTTCCCAAGGGGCCATTCCACAGCTAGGGATCCCCAGAACACAAGAATGAACTGGCCAGGCCTGCTCCTCAGCCACACCCTCAACCCCACACCCTATGCTGGGGTCAGGAGGGCTATGGGATAGACCTAACCCAACCATCTTTGGGTCATGGTGCTCAGTTTTGGTACAATGCCTCCCTCAAGGATGTTGAGCTACTATATTCACAAGTTACTTCTTGAGTATTTCACTTAGAATTAAATTAAGAGAAGCCTCAATTCTTCTCCAACAATTACACACGCCGATTGTTTCTCCAGACTGCCCTATATGAGCAATTTAACCAGTTGAGATTTGGGTAGTTCAAGTTATTACTATTTAGCAGATTTCATGATCTCTTTGCTCTGTCTCAATGTTGTGCCCTTGCTATCAGTATTCTGATCTGCAGGCCTGTCATAACTATAAAGGGAAGAGTAACAGCTCTCCTGTGTACAGTGCCATAAAATCCCGCCTGGCCAGAGACTCCAAAATCCTTTTCCCTGTAAAGGGTTAAGAAGCTCGGGTAACCTGGCTGACACCTGACCCAAAGGACCAATAAGGGGACAAGATACTTTCAAATCTGGGGGGGCGGAAAGGCTTTTGTTTGTGCTCTCTGTTTTTGGTTGTTGTTCGCTCTTGGGACTGAGAGGGACCAGACATCAATCCAGGTTCTCCACATCTTTCTAAACAAGTCCCTCCTATTTCAAACTTGTAAGTAAACAGCCAGTCAAGGCGTGTTAGTTTTTATCTTTGTTTTCTCAACTTGTAAATGTACCTTTTACTAGAGTGTTTATCTCTGTTTGCTGTACTTTGAACCTGAGGCTGGGGGGGGGGTCCTCTGAGCTCTTTAAGTTTGATTACCCTGTAAAGTTATTTTCCATACTGATTTTACAGAGATGATTTTTACCTTTTTCTTTAATTAAAAGCCTTCTTTTAAAGAACCTGATTGATTTTTCCTTGTTTTTAGATCCAAGGGGGTTGGATCTGTATTCATCAGGAGTTGGTGAAAGGAAGGAGGGGGGATGGTTAATTTCTCCTTGTTTTAAGATCCAAGGGGTTTGGATCTGTATTCACCAGAGAATTGGTGAAGAGTTTCTCAAGGCTTCCCAGGGAAGGGAATCCACTTGGGAATGGTGGCAGCGGACCAGATCTAAGCTGGTAGTTAAGCTTAGAAGTTTTCATGCAGGCCCCCACATTTGTACCCTAAAGTTCAGAGTGGGGAAGCAGCCTTGACATGGTGGCAGAGCGGTGGGATTCATTTTAAACCCAAAAGCCAGTAAGATTTTTTTTTCCTTCTAGCTGCTTGGAAAGCAGAGCTGAAGGTAGATGCATATCTTATCTCTCCTTGCCTGAAGGCAGAGGTGTTAAGTTTTTTTAACAAGGGCCTTTGTTAAGAGAAGGGTTCAATTAATGAGCAAACAACTGGTGAAAGGAATTTACAAGCCGAATTGTTTTTTTTTTCTTTTTACATCCTCGGGAGTAGCTAGTTAGAAAGTCTCTGTTAACTCAGCAGCAGCCTGAGCTGAGTGCATCCCAGTTTCAGTCAACTGCAGAGGGGTGTGACCCAGCACAAGAAAACAGGAAAATGACTACAAAAGAAGAAAAAGCCAAAGAGGAGGCCCACAAGAGAGAGATGGAGCTGAGAGAAAGAGAAGAGAAAGCCAAAGAGGAGGCCCACAAGAGAGAGATGGAGCTGAACGAAAAAGAGATGGGGAGAGAGAAAAGGAAAGGAAGCATGAACTGGAAGTAGCAAGGGCTAGGCCGGATACAACCACCAATCCTAACAAACCCTCTCCAGGTACCACTTCCCATCCCAGAAAATTCCCCACCTACAAGGCAGGCGATGATACTGAGGCCTTCTTAAAAAATTCTGAAAGGGCCTGCCTTGGATACAGCATCACTCCAGACCAGTACATGGTAGAGCTGAGGCCGCAGCTCAGTGGACCCTTAGCAGAGGTGGCGGCTGAAATGCCTAAGGAAAACATGAACAGTTATGAACTTTTTAAAAACAAGGCCAGACTCAGAATGGGGCTAACACCCGAGCATGCCCGTCGGCGGTTCAGAGCCCTAAGGAGGAAACCAGACGTGTCATTTACCCGGCATGCCTACCACATTGACAAAAATTGTGATGCCTGGGTATCAGGAGCAAATGTTAAATCTCTGGAAGATATGGTTTCCCTAGTAAAAATGGAGCAGTTTTTAGAGGTGTTCCTGAGGAAACAGAAAGGTACATCCTAGATAGGAAGCCCAAAACTGTAACCGAGGCGGGGGAGATTGGAGCCAAATAGGTGGAGGTGGCAGAAAAGAAAAAAAGTAGTAGCAGTTGGAGCGAATACCAGAAGGGGCAACCCGAAACAAAACCTTACCACTGGGGACAACCCAAGGCCCCACCCACATCCCAAGGGAAACCCCAGATGCCTTCTCACCCCACCAGTCTCCACCAACCAACATCGCCCCGGTGATACCTTAGCAGGGCGATGTTTTAAATGTAATGAACTGGGACATATAAAGGCTCACTGCCCCAAGAACCCCAACCGATTACAGTTCATTACACCACAATCACACCAAAGATCCCCAGACCTAGATGCCTCTCTCATACCCTCGGAGCGAAGGGAAACCTTGAGAGTGGGCGGAAAGAAGGTTATCGCTTGGAGGAACACTGGGGCACAAGTGTCAACTATCCACCAATCCCTAGTGGACCCCAAACTCATCAACCCGGAGGCTCCAGTGACAATTCAACCCTTCGTGTCACAGTCTGTAACCTTGCCTACAGCCTAGTTGCATGTCCAGTACAAGGGCTGGTCAGGAATGTGGACTTTTGCAGTCTATGACAATTATCCCATCCCCATGCTGCTGGGGGAAGACTTGGCCAACCATGTGAAGCTAGCCAAGAGGGTGGGAATAGTCACCTGCAGCCAGGCTAAGCAAGCTTTCACCCCCATCCCTGTTCCTGAGCCGTCCACCAGGGCCCCGTCTGTGTTACCAGAGACCCAAACAAAGGTGGTGGAACCGGATCCCCTGCCAACGACTGCAACAGCCGTAGTGGATCCAATCCCAGAGACCCATCCAAAGCCAGTCCCAGAACCAGAACTGGCAACGCAACCAGCACCAGAACCATTTCTAATAATATTTTTCTAATATAATGGAGATATCCCATCTCCTAGAACTGGAAGGGACCTTGAAAGGTCATCGAGTCCAGCCCCCTGCCTTCCTTAGCAGGACCAAGTACTGATTTTGCCCCAGATCCCCAAGTGGCCCCCTCAAGGATTGAACTCACAACCCTGGGTTTAGCAGGCCAATGCTTAAACCACTGAGCTATCCCTCCCCCCCCAGCACTGAGTCCAGCGCTTGCAAACCTGTCTACAACTCCAATGCTGGAGGGCACCAGCGAGCCTGAACTGGCGGAAGCAGCAGATAACCCTACCCAAGAGGCTCAGCCAGAGCCTGAAATACCACATAGTGCACCGGCGGATAGCGGTTCACAGTCAATGGAAACAGCCCCAGAACCTGCATCGCTTCCAGAGGGACCAAGCCCCAGTCCACAGTCCAAGGAGGAACTGATGTCTCCGGCATCAAGGGAACAGTTCCAGGCCGAGCAGGAAGCAGATGACAGCCTTCAGAAAGCTTGGGCGGTGACATGGAGCAACCCACCGCCTCTCAGCTCTTCTAACCGATCCCGGTTTGTTGTAGAACAAGGACTTTTATATAAGGAGACTCTTTCTGGTGGGCACCAGAACGACTGGCATCCTCAAAGACAATTGGTAGTTCCCACTAAGTATCGGGTAAAGCTCTTGAGCTTAGCCCATGATCATCCCAGTGGCCATTCTGGGGTGAACAGAACCAAAGACCGGTTGGGGAAGTCCTTCCACTGGGAGGGAATGGGCAAGGACATTGCTAATTATGTCCGGTCTTGTGAGGTGTGCCAACGAGTGGGAAAGCCCCAAGACCAGGTTAAAGCCCCTCTCCAGCCACTACCCATAATTGAAGTCCCATTTCAGCGAGTAGCTGTGGATATTCCGGGTCCTTTCCCAAAGAAGACACCCAGAGGAAAGCAGTACATACTGACTTTCATGGATTTTGCTACCCGATGGCCGGAAGCAGTACCCTTAAGCAACACCAGGGCTAAAAGTGTGTGCCAGGCATTAGCAGACATTTTTGCCAGGGTAAGTTGGCCCTCCGACATCCTTACAGATTCGGGAACTAATTTCCTGGCAGGGACCATGAAAAACCTGTGGGAAGCTCATGGGGTGAATCACTTGGTTGCCACCATAAAACCAATGGCCTGGTGGAGAGGTTTAATGGAACTTTGGGGGCCATGATACGTAAATTCGTAAATGAACACTCCAATGATTGGGACCTAGTGTTGCAGCAGTTGCTTTTTGCCTACAGGGCTGTACCACATCCCAGTTTAGGGTTTTCACCATTTGAACTTGTGTATGGCCGCGAGGTTAAGGGGCCATTACAGTTGGTGAAGCAGCAATGGGAGGGGTTTACGCCTTCTCCAGGAACTAACATTCTAGACTTTGTAAGCAACCTACAAAGCACCCTCCGACACTCTTTAGCCCTTGCTAAAGAAAACCTAAAGGAGGCTCAGGAAGAGCAAAAGGCCTGATATGATAAACATTCCAGAGAACGGTCCTTCAAAGTAGGAGACCAAGTCATGGTCTTAAAGGCGCTCCAGGCCCATAAAATGGAAGCGTCGTGGGAAGGACCATTCACGGTCCAGGAACGCCTAGGAGCTGTTAACTATTTCATAGCCTCCCCCACCTCCAACATAAAGCCTAAGGTATACCATGTTAATTCTCTTAAGCCCTTTTATTCCAGAGAATTAAACGTTTGCCAGTTTACAGCCCAGGAAACAGATGACGCGGAGTGGCCTGAAGGTGTCTACTACGAAGGAAAAAAGGATGGTGGCGTGGAAGAGGTGAACCTCTCCATGACCCTTGGACGTCTGCAGCAACTGCAGATCAAGGAGCTGTGCACAAGCTTTGCACCAATTTTCTCAGCCACTCCAGGACGGACTGAATGTTGCCAGTACCCTTTGGTTAAGTCTAAAGTAGAGATGAATTGGGCATGTCCCAGTTTCTCCAATAGCTCATCTGTGCATGGCATTGGATAGTTGTCAGGACGAGTTACAGCATTTAGCTTACGGTAGTCCATGCAAAAGCATATTTCCCCATCTGGTTTGGGAACTAGAACCACTGGAGATGCCCATGCACTATTAGAGGGGCAGATTATACCCATCTGTAGCATGTCCTGGATCTCCCTTTGTATAGCAGTTTGGGCATGAGGTGACTCCCGGTAGGGTGGGGTTCTAATTGGGTGAGCATTACCTGTGTCAATGGAGTGGTCCTGGAGTGGCTGAGAAACATTGCCATTAGGCAGTAAAACAGCTTTAAGACTCGTCTTCAATGAATCAATGAACAGTCTCCACTCATCTGGATCGTGAACGATGTTGAGGGCTGCCATCACACCATCGATGTTGTTGCAGGCTACAAGATCACCTTCCATGAAGAAGAATGGGACAAGATCCTTTTGACGGTCACGGAACATGGAAACCCTAACATCACCTGCCAGGAGATTCCACTGCTGTAGTCTGGAGCCCAACAGCTCTGCCTTACTCTTGGGTAGTTCCAAATCCCTGACAAAGTCATTCAGTTCACCTTGTGTTATGAGGTGTGGTTCAGAGGAGGAGGATGGGAGAAAATGTGGGTCCTGTGACATTGATGGTTCAGGACCAGAAGTTTCATCCTCTTCCTCTTCCTCATCTGACTCAAGTGAGAATGATTCTGGTGCATCAGGAACTGGCAGTCCTTCTCCGTGGGGTACTGGGCGTATAGCTGATGGAATGTTTGGATAATGCACAGTCCACTTTTTCTTCTTTGACACACCTTTCCCAACTGGAGGCACCATGCAGAAGTAACAATTGCTGGTATGATCTGTTGGCTCTCTCCAAATCATTGGCACTGCAAAAGGCATAGATTTCCTTTTCCTGTTCAACCACTGGCGAAGATTTGTTGCACAAGTGTTGCAGCATATGTGTGGGGCCCACCTCTTGTCCTGATCTCCAATTTTGCAGCCAAAATAAAGGTGATAGGCTTTCTTAACCATAGTGGTTATACTGCGCTTTTGTGATGCAAAAGTCACTTCACCACAAACATAGCAGAAGTTATCTGCACTGTTCACACAAGTACGAGGCATCTCTCCTCACTTTGGCTAAACAGAAATGTGTCCCTTTGCAAAATCAAACACTGACAAATAAGAGAGCATGACACTGTATGATTTCTAGAGCTGATATAGGGCAATTTGTTCAGCAGAGTGATGTAAGCTTCGTTATGATTGCATCATCCATGACTTCTAGGAATAACATGATGCAATTCATATCATGTATGACGCAATACCAGCTTCAGATTGAATTATTCATTGTTTTGCCTAAAAAGCAAGTACTGTCCAAACCCAGTCATAGATTTATTCATAGATCCAGTCAAAGATGTATTTTAGTCATTTCTGGTTTAAATTGAGATCCCTGCCCTTTATAACTCACTTATCCTCCGCCATTCCCAAGTCAAGGGTCGTATATACTGACCCAATAGCATATCTTGAAAACTAGAGCCAATCAACAATTTTAAGCATCATTTTTGTTCTCAGTGACCCAGAATTAGTAAAGTTTGACTATATTTATTTCAGAAGCATTTTGGCTGTAGAGCAGTGTAATTAGACAGCATTGAGGAATACCTTACCACTTTTGAAAGGCTATGTGAGGTTCATAATATTCTTGAGGACAGGCAAATCCCCATAGTGATTGCAAAACTGTCTAGTAAAGCTTTGAATGTATTTAATTAAATGCTGATTCGGGAAGCTTTGATATATTGTGAACTTAAAAGGCTGTTTTACAACAGTTTCAAATTACTCCTGCAATGTATAGGTTGAAAATTAGAAATCTCAAGAAAAGTGCTGGCATGAGTTATGGTGAATATGCTTATAAGATGTGTGACCTAATGGGAAAATGGTTAAAATTGAAGGGGACTGATGATTATAACTAATTGTTTGATCTCTTTGCTCAAGAAAATTTCCTAAGTATATACACTGAAGATGTTAGAAATAGTGTGTGGGATACATTTTTAAATTCTGTGAAAGAAATGACCACTCTGGCCAATTCTTTTGTGCAAGCCCAGATGCCCAATAAGTGCAAGCCACAGATGAGGGGTACAAACACAGTGTAAAAGGGGGATCCTGTTTTACCGCTGGGAAGGAGGGTGGTTGGAAGCCCAGACACTCACCCCCACAAAATCATTCCCCTCCTGGAAATCCCCATCATAAGCCTCCTGTGAATGAGGAGGGTCCAAGAAGGTGTTTCCAGTGTAACTCCACTGAGCACCTGAGAAATCAGTACCCTGAGCTAAAAGAAGCTAAGCCCCATCCAACCTATAATAATGAAGCTGTCCTTAACACAGAAGCCCCAGAGGTAGCTTCAGTTCATCTGACAAGCTTTGAGCTGCCTGAGTTCTAATAGAACATGCCTTGATACAAGATGACAGAGTTAACTTATTCAGTTCATAAGAAATTATAATGCAGTCTGACACCCAATTTGATAGTCTCAGTGTTGAAACAGCCTGTCCTCTGGATTTATTATCAAAAGAGAGAAAACATCTGGGTGATTTGCACAATGGTTTTGTCCTATTGAGGTGATATACAAAAGAGCTCATAAAATGCCTAATGTTGAAATTAGCTTTTGCAGGAGATGAATGAGGTCTTGGAAAGAATACTGGTAAGCGAATAAATTGATTTAAGAGAAATTTTGAAACCATTTTTTGCAGAAATGTAGGATGAGGATGAAGAGTAACTCTGTCCTTCTGGAAGATGGTATAAAGTGGTCATGCCATCAGTGCTCGAATTTCACTCACTCTGGGAGCAGAGGTAATGGTCATCAAGAATGCTATCTTAATAGACAAATCATACAAAGAAAGGTGGACATAACTTCAAATGCAGGTTCTATCAGAGACAGGAGGAGGCTAACAGAAGGGAAAAATCCTTAACAGGCAGAAAAACATGTGTTCACCAAATTTTTGAAGTGGCTATCATAGAATTGGAAAAAATTGCATCTCTGAACTGGAGGATGAAAGGCAGATATTACTGCTAGATGAACCTTAATATAACTCTTTTAAGAGATCTGAGGGCTTCAATGATAATCCAGGATGATAGGAACAGATGCATTGACAGGGTGAAAATTGAAGCCATATTGAAAACCATTTCCACTTGAAACTATAAGTAAGCCTCAGATCCTCCCTTCATGGAGCTCACTAACAAAAGTCATTTCTAGCCTCTGGAGTCCACTTCTTACAAGATTTACAAATCACACACTGCCCATCATTCAGGGAAATGGCTGCCTCATAGGCTGGACAGATCTTAAAATCAGAACTTGGCCTCCACCAGAGTAGTGGTATCTTGGTACTGAAGAAAACTCCTTAAAGGAATAAAAAGTTGTTTTTCTTTCTTCTCTCTCCTCCCCCCACAGGCTAACAAGATGTTTACTACTAAAACTATGAGAAAACTAATACTATGTACACTCACAGTTACACAGAAGCCATAACCATGAGGAAGCAAAGGACTCTTGCAGCCTTAGGTGGTAAGAAGGAATTGTATAGCTTCCCTTTATGCCTCAGGATATGGGCTCAGGGGCATGCAGGGCACATGTGCAACCTCAATAGGCAATGATGACCAAAAAACTCCAATCTCACATGTATGTAGTGCATACACACTGAGACCGGGATCCACGTGGACAAATTCTCAAAGAACAATGGAATGTTATGGAAAGTCAAGGTTGCAATAGGGGCTAATAGAATTTGAAGTGAATTAGACAATCCTTCCATACAAAGAAAAAATAATGGTAATGCCACCCTGAGTGCACACTGGTACCCCTGCCAACCCTTCTCAAGATCCAAAAACTTCTGCTGAAAAAACTCATGGCTTGGTCTGATGTTAAATTCTACCTCTTTCTGTGGAAGCAGCTTCTAAGTGTAATAATAGTGTGTGGATATTTTGTGACAATTGCTGTAACTCTTGTCAGAAGAGATTACTCACCTTATGCAGTAATGATAGTTCTTTGAGATGCCAGTCCCTGTGGATGCTCCACTGTAGGTGTGTCTGCATCCCTGTGCTTCTGATTGGAGATCTTTGGTAGCAGTGTCCATTCGGCCTGCATGTGCGCTCTCCCTTCCTCATGCTCTGCCTTGAGCTAATTAGTGCTGTGTGGGCGAACCAGTTCCTTCTCCTCCGCAGAGTCTCTATTGAGAACTCCAAAGTAGAGGGGAGGAGGGTAGATTGTGGAGCACCCATAGGGACACACAACTTGAAGAACCGTCGTTACTGCACACGGTGAGTAACTTCCTCTTCTTCTTCAAGTAGTGTCCCTATGGGTGCTCCACTGTAGGTATCCCCGATGGAGGGTTGGAGCTTCAGAGTCGAGTCCATTATGGGTGACAATACTGTGGAGCTGAAGATGGCATCAGAAGCAGAGTCTCTAGTAATCGCAGCGTGTTCTGTGAAAGTGTGAGCAGACAATCGAGTCGCTTCCCTGCAGATTTCTGGAATGGAAATATTTTTAATTAAGGCGACAGAAGTGGAAACTGATCTCGTGGAGTGTGTACAGAATCTGGATGGGGGTAAAAAATTGTAAGCATGATAGCAGTAGTTAATACAGTTCAAGACCCATTTGGAGAATCTCTGAACTAATATTGCTGTGCCTTTTGATCTCTCCTCTTCTAATCTGTTTCCTCCTCCTCAAAAGTTTCCTCTCAAGGTTCTGGGGCTCTGGACACACAGGCTGAAGGAGACAGTTTTATTGATCCTCCATATGAGACGCTAGATGCCTGAGAAGCATGGTGTCACTAGGCTGCCCATGGAGCCCAGTAAGGCCACTGGGGTTGGGGGAATAGCAGGGGTCACACTACCCGTGGGTGGTCATCCCAAGAGGGCTGAGGCTTAGGCAAAGGGTGTGACTGGGAAGGCCCTGTTTGGTGTAGAGATTGGCCATGGTGTGACGGTAGTGAGAGGTCACTATCTGAGTCCTCGCTGGAAAGTGGTGGAGCTGACAAGGAGACTGGAGGTGAACATCCCAGTGCCAGTGGTTATTCCGAGGATCAAGATATGATAGGTACCAAGGCCCCAGTACCAAGTAGCGGGGACTCTGGAATCTCAGCCACCAGATCTCTAGAAAAATTAAACTCCTGCAGTATCGTGGTGATCAGTACCGTCAGGGCTTGTCGGTGCTGACTCACCAGTACTGAGGAAATTGGCAGAGATCTTGCCTGAGATGGTTGGTCCAATGAGGGCTGCTTGGAAGTAGTCAGTACCGAGGGTTTCCACACTGGTGCCCCCTTCACAGAGATGGTATGGTTTGAGCTCTTCCCTTTGATAGGCAGTGCTGTTGCTTCAGAGCCTGTGCCCTTCAGGTCCTTAGGCTTATAGGTTGTGTCTGCTTGGACCTATGTGTCCTATGGGTACCGTGCTTCGGGGCTGTTGATGCTGCTGGTGCCAAGGGACCAATCGTGCCAGGGATTTCCTCTGGCAGGTCAGGGGCTCAGTTTGAGGGCTTGCAGCTCTCCTTGTGGTGACCTTGTGAGGGGAGTCCGAAGATTTCCTCCTCAGCTCACTCTCTTTGGAAGTAGAAGGCCCAGGGATGGTCTGCGCCACAGAGCAGATTCAGTACCAGGGTCGGACGCAGGTTAAAGAGCACCCTCCATTAACGAGGAGTTTCAAACTTCCTGTTTTTTTTCAGGATCTAGCCTTCACTTGTTGGCAGACAGTAAACTTCTGCAGAATTCGAGCCTCCCCGAGGCACTGGACACAATGGGAGTGACCATTCATAATCAGAATCGCCTCCCTGCAGGAGAGGCACTTTTTAAACCTGGGGGAGCTGAGCATGCCCTTATTAGGGGTGGTCCTAGTAAGGGGGAGGGGGGGAAAGGGGAAGAAAACAGGGGTAAGGAAAAGGTGGGGGGTTTTTAAACAGGGGGAAAAACTAACAGAAACCCTATAATACTAATACTATCCCTCAGATAGAGACAAGCACCTACAAGATCTCTATCAAGCATTCTTAAAACTACAATACTCACCTGCTGAAGTGAAAAAACAGATTGACAGAGCCAGACGAGTACCCAGAAGCCACCTCCTACAAGACAGGCCCAACAAAGAAAATAACAGAACACCACTAGCTGTCACCTTCAGCCCCCAACTAAAACCTCTCCAGCGCATCATCAGAGATCTACAACCTATCCTGAAAGATGATCCTTTACTCTCACAGATCTTGGGAGACAGACCTGTCCTCGCTTACAGACAACCCCCCAAGCAAATACTCACCAGCAACCACACATCACTGAACAAAACCACTGACCCAGGAACCTATCCTTGTAACAAAGCCCGATGCCAACTCTGTCCACATATCTATTCAAGTGACATCATCATAGGGCCTAATCACATCAGCCATACCATCAGGGGCTCGTTCACCTGCACATCTACCAATGTGATATATGCCATCATGTGCCAGTAATGCCCCTCTGCCATGTACACTGGCCAAACCGGACAGTCTCTCCGCAAAAGAATTAATGGACACAAATCTGACATCAGGAATCATAATACTCAAAAACCAGTGGGAGAACACTTTAACCTGTCTGGTCATTCAATGACAGACCTGTGGGTGGCTATATTACAACAGAAAAACTTCAAAAACAGACTCCAACGAGAGACTGCTGAGCTGGAATTGATATGCAAACTAGACACAATCAACTCAGGATTGAATAAGGACTGGGAATGGCTGAGCCATTACAAACATTGAATCTATCTCCCCTTGTAAGTATTCTCACACTTCTTATCAAACTGTCTGTACTGGGCTAGCTTGATTATCACTTCAAAAGTTTTTTTTCTCTCACTTAATTGGCCTCTCAGAGTTGGTAAGACAACTCCCACCTGTTTATGCTCTCTGTATGTGTGTATATATATCTCCTCAATATTTATTCCACTCTTTATGCATCCGAAGAAGTGGGCTGTAGTCCACGAAAGCTTATGCTCTAATAAATTTGTTAGTCTCTAAGGTGCCACAAGTACTCCTGTTCTTTTTACCTATAATACTAAGAAATTCTAACGGAAACTCAAATAGTAGCTAAAACAAAACTGAACTCTAAAACACTGAGGTAAGAGAAAGTGGATGCTATTAGCTACGTCTCTAGGCCAGAGGTGGTTGAGAAAGAACTGAGGGTGGTTTGTCCATGCAGCGCTAATTAGCCTTGAGGCACAGCATGAAGGAGGGAGGCGCATTTGCCGGCCGAACAGACACTGCTACCAAAGATTTCCGATCAGAGGAGCTGGGATGCAGACACACCTACCGTGGAGCAGTAGGGACAATACTCGAAGAAGAACTGTGTGTTTAGTGAAAGTAAAGACATGATAGAATGGAAACATCTCCAAACTTTGTGTCACTGTATGGAACAACAATGTTGTGAGACCCACCCTTCCCTGGTTCATGACTCTTTTCCAGCCCTTGGTTTCCAACCTTCCCTCCAGAAATGAGGCTCAGTGCTACCTGAATTCCTCTTTGAGGCAGTACAGATCCCCAGCACCACCAACGCAGACCAGTATATCCCTAAATTAGGTCACAATGCTTACACTCCTCAGCTAGATAGACATGTCCCCTCTTTGGCCTGGTCTACACACAGATTTTGTACTGGTATAAGTATGTTAGGTCCGAGTGTGATTTTTTTTTTTACTGATATAGTTATATTAGTACAATCCCTAGAATGGATGCAGTTATACTGGGATAAAGGTGCCTTATACCTGGATACCTTATTCCTCTTCTCATATGGGAATAAGCTATACCAGTATAAGCACCTTTATACCAGTATAACTGAATCCAGTTTACATGTACGCAATGCATAAGTCATCACTTAGCCAGGACATACTTATTTACTGCACCTCTACCCCAATATAATGTGACCCGATATAACACGAATTCGGATATAACGCAGTAAAGCATTGCTCGGGGGGGGCGGGGCTGCGCACTCCGGCAGATCAAAGCAAGTTCCATATAATGCTGTTTCACCTATAACACGGTAAGATTTTTTGGCTCCCGAGGACAGAGTTATATCGGGGTAGAAGTGTACTTATATTTTTCACCATAAAGTTATCCTTATCGGCTCTTTAGTCATGGCCTAAACTATGGTCTGTGTTATGCAGGAGGTCATGCATAACTTCTGGACTTAAACTCTATGGATCCTTTTTGTTCCTTTCTCTGAATTCCACTGTTTCATGATCCCTCTCGTGAAGTGCAATGTCACTATATTCATCTAGAGAAAGAGACCATCACCATTCTCCAGCAGGGCTCTGCATTGCAGCCCAACATTGCATTTGTCTTTTAGCTGCCACGTTTCATTACAAATTCAAGTCCAGTTTGCTATCTACTATCACCCAGGAATTTCTTTTAGCATTACTGTTTCCAGGGGGGAGGGGGTGGAGGGAAAGTGAGGGAGTGTTATCCACTGAATATCCGAATTTGGATTATTTTTCCAGCAGTTGCATTGACTTGTTTTTATGCAAATTGTTCTACTCAAATTTCTCACCTTTCAGAGTTCCATTGTATTATTTCCATGTGTTCGCAACTCCTCCCAATTTAGTATCACGTGTGAATAATTCCATCAACGGGATGCTTGTTCTTTCTTCAAATGATGAATGAAGATGTTAAGTAAGATAGGACCTAGCACTGATCTCTGCAGTACTCCACTAGATCTCCCCCACTCCAATATCTTACATGGTATTATCACTACCCTTTGTTTCCAATCTTTGCCCAGATCTCCCTCCATTTAACAGTGATCATATGAATGCCAACTGAAATTACCTTTTTCAAGCAATATTTTGACGCACACCGTCAAGTTCTTTACTAAATTCAAACTATTAGTGCAACAATAGGGTTATTAATTCATACATGTAAAAATATTAATCAAATAATTTAAGTGATGAACCTTAACATTCTCTGAATGAATGATTTGGCAAATATTATTCAATCAGTTTATTAATTTTATCAATAAACATTTCTTAATTGAAATAGAGTATACAAGGAGCACCAGACTCCTGCTACATCTAGCAGGCTTTTGATAACACAAACATGGGGCTGATCTTGCACATACTTACACATGTATAACTTTATTCATTTGAGGAGTCTGAATGAACTCAATGAGACTACTCATGTGCATAAGTGTTTTAGGAATGGGAGCGAATTGTAGCCACATTTCTCAAGAGCTGCAGAAAAAAAGACGTGGAAGAAGGCTGGAGGCAGAGGAAGGAGCAGTTTTAAGGATCATGCTCCTCCTCAGAGACTAAGAAGTTGCAGGAGATCGAGAACACATACAGAGGCTGCCACAATACCATGTCTGAAACATGACCTCAGTCGGAGTGCCTCCATAGGGTTGAGCAAGAACTGAAGGGCTAGGGAAGAGGGCTGACTTTTCAACTGCCTTTTGTTCTCTGTACTTCCTGTAGCCTGGGGTGGGGGGAATGCTTGGATTATAAAATACCAAGGAAGCTGCAAAATGTGTTTCCTACCTAAGGCCAGATTATCAATGGTAATTAGGTGCTTAAAGGTGCAGCCAGATAGCTAGTGGGATTGCACCCAGGTACCTAAATTCATGTAAGTGAAAATCCCACGAGGCACCTACAATTCAAAATCTGGCCCCTAGGGCTTATGGTCACAAGGGGATCATATGGGCATAGTTAATCATTCTGTTAATGATACATGGGCAAGAAAAGAATCCAACCCAGTTCTCCCAGAGCTGTGTTAGATCTGCAGGGTAAAGGGGAGTAAAAAGCAGCAACAATGTATTTTTATCACTGAAGTCAGCAGACAGGAATACTGAATATGCAGAGGGAATAGAGCAATAGAGTAAAGTGGTGCCATTTCATTCACATAGTCACTTTTCTGACCATAGTTGTCCTTAGAAATATGCTGTTAAATAGATCTTCATGTGTATTTAATAATGCTGCATTACCTAGATGATTCTACAGTAAATCAGGGCTATGCCATATGTGACGTTTCACTCCATATTCTGTATGAAAATATGTTTATGATATGAATATGATATAACTGAGATATACTTTATGCAACATAGTTCATGTGAGATATCATTGGAAAGGTTATGATTTACTGAATGTGATTATCCAATTTGTATGCCTGTATCATTTCTGTATCTCAAGTTAGGAATATTAAATATGTATCTGTGTAACAGTGAAATCCTTGCTGATCTTAAACACAAAAAAGAAGCTTGCAACAAGTGGAAGATTGGACAAATGACCAGGGAGGAGTATAAAAATATTGCTCAGGCATGCAGGAGTGAAATCAGGAAGGCCAAATCATACTTGGAGTTGCAGCTAGCAAGGGATATGAAGAGTAACAAGAAGGGTTTCTTCAGGTTTGTTAGCAACAAGAAGAAAGTCAAGGAAAGTGTGGGCCCCTTACTGAATGAGGAAGGCAACAAAGTGACAGAGGATGTGGAAAAAGCTAATGTACTCAATGCTTTTTTTGCCTCTGTCTTCACGAACAAAGTCAGCTCCCAGACCACTGCACTGGGCAGCACAGCATGGGGAGGAGGTGACCAGCCCTCTGTGGAGAAACAAGTGGTTCGGGACTATTTAGAAAAGCTGGACAAGCACAGGTCCATAGGGCTGGATGCACTGAATCCAAGGCTGCTAAAGGAGTTGGCGGATGTGATTGCAGAGCCATTGGCCATTATCTTTGCAAACTCATGGTGATCTGGGGAAGTCCCGGATGACTGGAAAAAGGCTAGTGTAGTGCCCATCTTTAAAAAAGGGAAGGAGGAGGATCCGGGGAACTACAGGCCAGTCAGCCTCACCTCAGTCCCTTGAAAAATCATGGAGCAGGTCCTCAAGGATTCAATTCTGAAGCACTTAGAGGAGAGGAAAGTGATCAGGAACAGTCAGCATGGATTCACCAAGGGCAAGGGCCTGACTAACCTAATTGCCTTCTATGACGAGATAACTGGCTCTGTGAATGAGGTGAAAGCAGTGGATGTGTTATTCCTTGACTTTAGCAAAACTTTTGATACGGTCTCCCACAGTATTCTTGCCAGCAAGTTAAAGAAGTATGGGCTGGATGAATGGACTATAAGGTGGATAGAAAGCTGGCTAGATCGTCGGGCTCAACGGGTGATCAATGGCTCCATGTCTAGTTGGCAGCCGGTATCAAGCGGAGTGCCCCAAGGTCCTGGGGCCAGTTTTGTTCAATATCTTCATTAATGATCTGGAAGATGGCGTGGACTGCATCCTCAGCAAGTTCACAGATGACATTAAACTGGGAGGAGTGGTACATATGCTGGAGGTTAGGGATAGCATGCAGAGGGACCTAGAGAAATTGGAGGATTGGGCCAAAAGAAATCTGACGAGGTTCAACAAGGACAAGTGCAGAGTCCTGCACTTAGGACAGAAGAATCCCATGCACTGCTACAGACTAGGGAACGAACAGCTAGGCAGCAGTTCTGCAGAAAAGGACCTAGGTTACAATGGACGAGAAGCTGGATATGAGTCAACAGTGCGCCCTTGTTGCCAAGAAGGTTAATGGCACTGTGGGCTGTATAAGTAGGGACTTTGCCAGCAGCTCGAGGGACATGATCATTCCCCTCTATTCGACATTGGTGAGGCCTCATCTGGAGTATTGTGTCCAGTTTTGGGCCCCACACTACAAGAAGGATGTGGAAAAACTGGAAAGAGACCAGTGGAGGGCAACAAAAATGATTAGGGGGCTGAGGGAACTGGGATTATTTAGTCTGCAGAAGAGAAGAATGAGGGGGGATTTGACAGCTGCTTTCAACTACCTGAAAGGGGGTTCCAAAGAGGATGGATCTAGACTGTTCCCAGTGGTACCAGATGACAGAACAAGGAGTAATGGTCTCAAGTTGCAGTGGGGGAGGTTTAGGTTGAATATTAGGAAAAACTTTTTCACTAGGAGGGTGGTGAAGCACTGGAATGGATTACCTAGGGAGGTGGTGGAATCTCCTTCCTTAGAGGTTTTTAAAGTCAGACTTGACAAAGCCCTGGCTGGGATGATTTAGTTGGGGATTGGTCCTGCTTTGAGCAGGGGATTGGACCAGATGACCTCCTGAGGTCCCTTTCAACCCTGATATTCTATGATTCTATGATCTATATTTCAAATGTGTTACTTTGGGTGTCACCCCCAACCAGCCCTTCAGGTACAACAATGGAAAAGCCAGAGCTAATGGGCAGAGACAATGGCCTGTGAAAGAACTTAGTCTTCCTGTGGATGCTGGAGACAGCCTACAAGCAATGGCTCCCACAGCCATGCAGAGACATGGGTCCAAGTCACCTGGTACTGGATACCGCTCTTCCCTTTTGGAATGCCAGTGGTTTTTCACTAGAAGACAAAGGGTTCCCACCTTACACAAGAGCTATATAAGGCAGGAGAATGACATCATCATGGTTCTCCTCTGCCTCCCCACCCAAAGAGACACTGAAAAAACACCAGGAAGCAAAAACTGAACTGAGGGGAGAAGGGTTGAACCAAAGCCGGAAGGGCGTCTAGCTTGTGAGTAATAATACCTGAGGTCTCAAGAGGGAGACCAGTGCAGTCGCCTTTCAAGACTTTCTGTAATCTGCCTAGAACAATATCTAGGGTGAGAAATACTATTTGTAACCAATTTCTTTAGTGAAACTAGCTTAGTTTGCGTGTTTGGTTTCATTTGCTTAGTAATCTGCTTTGTTCTGTCTGTTATCTCTAATATTCACTTAAAATCCACCTTTGGTAGTTAATAAACTTATTTCTTGTTTATAATAAAACCCAGTTTATGCAATTTCTAATGGGGCGGGGGCAAGAAGTTGTGCACATCTCTCTTTACATTGAAGAAGAGGATGGATTTTTATGAGCTTGTGCTGTGCAGATTTTTCTATACAGCGCAAGACAGTACTATTTTGGGTTTATTTCCTAAAAGGGGTGTGCATGTGAGTGCTGGTGGCGTCCTCTCATACAGAGCTGACTCAGTCTGTGTCTCCAGCGGAGTGTGGTCCTACCTGTGTTTGTGTACTGCAAGAGGCCGGAGAGCCTAATTCAGCAAAGCAGAGAGAGGGAACCCTGGCTGATTGAGCAGGGAAGGCTCAGTGAAATCTGAGTACATCAGGTGGCATCCCAGAAGGGGGGTCCAACCTGTCATAACATGAGCCAGTCTGTGTGTTCTTTCCCCCAAAGTTCTGAAGAATCATTTCCTTCTTACAACTATCATCTTATTCTGCTTTCAAATTGAAGAGAAATCACAAATACTAAATGGCAGTGCTGAATCTAAAAAGTGAGAAGGATGAATAAATAGGAATGCGCCCTTCACACCCTTCCGTCAGGGTAATCACTGTCTGGGCATGTATAAAATTGGAAAGAATACCTCTCGGTGATTTCTAGTACATGCGCACACCTGTCTGTCATACACTTTTAGTAGGTGATCCATGCTCCTGTGGTATACCTCTGTTGAGATAGCACTTTTATCTAAGACACCGCCATTTGCACAGACATCGCAGTCAGGAATTGCTTTAGTAGGAGGCTACAAAGGTTTTTTTAAGCCAGCATCACTGAACAGCATGTTCCACCTCTCCTCTTTCTCAACATGCTGCTAGGAGGCAATGCTGTTATTGCACACATTTGTAAAGCCCATGCCTCCCTGCTGCACCTGACTACGAAGGGTTTGGATGTACATGCTGGGCCTGATTCTCCTCTCACTTACCCCATTGTAATTCCATCAACTTCAGGGGCATTACTCCCAAGATACAATGGTGTGATATCAAAATCAAGCCACTGTTTATATGCATGAAGAGGCTTCCCCATGTATATGTCTAGATGGGGACACCCCTATAACTCTCAATTTATGTAAACATAGTTTTAAACAGAAACTAAGAGCTAGCCAATTTTAAAGGCAACTCCCAGCTGCTTCTCTGGTTTGTATTCCTCACCCTGCAGAAATATGAAATAAACATTTTAAAAATAATTA
Source organism: Malaclemys terrapin pileata (assembly GCF_027887155.1). NCBI lineage: Eukaryota > Metazoa > Chordata > Testudines > Emydidae > Malaclemys > Malaclemys terrapin. Next base: position 51,482,409 of record NC_071511.1, on the reverse strand, counting down.
CACACAAAATCCCTGCTACTGATCTTGGTTTACAGTTAGATGTGAGACAATTCTTCTTCAGTAAGGTTTTCAATAGCTAAAAGTGTGATCAGGCTTGCCATGTCCCTGGTGAATTTAAAGGGTTGTTTCTTCAATACAGTGATAAAGAGAGAAACAAATGTGACATGGGCAGCAACTGTAAGTGTTCTCCTATCCTTGTAGAGCCACCACACAGCATCTCTTTCCAGTGCAGTTCTCCGAATCAAGACAATGAGCTGTCTATCGTATCTAGCTAAATATTTCTTGAAGGCACATGGGCAAGCCCTTCCAGTTCATTAGGAAATATTTCTTGTGCAATTTGCCGCCTCACTAGCTTCTATTTAGATGGTCTTTGTTCCCTATCTTCAGGAACACACTGAAAGGTTTAGGCATGTGTGTGTGCAGAGAGAATTCTTTCCTCTGTGCTTCGCAAGCAAGAACTGTGAAAAGCTAACCCCAGTTTTTAGCCTCTGCAGCTCTGACCATAGCTGTGCTTTATATACAGTTCTGAGCCTCTCCCATTCTGCATCCCACAATACCTAGATGGTAGCCTTCTGAATCAAGAAAACAGCATTTGGGATGATTTTTGGTGCTCCAAAGAAAGAGGCAAGGGATAGACATCCAGAGTAACAAGAGGCCTCAGGTCCTGGTAACTATTCTTTGTCTTCCTCAGAATTAAAATAGCAACTTGGGAGGGAGGGGAAGCTGCAGGCAAGAAGGATCACTGGTGCTCAGAATTGTTTCCACTCACTAGTACACTGAACCTGAAGCAGAAGAAATACAAGACAATGTTGGATTTTTATGATTAAAGTGTGCATGTGGGAGGGAGGGAGTGGTCGGTTGGAGGGACAGTAACAATGTAATTCACAAAAGTTATAACACTAGAAAGCTCTGGGTAAATAGGTTTATATATGATGACTTTAAATGCAGGTCAGCTTCCTGCTGGTAATATGGAATAAAATCTTAATTCATTTGCTATGTGTATGGCTCTACATGCTCCATTATGTGTGAGACCCGGTTCAATTTCTCTCACCTTATAAATGCTACTTCTTCCTCTGAAAGTGCAGGAAAGAATTCTTCCTAGCCATTACAATAATACTAGCAGATTCTGCAGTGGGCTCTGCAGTTGGTAGTTCAGTGAAATAAACTAAATGTATTCACAGTTTGAATGTTCTTCCCTACCCCAGCACTTTATGTTCTCACTATACCATGCATTGAGCCTCCATCACATTCTTTTCCTCTACGGAGAGAGCTACCATCTGGCCAAGTGGGGGAGGGAGGTTAAGGATACGACATGCTAATGCCACACTCATCAGACTCCCCAGGGCAATGAAAGCAATGTTTTCATTTCCAGGGCTACTAGCCAGCAATGGCTCGGACTCTAAGGCCTGGTCTACACTGAGGAGTGGGATCTCTCTAAGTTATGCAACTTCAGCTACATGAATAACGTAGCTGAAGTCGACGTATTTAGATCTACTTACCGCTTTGTCTTCACTGTGGTGAGTCGACTGCTGCCGCTCCCCCGTCGACTCTGACTGCGCCTCTCCCGGCGGTGGAGTACAGGAGTCGACAGGAGAGTGCTCGAGGGTCAATTTATCACGTCTAAACTAGATGCGATAAATCGTCCCCCGCTGGATCGATCGCTGCCCACTGATCCGGCGGGTAATATAGACATACCCTAAGAAACTGAGGTCAGGTACCTTGCACAACATGTTATGTGCCTCTGGAGGGGAGTCTTGTCTCCATATACAGAGACTGTTGAGACTTTGCCCACATTCTGCTCTCAGTCACCTGGGTGCAATTCTCATTTGTCAGAGTTATTCTCTGTTACAGTTACAGGACAAGCTGCCCTTTAGATCCTTTTGCAGTTCCTCTTGAGTGTTCCCCTCTGGTTGCAGCCTTTGCTTCCTTCACCTTTCAACAGGGTGGAACCGACAGTTTGACTGTTTCTTTGCACCGCAGTTTATCAATCACGGCTCCTCTAGCAGGACCAACTGGGCTTTGCCTCTGCAGGAGACTTTCCTTCGAAAGAGGTGACCAGCAGCTGATTTAAGTGACTCAAGAGCTTTTTCAAAACCACAGTATTGTTTATTCACCCAAAGATACGCGGCAGGCAGAAAAACAGAGTCATAACCAAAAAAAAAAAAAAAAAGACTTATGTACACAGGGATGACCTGGGAATCCTCCACAGAGATCTCCAGGAAACTTTCATGGAGGTACTCTGCAATCAGGTGCAGAAGGTTTCTGGAGAGGGCTGCCTTATTTCTTCCACCATGGCAGGACACTTTCCCAAGCCACTTCAGTATCAATTCAGCTGGCATCATTGAATTACACAGCATAGCAGCATAAGGACCCGGTCAGTACCTGGATGCTTGCAGCATGAGTTTCATTGCCACCTCTGTTACCCTCAAGAGAGTGATATCAGCTAGGGCCACCTAGTGGAGACGGTAGTAGTTTTCATTTCAACTGCTTGGACAGCAAAAAATAGTGCCTATGCTCCCTCTCCCATTGTGATTTTACGCCCCTTCACCCACAGTGTCCAAAACATGGCTGTACTTTGCATGGCAGGAGTTAGTATTGACCTTAGTAACTGCAAGCCTCCGGTGATCGCTAGCAGCAGCAGCACCCGAGTGGGCTAGGGAAAAGGGAAATTCAGTGGTACCCACTTGCCACCGCAAGTACTTCCTCTCCCCCGGTGTAGCCTCTGCCAAAGCTTGCAGTTTGAGAGGGTCAATGCTGGTTCCTGATCTCCACGTAATGTCCATATTACAAATGGGAGCTGGCATGGCCCCCGGGCCTCCTCTGGTCCCGCTGTGGGTTGCCCACCCAATGCTGCTGACAGTCCAGCACCCATCCCCCTGGGCCATACTCACTATGGCTGGGACAGCAACTGGTTAAATGAATACCTTGTGTAAATGAAAATATTCTTCCTTAAACTTCCATGAAATAAGGGGTATTTTTATATAGCAACTCTGCACTAGACACTGGGTCTGCACTGACAATGGTTGCTTTGTGCTTTCCATGGCTTACAGCTGAAAGTGTGGCCTTCAGCTCTTCCTCCACACCAGCAGAGAGGCTCTCCCAGATAAGCCGAAGGTGAACGAGAATGCATGATGACATGTTTAATGAGATTATGAATGCCTCTGGGAAAGCTGATACCGAGCAGAGAGCGTGGAGGATGGCTTGCTCTGAAAAACTGGACATGGCGAACAGGACAGCAGCCCAGGAGAGTGAGTGTGGCACACAGCAGGAGACACTGGGGATTCTAAAGGAGCAAACAGAGAGGTTGAGGTGTCTGGTTGACCTTCAGGAGAAACACCTTGAGGTAAAAAGAAGAACAGGAGTACTTGTGGCACCTTAGAGACTAACAAATTTATTAGAGCATAGGTGCCACAAGTACTCCTGTTCTTCTTTTTGCGGATACAGACTAACACGGCTGTTACTCTGAAACCTTGAGGTAAGACTCTCTCTGCAGCCCCTGCAGAACGACATTCCAACATCGCCATATTCTCCCTCCCCCTCTTCCAAACATTCCAGGAGACAAAGAGGGCGAATGCAATTTCCCCTCCACTCAACTCCAGGAGAGGGTCCTAGGAACAAAAGCCACACATACGATGATTTGTGACAGTCACGGCCACTCTGTTTTAAAGACAAGATTAATGTGTTTTTCCCCTCCCCATTTTATTCCACCATATATCCAATGTTAAATTCTATTTGTGATCTTTAAGTTTCAGTATGCTTACTTAATAAAAGTCCATGTCTTGAGAATGAAATAATATTTATTAATTTAAAATGGCAGGGAGGGAGGGACAGGGAAACTGAAGCAATGGAGGGGATGTGCTGAAGACAAAAACTCAGCAGTCACAGCAAGGTTCACACTGCGGGAAGGCACAATACCGAGAAGCAGCACACATTACTGTGGCTCATTACTGAAACGAGTTTTCAAAGCCTCCCAGAGACACAGTGCTCCACACTAAGCAATTCTTATAGCCCTGGTATCTGGCTGCTCAAAATTAGCAGACAGCCTCTCCACCTGCACCCCTATGGAAACTTCTCTCCCTTTGTCTTACAGATATTATGAAGCATACAGCAGGCAGCTATAACCATGGGGATATTACTTTCACTGAGGTCTAACCTAGTAAGCAAACTGCTCCAGCAACCCTTTAAACAGCCACATTCAACCACCATTCTGCACTTGCTGAGACTATTGTTGAACTGATCCTTGAGACTGTCCAGGTGTCAGGTGTACAGCTTCATGAACCACTGGAGTAAGGGACAGACTGGGTCTCTCAGGATCACTACTGGCATTTCAACATCAACAATGGTTATTTTGGATTCTGGAAAGAAAGTCCCTGCTTGCAGCTTTCTGAATAGACCTGTGTTCCTAAAGATGCTCATGTCATACACATTCCCTGACCATCCCACACTGATGTCAGTAAAATGCCCCAGTGATCTACCAGCACTTGCACCACCACTGAAAAGTATCCCTTTCTTGTTTATGTACTTATTGGCAAGGTGGTGTGGTGCCAAGATAGGGATATGTGTGCCATCTATCGCTCTACTGCAGTTAGGGAACCCCACTGCAGCAAAACCATCCAGTATCTCCTGCACATTGGCCAGAGTCACAACACTTCTTAGCAAAAGGCAATTAATGGCCCTGCATACTTGGATCACAACAGCTCCCATGGTGGATTTACCAACTACAAATTGATTCCCCACTGACTGGTAACAGTCTGGCATTGCAAGCTTCCACATAGCAATCACCACTCGCTTCGCCACTGTCAGAGCAGGTCTCATTTTAGCGTCACTACGCTGCAGGGCTGGGGAGAGCTCTACACACAGCTCCTGGAAAGTGGCCTTGCACATACGAAAGTTCTGCAATCAGTGATCATCATCCCATAACTGCATAATGATGTGATTCCACCAGTCAATGCTTGTTTCTCAGGCCCAGAAACGGCACTCTGCCATGTTCAGTTGCTGCGCAACTGCCAGCAGCAACCAGAAATTGTTTTAAACATATGGATGTTTAAATATAAATGCATTCACTTGACACATGGTTTCATAATTCTTCTTACCATGCTTGATTTTGGCAAGGTATGTTTTGATTTTAATAAGGCCTCCTTCTCTCACAGCACCATCTTCTCCAAGTCAGAGCCACTGGCAGAGGGGATTGCATGCATCTGGTCTCATATGTAGCTAAAGAAAGGGTAGCAAGGCTGATAGAGGACTTGATTCTCCATCAGCACTACAAGGTGGGGTACTAGTAACTGTTCTGGATCTAAGCAGAAGCACCTGGACCTCCCCTGACACCACTATCAACAGTCAGTTTACCAACAAAAGCGTGGAAGTGACATCTGTTCTCATCCAGTCCACAGAACAAGCTGATCAGCTAATGAGAAATGAGAGAGCAAGAGAAACTATGACATCACCAGACTGCTGCTCCTTACCTGGTCTACCTTCAGCTGTCATATAAGGCCACAGAGGCGGCACAGAGGGGGCTTTGAGTTATTTGTTGCCATGTATGTGGGGGGAAGAGCAAGAGAGAGAAGAAGGAGCTGTGGAGGTGGTGCAAAGAGGGAGTGAGGGGATGTAGGAGAGAGAATGAGAATTAAGCATAGAATACAGCTAAATGTCGCCACAAGTAACTGCCCTAAGCATCGTGCTGAACAGAACTTCCTTGGGTTTAGATCGCATCCTATCCAATGGCTAGAAAGTCAATGTTGATTCAGAATACTGACCAACTGAGGGAGCAATGGTGTAACATTGTGATGGATTTGGAGCTGCCTGTAATAATAGATGAAGATTGTATCTAAACTAGATTATAGTGTTGTATATTTTATGCATATACTGAGTTAGGGTGAGGGTGTGATGTTATTGACATAAACTGTGACCGTATAGATCATTGTTGCAACCAGAGTCCTATGGTTGCACCAAGTCTTGTACAGAGGAGACCAAGTGGGGTGTCTATGGGAAGGTTGTAGTTTGCTGGTTATGATTATGCTGTCTGTATGTGTGTATCATTTTTGTATTCAAAGTTATGAATATTGGCTATGTACTTGTTCGATTCTAAGTAGCCTCAGTGAAGCATTTGGTCAGCTTCTTGAGAAAGGACTATTCTCAGTAAGTGCCCAATCAAGAAACACTTAACTGACAATGGACTTTGGGAGATGCCAGTCCACATGTGAGCTTTCCTGGGAACGTTCAAACTAACATGTAAACAATGGCGTCGGCCTGCAAAAAGCTGAATCATTCATAGACATGGGACTTGCCCAGGTGACTGAAAATTCCATCTTGTTGAGGGGATTTTACACAGGAGAACAAAGGGGTTTCCACCCACAAGAGAAAGACTATATAAGGCCCTGGAAACCCCTCCATTTTGTCTTCAGCTGGCTCAAAAGATAGCCTCTCCACCCCAAAGAGATGCCTGAAAGAAACTGGAACAAAAGACAGTAACTATGGCTGTGTGAGTGATTGCTGAACCCAGCCGAGGAAGGAGTCTAGTCTGTGAAAAAAGCTTATTGGAACATCTCTCAGGGTGAGATTTACCTGCATTTAGTTTCCTACTGTATTAGGCTTAGACTTGCGTATTTTTGTTTTAATTTGCTTGGTAATTCACTTTGTTCTGTTTGTTATTACTTGGAACCACTTAAATCCTACTTTTTATATTTAATAAAATCATATTTTGCTTATTAATTAACCCAGAGCAAGTATTAATACCTGGAGGAGCAAACAGCTGTGCATAGCTCTCTATCAGTGTTATATAGGGCAAACAATTTACAAGTTTACCCTGTATAAACTTTATACAGAGTAAAACGGATTTATTTGGGGTTTGGACCCCATTGGGAACTGGGTATCTGGGTGCTGGAGACAGAAGCATTTCTTAAGCTGTTTTCAGTTAAGCCTGCAACTTTGGGGGGATGTGGTTCAGACCTGGGTCTGTGTTTGCAGCAGGCTAGCATGTCTGGCTCAACAAGACAGGGTACTGAAGTCCCAAGCTGCCAGGGAAAACGGGCTCAGAGGTAGTCTCAGCACATCAGGTGGCAGTCCCACGGGGGTTTCTGTGACCCAACTCATCACAGAGGGTAGGGGTGAAAGTGGGGTGATGGTGTGGTTAGCGGTGAGGGTAGGGGTGAGAGTGAGGTTGAGGGTGAGGGTAGGGGTGAGGGTGGATTCAAGGTGGAATCCCTGCTCTGTGCAGGGGTCAGAAGCCAAGCCCCTTTCCAGGGGTCAGGGAGCACTGCGGGTAGGGGTGGGGGAGTACTCTTCCAAGCTCCGTCCCCCAAACAAGGTCTATCCTTGTGAGTCACTAGAATGAGATGCCACATGCAGATTGTGCAGCTATTTAAAATCTGATTGTGCATGTTCTCTGAGCTCCTCTACGCTCCTTGTGTCTGGAGTAAAACAGGCCTACTTAAGTCTTTAAGTAAGAAGATGTGCGTATAGCTTGTTTCACTGGTTCAAAAATCTTTTTTCTTTTGTTATGTTGTTTCTACTGTTAAGATTAAATGATACTTTGTTTTAAGAAGGCTGGCTTTGGTTAACGTATTCACCACTGATCACAACTCCTGAAGGGAAGAACCGCAGGGAGCCAAACCCCATCGAACTTGTTGAGCAATCACTATTGGTACATAGGAAGCCCAAAGCCTGGTCTGAGAGTGGGAGAATTGCAGGATTCCTCCTCAGGGAGGTAAAAGCTCTCAAGGCTTAAGACCTAGACAGGGGTATACTCAGGTCGACCAAACAAAGGGTCAGAGGTGCAGCTAGTCCTGAACATATGACATATTAGTGATGAATTTCCAATAAGTGAAAACAGGAGTAAAAACAAATATTGTAGAAGGAAAAAGCAAGAGAAATGTGTCTTGTGTTCTTTATGGGAATAGAACTGGAAAAACAGACAGAAAAAAATGTTACTAAAAGTTTAGGAAAGGTTAGTTAATAGAGATGTGTAAAGAAAGAAATCTATATTTCAAAGAGCTTTAAAAAAGTCAGCTCTGGTGATGCTACATGAAGCTGACCAGAAGCAGAATGGGGTACCAGCCCCAGACCATAAGCCAGTGCTCTGGCAGGCCAGGCAGATGCCCCAGGGGACAGAGGCCTGAATGGACTAGCAGGACTGGGAGAGTTTGGGAACAACTTCCCAGAGGGAAGCAGGGAAGAGGATGACAGGTGTTGATGTAGCGACAGGAGCAGCAACTAGGCCCCAGCCAGGCTGAGTTCATTGATGCAACAGTGAAAGAGGCCAAACACCTTGAGGGGGTGCATTCAGAAACCAAGTAAGGGGTCAGGAGGTGCACTTGGTCAATTATTTTGGTCACATGATACTGTTCCAGTCAAGTTGGCCTTTTATCACTTCACAAGGCTGTAATGAATGATCAACAGTGTGCCTTTGTTGCCAAGAAGGCTATCAGCATATTGGGCTGCATTAGCAGGAGCGTTGCCAACAGATCGAGGGAAGTGATTATTCCCCTCTATTCGGCACTGGTGAGGCCACATCTGGAATAACGTGTCCAGTTTTGGGACCCCCACTACAGAAAGGATGTGGACAAATTGGAGAGAGTCCAGCAGAGAGCAACGAAAATGATTAGGGGGCTGGGGCATATGACTTACGAGGAGAGGCTGAGGGAACTGGGCTTATTTAGTCTGCAGAAGAGAAGAGTGAGGGGGGATTTGATAGCAGCCTTCAACTACCTGAAGGGAGGTTCCAAAGAGGATGGAGTTAAGCTGTTCTCAGTGATGGTAGATGACAGAACAAGAAGCAGTGGTTTCAAGTTACAGTGGGGGAGGTCTAGGTTGGATATTAGGAAAAACTTTTTCACTAGGAGGGTGGTGAAGCATTAGAATGGGTTACCTAGGGAGGTGGTGGAATCTCCATCCTTAGAGGTTTTTAAGGCCCAGCTTGACAAAGCCCTGGCTGAGATGATTTAGTTGGGGTTGGTCCTGCTTTGACCTCCTGAGGTCTCTTCCAACCCTAATCCTCTATGATTTTATAGTATCAAAAGAGGACTAAATCACTGCTATAGGTTTTTTAGCCCAAACATGGGACAGACTTTTCAAATAAAAGCATCCAAACAACTTATTATAAAAGTGACAAATCTTCAGTGATGTAATTTCACGACTTTCACAGAAACATTGGTGAGAGGCCCCAGGCCCTCCCCATCAGTCTCAGGAACCTGATCAAATGCGATACACTCACTTGATCCTAACAGATGATCCCCAGTCAGTGCTCCACAGGAAAAATCAAAAACTGCCAAAGTGTGTTGTGAGAATTTCCTTCTCATCCCCTAACATGGTGATCTGATCAGTCCCAAGATTGAAGCAAAAATTACCATGATACAGTGAAAAGCAACAGAGGGTCCTGTGGCACCTTTGAAACTAACAGAAGTACTGGGAGCATAAGCTTTCGTGGGTAAGAACCTCACTTCTTCAGATGCAAGAGATACAGTGGATGATTTCATTTATACCCAGAGATACCCCTTATGGCAAGTCATAGTTTTGGTTTCTTATTGTTTTAGAAGTTGAATCCTATTAAGATGGATTCTCTGAGCAACTTCTAAGGCAGAAGAGTCCAAAATGCTGACTAACCCATGGGGCTCAGAAAGACCCTCCATATATACAACCTAAAGGACAACTCTATTTTTTTTTTTTTTTTGCTTAATTTCTAGGAGTGTGCCAATATTGTCCTGTGTTTGCATTTTTCTTGTACAGCTGCTTTGTTCAAACAGTCCCCCACTGAAGCATTTGGGAATACCCCTTAAGTTACTGCAATCACTGCAAGAACATACCCCAAATACTCTTGTTTTCTCCAAAGGCTGAGACTTAAGCCATTCAGCTGACACCACAACTGAAACCTTCTAGAAGTTATACATAGAGATAAGAGCTTAAAACAGTATTCTCAGTGGGGTCCCAACACAGCACTGTACAACAGTATAATTACAGAAGTTAGATGTACAACCTCAGAGTCCTACTAGACATTTATTTCAATTGCTCTATTAGGCACCTATATATTACATGATGAGCATATTACAAATATCTAGAATAAGGGGACAGTAATATCCCTTCCCCACCCCTCAAGGCACATAATCCAAAACCCTTCTTTCCATTAATTTCAATAGGTTTTTGACCAGGCCCTTAGTCACCATTTAGCCAAGCTATACAGAGTTAATTCCTAATATCTGAGCCCTTTCTTCACAAACATATACTTAGCCATAGTGGAACACACTGATTTCCCATTCATTATTAGGTCCACTTTAAGGTTCTGGTGTGGATCTACAAACTTTTAGCTTTGCAGGATTACATATTAGAAAGGCCATTTCTTCTTCCAGCTGTGATCATCCAAGCCCAGATATAAACTCAAGTGATTCAAAGTATGCACCTTCTCATTGCCCTCCCAAAGGACAACTTGAAGAACCTACTGTCACCTTCTTGAAATCACATACTGCAAGACTCCCCTCTTACAGCATACTCTTACAGCATACTCCAAAACCGAGACCAAGGATACCAGATAATTTGTTAGATTCTTATGGGGAGATAAGGGAGTGTGAACAAGGGAGTGTGTGTGGGACTGGGCGGAGAGAAAGTGCAAGGAGAAAAGAGCCCGGAGACAGGAGACAGGTATGTCTGATGTAATCTACCCTGAGAAGGCAATCATGGGGTGCCGTAAAGAAAAGAAGAACCTGGTATGCATGAAAAGAACGAGGTCTGGGAATTTTTCTCACTGACAGGCACAGAAGGAAAACTCAGTGTATGTGACAGGAGCTGTCCAGTTCCAATAGAAGGAAGAAAGCACACTCATAAGCCCTTCTTCTTCTTGACCTGCTCGCTGACCTGGATCCATGACCACAGGCGGACACACCAGATCTACTATGCTTTGGCTTCTCGGCTTCCTCTGCTTTCTCTGGTAACTCTCCACCGTGAGTGTGTGGGTGCATGAGGGTATGAATGTGATGAATGTGTGTGTGTGTGTGTGTGTGTGTGTGTGTGTGTGTGAATAAGCTCCATCCCTTTTCTGTTTGATCCAGTAGCGGCATTTAATAAAACCAACATAGGTGTAACCTTGGGTTGGTCTCTAGTTAAACTGAGGTAACATTATTGGTGGAGAATGCGGGCAACCACTAATAGGGTTCACTAGTGGAAAGGGGCGACACAGAGTAGAGAGCGTGTATGGGTAGCTTAGGAATCCCAGTGTGCCTGCTCCCCCTTCCTGATTTTGTGCATGATGCCACTGTTCAGAAAGGGAAAGAACCCCCCCGAATCCACAATGGAGGGGAAGGTGGCAAAATTTCCCCTCCTCCTCCTCTGGGCACACTCCAACGGCATTGACCCATGGGTCCCAGAGGCGGTTTCATCAGTGGACACCATGGCGGACGTAGAAAATACGTACCAGAAATATTGTGAGTTTTATCATCCAGATTCAAAGACTAAGGATTGGGCGTCAGCATGGCTGTTGTGGCAAACTTGTTGTGCTTGGCAAACTGCTAAAGCTGATCTAAGGAGTTGAAGGTCCAGGTGGAGTGTTTGTGGGGATTGGTGTTATAGCAGGGGACCCATCCAGGCAGGAGAGCAGCGGGACCCCCGGGATCGGGGACAAAGGCACCACTCCAATATGACCCCGGAGACTGGGACAGGGACATATGGTATGACCTGGACCCAGGATGGCCGCCAGATGGGCCGGGAGCTCGGCCAGCCCCGGTGGCAGCTGTGCAATGGTTAACTCTCCAGCACAGCAACCCCGACTCAGGGAGGGAGCCCTGGACCCGTAACTGGGGTAACTATACAGGAAATAGCTTTGACCCCCACTGAAATAACTTCTCTGGGCCCGGGGTTAGAGCCAGCCAAGGCGAGCACATTCTTGGAATGGGCGTTATCAGTTTCTGATGGCGATAGAGGATCAAGGGTTAAACCCAGAGGAGGTTAGGAAGCTGTTGAGAATGGCATCCACAGTACCGGGGTGCAATATAGGAATCGCACTGCGGATGCAGGCGGCCAGACGGTGGCAGTCCCCGTTTACACTGGTTCGCAATTTGGCTCAAGGAGAGGAACTGCAGGAGGTCAGCCCTCAGTATGCAGCAGGCTCCCGCACTCCAGGAGAGGCCCCTGACATCTTTGTGGAGAGAATGGTATTAGTGGGATTAACTGGGGGATATCCGACCCATGCCCCGGGGAGGGTGATCCCCAGGACCTTGTCCAAGATTGTGGTTCCAACAGCCGAATTAAGGCTTATTGCAGCAATGTTGCCCAAACATGTTCAGATGGCTATGGGAGTGTGGAGGCAAGGAGAGTCCCTAGACATATCACACCTTAAGGAAGCTGCGCGCCAGGCGACCAGAGTGGTTGGTCAGCCCGGAGCTGGGGCTCCTACTCCTGTTGCTGCAGCCGCAGCCCCAGCGCCTTGACACAGGTGCCCCTGATCGGAAACCAGTTGGCTCCGCACACAGTTGTGGATGACCTTAAAGGACCATGGGGAACCCATGGGCCAATGGGATGGGAAACCCACGGAGTCCTTAGCACTCCGCTGTATTCAGCTGGGGTTAAAGCTCCTGGAACCGGGGGCAGACACTGGGGCCAAGAAAGCAACTTCAGATTGGGGGGCCCCACCTCCCCGAGTCCACTGGGAGAGGAAAGCACCCAGGGATGGACATGGGTGAGGCCTCTCCACGTGGATTCACGAAGGTTGCGGGTGCGCCTTCGTGAAGGGCACATGAACGCCCTGAAACATCTGAAGTAGATTTTGTGGTGCTGGTGGACACCGGTGCAGCTGTTTCACTGCTTCCCTGCCACATGCTGGGAGTGTCAATCCAGAGAACCATTGAAATTCAGGGATTTGATGGTACTCCGGTGCAGTGGCAAATGTTGGGATGACTGGTCACCCGGGTGGGGAATCTTACCTGAAGATGGCCCTGCATTTATAGCCCCAGAACTTCAGAACCAATTTTGGGCATAGATTGCTTGCGGGAGGGAGGAATAGTGGTTGATTGTGCTAACAAAGGTTTATGGAGGACCCCAAAGGAAGACTGGATCCCTGAAGTAAGGAAGGGAGATACTGGATTGCTGACGCGTATGTTGGGGGTGGAGGCAATGACTGGGGATAGCAAGGAGGAATGGAGGAAGCGTTTTCCCCCAGGCATGGATGGCCCACAAATTCCGGTTGGTTCTCTGGGACTGGATCCACTACTGCTGTCACAGGCGTTGGCATGGGATCTGGTTCCACCACCTTAGTCTGGGTCTCTGGTAACATAGATGGGGCCCTTGTAGAAGGCTCAGGAACAGGGATAGGTGTGAAGGCTTGCTTAGCCTGGCTGCAGGTGACCATTCCCACCCTCATGGCTAGCTTCACATGGTTGGCCAAGTCTTCCCCCAGCAGCATGGGAATGGGATAATCGTCATAGACTGCAAAAGTCCACATCCCTGACCAGCCCTTGTACTGGACAAGCAACTTGGCTGCAGGCAAGTTAAAAGAGTTTGACTTGAAGGGTTGAATCGTCACTTGGGCCTCTGGGTTGATGAATTTGGGGTCCACTAAATACTGGTGGATAGCTGACACTTGTGCTCCAGTGTCCCTCCATGCAGTAACCTTCTTCCCACCCACACTCACAATTTCCCTTCACTCTGAGGGTATCTGGAAGGCATCTGGGCCTGGGGACCTTTGGTGTGACCCCAGTGCAATGAATTGCAATCGGTTGGGGTTCCTGGGGCAGTTGGCCTTCACATGCCCCAGTTCATTATATTTAAAACATCATCCCACTGACTGGTCATGGGGCGAGGTGAGTTGCTGGAGACTGGTGTGGTGGGACGATAAGGTGTCTGCAGTTTTCCTTGGGGTAGTAGGTGGGGCCTTGGGCTGCCCCCGGTGGTGGGGTGTTGTCTCGGGTTGCCCCTTCTGATATCGGCTCCAAATGCTACTAGCTTTCTTTTTTTCCACCACATCCATCCATTTGGTTCCAATCTCCCCTGCCTTGATTACAGTTTTGGGCTTCCCATCTAGGATGTATCTTTCTAGTTCCTCAGGAACACCCTCTAAGAACTACTCCACTTGAATGAGCAGAGACAGATCTTCCAGAGATTTAACACTTGCTCCTGATATCCAGGCATCCCAATTTTTTACAATGTGGTAAGTGTGTCGGGAAAATGCCACGTCTGGTTTCCACCTTAGGTCTCTGAACTGCCGACGGGCATGCTCGGGTGCTAGCCCCATTCTAATTCTAGCCTTTTTAAAAAAAAGTTCGTACTCGTTCATGTGTTCTTTAGGCATTTCAGCGGCCACCTCTGCTAAGGGTCCACTGAGCTGTGGCCTCAGCTCCACCATATTGTGGTAAACCCAGGACAAACAGCTACAAAGGGGGGGTGTGGTAATCAGTCCCAGGGGGTTAAAAAGGCCTCTCCCACGCCACTGAAGAGAGAGAACCATGGGGAAATAAGGTTCAGCTGGGCAAGGGGTTACTAGGGAACTAATTAGGTTCAGCTGGCTCCAACTGCTTGGGACCTTTTTAAAACCTCCGCGGCGTGGAAGGGGGGGAGAGAGAGTGAGAGAACCAGGGAAGCTGCCAGTAAGTTAGGAGCAGCAAGGCTCTGAACCCTTCCAGCAAGGAAGGCCGCACTCTGTCCCCAGAAGGGAAGACAAACAAGCACAAGGGACTGACTGAGGGAAGGAATAGCCAGCCCCTGTGCTACCTACAGGGTTTTGCTTTGCCCAAGCCTGGGTCTCCAAGGCTAAAAAAGACTGAGCCTGCTGAGGAGAAGGAGGTACTTTGCCGCAATATACTGATCTGTAGAGATGCTGTACCCAAGGCAGGCCCTTTCAAAATTTTCTAAGAAGGCCTCTGTATCATTGCCTACCTTGTATGTGAAATATTTCTTGGAATGGGGAGTGGTACCTGGAGAAGGACTATTAGGATTACCCGCTGGACCCAGCTTAGCCCTTTCCAGCTCTAAGTGCTTTAGCTCTAACTCCGTCTCCAAGCGCTTCGCCTCTCTTCTCTCTTCCGCCTTCAAGCGCTTCGCCTCTCTTCTCTCCTCCACTTCCAACTCCAAGAGCTTTAATTCCATTTGTCTTTCATGTTCCCTTTCCCTTTCTTCCATCTGGCTTCTATGAAGTTCAAGTTTCTTTTGCACTTCACTATCACTCATTTTGCTTACTTTTTTGTTCCTATTATAGCTTAGCCCGAGAGCTAGGAAGGAAAAAAAGAACAGCTTGTGAATTCCCTTGCTGCTGCTTAACTACTTTGCCTTCAGGGAAAGAAGAAAAAAAAAAAACAGTTGCTCTCAGCTTAAAAAAAAAAAAAAAAAAGTGTCCCTTAAAAAAAAAAAACCTCCCTGGTTTTCAAGCAGCCAAAAGGAAAAATGTATCCTTTTAAAATCCTGAGATCTGTGCTTCTGGTTCAAAATGATCCCACGGCGCTGCCACCATGTCAGAGTCCTCCCTCCTCCCCCGCCAACTCTGAACTCTGGGGTACAGATGTGGGGACCTACCAGCTTAGGTTAAAACTTCCCAAGGCACAAATTCCTCTCCTTGTCCTTGGACGGTATTGCTGCCACCACCAAGTGATTAACACAAAAATTCAGGGAAGGGTCACTTGGAATCCCTATCCCCCCAAAACCCTTCACCCCCTTTCCTGGAGAGGCTTGAGAATAAAATACCAACCAGTTGCCTTAGTAATGTGAGCACAGACCAGACCCTTTGTCTTCAGGACACTGAAATCAATCAGGTTCTTAAAAGAAGAACTTTATTTATAAAGAAAAAAGTAAGACTCACACCTGCAAAATCAGGATGGAAAATAACTTTACAGGGTAATAAAAAGATTTAAAACACAGAGGATTCCCCTCTGGACTCAGCTTCACAGTTACAAAAACAGGAATGAAACTACCTCTGTAATATAGGAAAATTCACAAGCCAAAACAAAAGATAACCTAATGCATTTCCTTGACCTACTCAGAGTTTCTGTAGTTTTAGATGGATTATTCCAGGTATATTTTTCAGAAGATATTGTACCTGCTTGGCTTCTCCCTCCGTCCGGAGAGGGAACAACACACAGAACAAAAAAACCAACAAATCCTTCCCCCCCCTAGATTTGAAAGTATCTTTCCTCATTAGCCCTTCTGGTCAGGTGCCAATTAGGTTATTTGAACTGCTTAACCCTTTACAGGTAAGGAAATCCAGTACAGCTGCCAAGGAGGGATTTTATGATACTGCATACATAAAGGTTGCTACCCTTCCCCCTATATTCATGACACCAGTAGAATGTGATTGTAAGATTTGTAACTTTTCAGTCATTGCAAGTATGATCATTAAGTTCTGTAACCTTTTGCAAACTCTGTAACATTATTAGCATAGCCTTTTAAATTTTGTAACTTTTGTAAGGTTTGTAACCTTTTCAGTTACTACTTGTATAACCTCCAAGCTTTGCAACATTCCATCATGCGATAAGGGAGTGTGTAGGGGAGATAAGGGAGTGTGAACAAGGGAGTGTGTGTGGGACTGGGCGGAGAGAAAGTGCAAGGAGAAAAGAGCCTGGAGACAGGAGACAGGTGTGTCTGATGTCACGGGGTGCCATAAAGAAAAGAAGAACCTGGTATGCATGAAAAGAATGAGGTCTGGGAATGCTTCTCACTGACAGGCACAGAAGGAAAACTCAGTGTACGTGACAGGAGCCGCCCAGTTCCAATAAAAGGAAGAAAGCATGCTCATAAGCCCTTCTTCTTCTTGACCTGCTCGCCGGCCCAGATCCATGACCACAGATGGACACACCAGATCTACTATGCTTTGGCTTCTCGGCTTCCTCTGCTGTCTCTGGTAACTCTCCACCTGCGTGAGTGTGTGGGTGCATGAGGGTATGAATGCGATGAATGTGTGTGTGCGTGAATAAGCTCTATCCCTTTTCGGTTTGATCCAATAGCGACATTTAATAAAACCAATGTAGGTGTAATCCTGGGTTGGTCTCTAGTGAAACTGAGGTAACAACTTCTTTTCATTAGGTATTTTTCCAGTAGCTCTTCTTACTTCCCTAAAAACCTTGTGGTAGCCTTAACTCATTTGGGGTTTTTTCTACACTCAGATACAAAGTTGGGCCCAACAGTGAGAGTAATTAACCATTGGAACATCTTATCTAGAGACATTGTGGATTCTCCATCATTTGAAGTCTTTAAATTAAAACTGGATGTCTCTAAAACCTTGGCTGTAGCTCAACCCGAAGTTATGGGCTTGAGGTAGGAACCCGTGGGTAAAATTCTCTGACCATTGCTGTGCTGGAGATCAAACTAAATGAATGTAATGGTCCCTTCTGACCTTAATATGTCTTAATTCAACTGAATTACAAGTGGATCTGATCTACAAATATTGCTAGGCTATGGAACCGATCTTGGCATAGCCCGCTAGAGTAGATGCAGCCGACACCAACAGACATTTTTCTTCAGAACTACACTAGTTATGCTGACAGAAGTACTGTTCGGTCTGCATAGTTGTATCTACGAGGGGTGGGGGGGCAGGGGAGTTGGGGGTTGGCACAGCTATATTGATTAGGGGTGTGGTCTTTTCATACCCATGATCAACATAGCTATGCCAGTTTAAGTTTAAAGTACAAACCTGTAATCGGGTGATTTTCCCCTTGAACAGCTGTGACAGGAGAAGACCGGGAGCAGCTGATCCTGCCCCAGAAAGTAACCTGACAGGTGCTGTGTTGTGAAAGCCAGGACTAAAACAGGGTTCAAAAAAGAACTAGATAAATTCATGGAGGATAGGTCCATCAATATTAGCCAGGATGGGCAGGGATGATGTCCTTAGCCTCTGTTTGCCAGAAGCTGGGAATGGGCAACGGGATGGATCATTTAATGATTACCTGTTCTATTCATTCCCTCTCGGGCACCTGGCATTGGCCACTGTTGGAATATATGATACTGGGCTAGATAGACCTTTGGTCTGACCCAGTATAGCCATTCTTATGTTCTGGGAATCAGCTGATACAGCTCTTCATGACTGGCCCTCATTCTCAGCTGGACAATCATAGGTGATGTGAGAGTTTTCCATTTGGGGAGGTCCTAAAAGTGGGGGGGCCACTGGCACCCAGACTGTGGCCTTTCCCGCACTCTGCCTCATCCCCCAAAGTCCCACCCTTACTTCATCTCTTCCAGCCCCTGCTCCGCCCCCACCCCCGAGTTCCGGCTGCTGCTCGCTCCTCTTCGCCTCTTCCCGAGGCCTGCTCACTCCCCTCCACACCCTCCCCAAAGTCTCCCTCACCCTTCCGCAGCTCACTCCTCTCCTCCTCCTCCCCTGAGGACCCCCACCTGCTGCTCGCTCCTATCTGCCTCTTCCCCTGAGAACACCCGGCAGCTTGCTCCTCTCCACACCCTCCCCCAAGGCCGCCCTGTTGGCTCTGTCCCACCTCTTTCACTGAGGCCTGCTCACTCCTCTCCTACTCCTCCCCCAAGAACCCCCCCCGGCCCACCACTTGCTCCTCACTGCCTCTTCCCCGAGGCCTACCCGCCCATTGGCCACTCACTCCCTCCTCTCCACAGCAGAGAGGAGCGAGCAGCAGGCAGGGGGGCATAAGGGGAAGAGGCAGAGAGAAGCAAGCAGAGGGGGCCTCGGGGTGGGGAGCTGGCGGGCCATGGTCCAGGCACCGGTGCCCCCCCCCCACACTTCTAGGGAGCTTCTCTTCTGGTGCTCCAAAGGCAGCAGGCTGGTGCGCCTCCAAAGGGAAGTGACCTACGCATCCGTGGCATTTACCATCCTGCATGACCAGTCTTTTTTGGGGAGACAGCCTCCAAGCCTCCAATATCAACTAGGTAGGGCCCTTTCCAACCCAGGGGGCTACACAGGGCAGGCCAGCTGCCTCCTGCTCTGGTTACCAGAGAGTATTCTCTCTCCTGGCTTCCCCCTTCCTTGATAGTGCTGAGTTCTCCTTTATATTGTCCACATGGCTGGTATGTATAAGAGGCCAGAGGACCCCAATCTGAACCCCTAACCAGACCGTTGTGTTACTTTCTGAACACTTTTCTTCGTTTGTTTGTGAAGACAAACAGAGTCCCAAAGAAAGGGACAGAAACCTAACCCAAATGTCTATCCCCAACTGGTGACTAGGGCCACTACCATACAGGACCAAATCCTAGAGCCAAGATGGCAGGGACTCATGTTAGAACTGTTATCTGCTCTCTGGAGTTTATCAGCAAAAGGTGGATTCTTTCAGGTATCTGACCCACAGGAGCTGGAAAGGTCACCCACTTGGACCTCCAGACCCAGAAAACGATGCTTCCAGGGCTACCTGAGGCCAAGAAAAAGGTACTCTCAAACCAAATGACTGACAATCGAAGGAAAACTGCATTTTCATTTATCCCTGAAGTCTGCAATTGAGGATCCCATTTGGGGAGCAATCTCTCTTGTTAAAATAAATGAAAGGACAGAGGCAGAGACTGTTACATATTATTAGAGTTGAACCCTGAACCCCAATCCAGGAAGAAGGAAACTATCTGAATACTTGCTTACTTTACTAAAAAGTATTTCTTGGTAACAACCCCTCCAACTGTGAGCAGGCCAGAGCAAGGCACAGGCACTGAAAGCCAAAGCCTAGAGCCCCAATTCCCACACCTGTGATTACTTCAGAAGGAGTAAAATGAAAGTAAGTTTCTAACCCTCATGGCTGTGAAGAAAAGCTTGAAAACGGACCTGAATATACTCAGTGTGGTAACGTCTACCTATAGTCTGCAGACAGCAACAGCTCTGAGAGAGACTAGCTGCACTAGACATCATAATGGGGTGTTAACTCTAAGGCCCACTGCTCCAAGGTCCCCTGTCCACATCAACCCATCAGAGGACTCATGCTGCAGGATTGCAACAGGCCTAATGCATCCAGCCAATGAGATGCACTCTACCTGCTAAAGGTAAGTACTGCAGGGACCCCTGCTGTCACCCCTGCCTGAGGCAAGGGGCTCCCTTGTTGCTCCCAAGGGGAAGAGGCTCTGCTGCCATTTTGGGGCACTGGGAGAAGAGGACACCATGCCCCTTTCCACCTCTCTGGAAGAGGAGGTGCACCCTTTGCTACTGCTCTTCTAAGTAAGGGGTATGATCACAGTATAGGATAGGCCATGGGGGCCCTATTTTATAGTGTGCTTAAGACCCTGATGGACTCATCTTGCAGTGAGGGCCAGATGGGTTAGACTAAGTTTCAGAACACAGAGTGCATAAAAAGCCTGCAGAAAAAAATTAACATTTTCTTCTCTCTCCTCAGAATCAATACTTTCTTTAAAAAGCAAACAGAGAACTGTTTGGTTTATATAATCCAATATAAATGCTGGGTATAGACTCCAGGGGATTTTAGATTAAATAGTATTTTTTAAAAAATCTCAAATCGGCGGATCAGGTCAAATGAAAATAGACAATTTTTCTTAACTGTAAATAGTATTTCTCAGATGAAAGCCTCACTCCACAACTATGGCAGGTTGGACTACTTGGGTCGGAAAGCAGTGCACTCTTGACAGGCCATCCGCATTGCCATGTTGGGTTCCAGACCTATGTCGTACTGTGAAGTGGTAGGGTTGAAGCGACAGAAATCATCTTGTTACTCTCGCGTTTTTGTCCTTGTTTTGGTGCATCCACTGTAAAGGGGCATGGTCCATGACAAGGGTAAATCTCCGTCCAAGTAGATAGTAGCGGAGGCTTTCTATGGCCCATTTCACGGCCAGGCATTCCTTCTCCACCACGGCGTATTTCCATTCCCTAGGTAGGAGCTTCCTACTGAGGAAGAGGATGGGGTGTTCATCATCTCCGACCATTTGGGAAAGCACCGCTCCTAGCCCTACTTCAGAGGCGTCGGTTTGTAGAATAAACTCCTTCCCCCAGTCTGGGGCTACTAGTATGGGGTCTGTGCAGAGGGCCGCCCTCAGATCCGCAAAAGTGCCTTCGGCTGCAGCAGACCATTTTACTATGTCAGGGCCCCGAGCTTTTGTTAGGTCCGTTAATGGGCATGCCCTAGTGGCGAAGTGGGGAATGAACCGCCTATAGTACCCCACTAGTCCCAGGAATGCTCTGACCTGTTTCTTCCGGAGTGGTTGGGGCCACTTCTGTATAGCTTCTAACTTGTTGAGCTGGGGCTTCACCACGCCCCTCCCCACTATATACCCAAGGTACTTGGCCTCAGCTAACCCGGTCGAACATTTGGAGGGATTAGCGGGGGCCCCATGCAACCCAAAGGGGAGAACAGTGTACTGATATAGTCCTTCTGGAGTTGCCAAGGGTGTCTTCTCCTTGTCGGCCTTGGACAGGGGGATCTGCCAATAGCCCTTGGTAAGGTCAAGGGTAGACATAAACTGTACCTTTCCCAATCTGTCAATCAGCTCATCTATCCTGGGTATAGGGTAGGCATCAAATTGGGACACCTCATTGAGTTTGCGGAAGTCATTGCAGAACCTCATACTGCTGTCCGGCTTAGGCACTAAAACCACGGGACTGGACCATTGGCTATGAGATTCCTCAATGACTCCTAAAGCCAGCATTTTCCTGACCTCTGTCCTAATCTCTTCTCTCTTGGCCTCTGGGATCTGGTATGGTTTAATGCTCACCTTCACTCCAGGCTCCGTGAGGATGTGATGGTGAACCTCCGTAGTCCTGCCCGGTTTTTCGGAGAACACATCCTGGTTGCGTTCGATCAGGCTGATCACTTCTGATCGTTGTTCCGGAGTCAACTCCGGGGATATCCCCACCAGGTCGGGCTGGTTGCTTTTAGGGGATGGCGCCCCCAGCGCAACCACCGGAGCTTCTCTATCTTGCCAAGGTTTCAACAGATTTATATGGTAGATCTACTCCAGCTTCTGGCGGCCCGGCTGTTGGACCTTAGTCGACTTCTCCTACCACTTCTATTACCTCGTACGGCCCCCTGCCACCTGGCCAGGAGCTTGCCCTTGGCTGTGGGTATGAACACCATCACCTGGTCCCCCACCTGGAACTTCCGGGCCAGGAGCTTGCCCTTGGCTGTGGGTATGAACACCATCACCTGGTCCCCCACCTGGAACTTCCGGGTACACTTCTTGTACCCTTGTCACAAGCTCCAAAAACTTTGGAGATTGTAGTTTGTCCGTTGTGCCCCTTGGGCCTTCTCCATGTGTTCGCGCACAAGGGGGGCAACTTGGGCTATTCTGGCTTTCATCTGCAGCACATGTTCAACCACGTTTCTCCCAGGGTTCAACTGTTCTTCCCAGTCTTCTTTAGCCAGGTGCAGTATGCCCCTGGGGTGGCGACCATATAACAGCTCGAAGGGGGAGAATCCAGTGGAAGCCTGAGGAACCTCCCGTACAGCAAACAGCAAGTAAGGCAGCAGGATGTCCCAGTCTTTCCCGTCATGACTAATCACTTTCCGTAGCAGGTTCTTCAATGTCCTATTAAAGCGTTCGACCAGGCCATTGGTCTAGGGATGGTAGACCAATGTTCTAAGGGTCCGTATGTGGAGCATTGTACATAGGTCCTTCATCAGCTTAGACATAAAGGGGGTCCCTTGGTCTGTCAGGATCTCCTTAGTTACTCCTACTCTGGAAAAAATCTGGACTAATTCTTTAGCTATGGTCTTGGACGTGGTATTCCGTAGGGGTACGGCCTCGGGATATCGGGTGGCATAATCTAGTACTACCAGAATGTATTAATGGCCCTGGGCTGACTTTTCCAATGGCCCTACTATGTCCATAGCTATATGCTCAAACGGGACCTCGATAATTGGCAGAGGTACCAGAGGGGCCCTTAAGTGTGGTCGGGGCCCATGTATCTGGCATTCCGGACAGGATGTGCAATATTGCCGGACCGCTGCAAAAATGCCAGGCCAAAAAAACCTCTGTAGAATTCGATCCAGGGTCTTATCTACCCCTAGATGGCCCCCGAACAGGTGGCTGTGGGCCAGATCCATTACGGCTCTTTGATGCTTCCGTGGGACCAAGAGTTGTTGTATGACATGCTCTTGGACCCGGACTACTCTGTATAGTAGGTCGTTCTTAATCATATAATATGGCCCCGGGCACTTAACTCTCCCCTCCATGGGTACCCCGTTTACCTCGACTACTTCTTTGAGAATATTGTGGTATATCGGATCATTGGCCTGATCCTGACCAAAAAAAGTGCGGTCCCCATTTGTCCAAACTCAGGGGGGTCTACCTCCGTCTCCCCCTCGGGGAAAGCCCCTGGGGAACCAGGTCCGGCGATAGGGTTGTTGATCGCCAACCCCGTCCCACTGTCAGTCGGGCCCCTTCTTTCCCCTACAAGCGTAGACTTCTGGCACTGGGTCAGGACCCTCGTCCCCCTCCTTTTATCTGCCCTCCGTTCCCTCCTAGTCTTCCTGGACTTCCCCGGCGGGGAGAACAAATCCTGGCTAAATTCATGGAAGGCCAGGGGAGGGTTAACAATCTGGACCACATCCTGAGTCCCAGGGTCATTATTTTCTTCTACCTCCATTGTCCGGTCTGGCACTAGGGCAAACCGGGGCCTCGGTGCAGAGACTGGTCTCTGATTCTGGCGCCTTCCTTCCCCAGTGGTCCGAGAAAGTTCTTGGGCTGCTAAGTGTCTCTCTATGAGGGCAACTAGTTCATCATACGAGGAGGGATCATTTTGGCGGACCCACCCTCGTACGCCCAGTGGCAGCCCCCTCATGTACCTGTCCAACACCAGGATTTCCACTACCTTCTCTGGCCCATGGATCTCAGGGCGGAGCCACTTCCGGGCGAGGTGGATCAAGTCAATTAGCTGGGACCTCGGCGCTTTGTATCTTAATCATGTGATCTTCATTCCTCTCCTGAAATTGTTTCCAATTAGCATTTGAAACTTCTATCAAACCACTGGTTTCAGAGTAGCAGCCGTGTTAGTCTGTATCCGCAAAAAGAACAGGAGTACTTGTGGCACCTTAGAGACTAACAAATTTATTTGAGCATAAGCTTTCGTGGGCTACAGCCCACTTCATCGGATGCATAGAATGGAACACACAGAAAGAAGATATTTATACATACAGAGAACATGAAAAGGTGGAAGTAGCCATACTAACTGTAAGAGGCCAATCAATTGAAATGAGCTATCATCAGCAGGAGAAAAAAACAAACCTTTGAAGTGATAATCGAGATGACCCATAGAAGGTGTGAGGATACTTAACCTGCCATGAAGTGGGCTGTAGCCCACGAAAGCTTATGCTCAAATAAATTTGTTAGTCTCTAAGGTGCCACAAGTACTCCTGTTCTTTTTGCGGATACAGACTAACACGGCTGCTACTCTGAAACCAGTGGTTTGATAGAAGTTTCAAATGCTAATTGGAAACAATTTCAGGAGAGGAATGAAGATCACATGATTAAGATACTGGCTCAAGTTCTGGTAGATCTGTGTTCAATTCCCAGCTCTAGCACAGACTCCATGGGTGACTTAGGGCAAGTCATATACAGCCAAATTTTCATGTGGCCATTGATTTGAGTTTCCTCCATTTTTGGGTGCCCAATCTCAGATCACATGGTCCTGATTTTCAGAAGTCTGAGTATTTGCAACTACAATTGAACTCTGTGGAGCTTTGGATGCTCAACCATCAGACCCCAATTATCTTAACTTGGACATACAAATTGCGGCATCCAAAATCAGTTGCCATTTCTAAAAACTCTTGGTGTAACCTCCCTAATTCACAAAGGTGATGTGAAGCTAAATCCACTTTTTTTGTTAAGACATTCAGACATTATAGTGATGACCAACAAAGAAAAGCCTGTATGAAAAATAAATATAACTTGAAAACCAGGCAGAGTAAGAGACAGGAGAGATGTGGTCTAGATTGAGGACTGTGTCAGATGTTAGAGAGAACAGAGTTAGATCAGAGGCCAGCACGCTACTTCCATCATAGTTAAGTAACAAATTCAGTGTGAAGCTGATTTTTCAAAGTGCTCTAAAATGTACAAAAAGGGTCAGGTTGGCTTTAAAGTCAGTGGGCCACCTGAAGGCCTAGAGTAGGGTATGTGGTACAAAGTTGGGGACATTTGATCCAGGAATTCCAGATATACAATCCCCTCAAAATAACTTGCCTTTAAAAAAGTCTTCTTAATTATTTTATTTTGTGCAGACCTGCAGGAAAAATCATAGCCAAGATCCACATAAAACACATACTGTGGAACAATGCAGGGCAGAGCTGGGCCAGGGAAGAGCGGGGGCAGAGTGGAGCTGGGGCTGGGGCTAGAGCTGGGCAGAGCAGAGCTGCAGCTGGGATGAGGCTGGGCTGGGGGCAGAATGGGGCTGGGTGGCGCTCTCTCCTGCCTTCCATGGGGGCTGCCCAGGGCCCCACCATGCGCCCCGCTGTGCACCCCCCGCAAACATTCCTCCATTCTTCCCTGGGGGGAATACCCCACAGTTTGGGGACCACTGCTGTAGGGGCCACTTCTTGTACCCTTGTCACAAGCCCGCTATGTTGTCCTGTCACAGACCATGCTCCATCTATGCAAATTCCAAAACAACATACCCAATCAAGGCCTATGTCTTGGGCAAAATTATTTAATAGTTTAAAAAGCTCTTCATCAGTTGCTCATGTTGGAAGTGGACGGCAAAACAGAAATTCCTCTTTTAATTCTATTGCTGTAACAAAATGAATCTACACCAGTAGCTGTGCAGCATGCTATATCGGTAGACTCACCTATTGGTTTTGAGTAATATGGGCTCTGCTGAAGATTTCCTAGAAGCTGCTCTTTTACATGAGTGGCCATCTCTGCAATATGGGATGTAATTGTCATTAGAAAGTGGAATCACATCCAGCTGTGATGCTGCCTTCTCTCCTATCATCACCACGCACATAGCCTTTTCAGCTGGAAGTAGTAGTTTCTCACCTATGTTGTGCGGCTTACCAGCTTGGACAATGCACAAAGCCACACAGAAAGAAGCCTCAGTAGCCTTCACATTAACAGTGCTGTACATGTCAACAATTTTTTTTTGTCCTGTTAACTCATTGAGCTTCCTCTGAAAAAACTCTATGGGTTTAGATACTAAGATAGGGTATCTTGTTTCAAGATGCCTGTGTAGCTTACAGGGCTGCATACTGTCATAAGAATGCCCATACTGGGTCAGACCAAAGGTCCATCTAGCCCAGGATCCTGTCTTCTGACAGTGGCCAATGCCAGGTGCCCCAGAAGGAATGAACAGAACAGGTAATCATCAAGTGATCCATTCCCTGTCGCCCATTCCCAGCTTCTGGCAAACAGAAGCTAGGGACACCATCCCTGCCCATCCTGGCTAATAACCATCGATGGACCTATCCTCCATGAATGTATCTAGTCCTTTTTTGAACCCTGTTATAATCTTGGCCTTCACAACATCCTCTGGCAAAGAGTTCCACAGGTTGACTGTGTGTTGTGTGAAGAAATTACTTCCTTTTGTTTGTTTTAAACCTGCTGCCTATTAATTTCATTTGGTGACCCCTAGTTCTTGTGTTATGAGAAGGAGTAAATAACACTTCCTTATTTATTTTCTCCACACCAGTCATGTGTTTACAGACCTCAATCATATCCCGCCTTAGTCATCTCTTTTCCAAGCTGAAAAGTCCCAGTCTTATTAATCTCTCCTCATATGGAAGCCATTCCATGCTCCTAATCATGTTTGTTTCCCTTTACTGAACCTTTTCCAATCCAATATATCTTTTTTGAGATGGGGCGACCACATCTGCATGCAGTATTCAAGATGTGGGCGTTCCATGGATTTATATAGAGGCAACATTATATTTTCTGTTTTATTATCTATCCCTTTCTTAATGATTCCCAACATTCTGTTCCCTTTTTTAACTGCCACGGCACACTGAGTGAATGGTTTCAGAAAACTATCCACAATGACTCCAAGATCTCTTTCTTGAGTGGGAACAGCTAATTTAGACCTCATCATTTTATATGTATAGTTGGGATTATGTTTTCCAATGTGCTTTACTTTGCATTTAGCAACATTGAATTTCATCTGCCATTTTGTTGCCCAGTCGCCCAGTTCTGAGAGATCCTTTTGTAGCTCTTTGTAGTCTGCCTGGGACTTAATTATCTTGAGTAGTTTTGTATCATCTGCAAATTTTGTCATCTCACTGTTTACCCCTTTTCCCAGATCATTTATGAATATGTTGAATAGTTCTGGTCCCAGTACAGACCCCTGGGAGGACACCACTATTTACCTCTCTTCATTCTGAAAACTGACTATTTATTCCTACCCTTTGTTTCCTATCTTTTAACCAGTTACCAATCCATGAGAGCACCTTCTGTCTTATCCCATGACAGCTTACTTTGCTTAAGAGCCTTTGGTGAGAGATCTTGTCAAAGGCTTTCTGAAAATCTAAGTACACTATATCCATTGGATCCCCCTTGTTCACATGCTTGTTGACCCTCCTCAATGAATTTTAGTAGATTGGTGAGGCATGATTTCCCTTTACAAAAACCATGTTGACTCTTCTCCAATAAATTATGTTCATCTATATGTCTGACAATTTTGTTATTTACTATCGTTTCAGCCAGTTTGCCCGGTGCTGAAGTCAGGCTTCCCAGCCTGCATAAACTTTATACAGGGTAAAACAGATTTATTTGGGTTTAGACCCCACTGGGAGTTGGGCATGAGTGCTAAAGACAAGCACACTTCTGTGAGCTGTTTTCACGTAAACCTGCAGCTTTGGGGCAAGTAATTCAGACCCTGGGTCTTTGTTGGAGCAGACGGGAGTGTCTGGCTCAGCAAGACAGGGTGCTGGAGTCCTGAGCTGGCAGGGAAAACAAGAGCGGAGGTAATTTTGGCACATCAGTTGGCAGCTCCCAGGAGGGATTCTGTGATCCAGCCCGTCACAGTGGCGTAGTCAAGCAGGATCTGTGCACAGCTGATTGCTTTGAGATAGTGGTAGTGATTTTAAGTGAGTTTTAAGTGTGGTGGCTGGAGAACAGACAAAGTGGTTACTGGTTTGTTATTTTCTATTTGCTTATTTCGGGTAAGGGAAGTAGGGACAGAAAAGGAAGCAAAATAAATAAGATTAAAGTTCAGAAGAAGCTAGAACTATACAAGTTGCAAATTGCCCAGAAAGGCTAAACACGGGGCTCTGGGAAAGTCTCTGTTAACTAAGAAGCCCCTGAGTTGAATGCATCTCAGTTTCAGCGAACTGCAGAGCGGTTGTGCCAGCACAAGAAAGCAGGAAAATGAGTACCAGTGACGCCGCTAATAAACTAGAGCTGGCCAGTCTGGAAGCAAAAAAGAAAGAAAACGAACATAAGAGACGGCTAGAACTAAGACAATTAGAAATTAATGCTGTGGAGGCAGAAAATGCCAGGGAAGAAGCTGCCAACAAGAGGGCTATGGAGGCAGAGGAAACTGCCCACAAGAGGGCTATGGAGGCCCAGAAGCATGAACTGGCTGTTTTAGAGTTGAAGAGACAAAACCCTCCACCTGCTGGCTCCACTTCCCCAAAAATCCACAAATGGGAAAGACTACGTCCACAGTATGACGAGTCCAGCGATATTGCCGAATATTTCATCACCTTTGAGAGCCTGTGCACCCTCCATGCCATCCCTGAAGATCAGAAGATGACCACATTGATAGCAAAATTGACTGGCAGATCTCTGGACATATTCAGTAAGATGCCTATTAATGATGCTTCAAACTATAGTAAATTTAAGGAACTGGTTTTGAAACAGTTTCAGGTTACACCTGAAACCTACAGGGTTAAATTCAGGAGTCTTAAGAGGCGATCTGGATTGAGTAATGTGGCTTATGCCAATGAAATGAGAGATTTAGTAGATAAGTGGGTGCGGGGGAAAGGCATTATAAGCTTTGAAAGGATGTGTGATCTGGTTACTCAGGAACAATTCCTCAATATGTGCAGTGATGATGTAAAACAGTATGTGTGGGACAAAAAGGTAAATGCAGAGGATGAATTAGCTGGGTATGCAGACTCTTATGAGCAAGCACAAGCTGCAATCAAACAAACCACTGGCAGAGGGGTATAAGGTTGGGGGAAAGCAGAATCAATAACCGTTTTACCCCTGGGAAAATGGAGGTTGGGCGGTCACCTTCCCATTCCCCTGGTACTCGGCCCAAATTTCCTGTGCAAGCAGAGGAGCCCAAAAGGTGCTATCATTGTAAGTCCACTGAGCACCTGAGGAATAAGTGTCCCTCGCTGAGTGGAAACAGGTAACAAGTAACACATGAAGCTGCAGCTTCTCAGAGCCAGGCTGTGGCCTCTTTCCACACAGGATTTGTAAAGCTTGCTTCCACACAACCAAGCAATGAGCATATGCATGCTGTTAAAATTAATGGTGAAGTCGCTTAGGGGATTGAGGGACACGGGTGCTGAGATTTCTGTGGTCAGGAGGGACCTGATCCAGGAGAAGGATTTGTTGCCAGGTAAAATGGCAGAATTAGAGCTGGTGGGGGGATACAAAGTCCTTGCACCTTTAGCTAAAGTACACATGCAAACTCGGAATTTGCAGTCTGAACTGATGGTTGCACCCAATTTTGCACCGTTTCTACTGGGGAATGATTTCTTTAATGTGGCAGAATCTGTCCCAGGGTTGGTTAGCAGTGAGAAGGAATATTGTGCTAAAAGCCCTGGGGAGTGGGGGGAAGGGATGAAGTCACATGGAATACTGGGGGAATAGGAGGGTGTCTCTTAGGCCTGGTCTACACTAGGCATTTATGTCGAAGTTAGCGCCATTACATCGAATTAACCCTGCACCCGTCCACACTGCGATGCTATTTAGTTCGACATAGAGGTCTCTTTAATTCGACTTCTGTACTCCTCCCCGACGAGGGGAGTAGCGCTAAATTCGACATGGCCATGTCGAATTAGGCTAGGTGTGGATGGAAATCGACGCTAATAGCTCCGGGAGCTATCCCACAGTGCACCACTCTGTTGACGCTCTGGACAGCAGTACGAGCTCGGATGCTCTGACCAGCCACACAGGAAAAGCCCCGGGAAAATTTGAATTTGAATTCCTTTTCCTGTCTGGCCAGTTTGAATCTCATTTCCTGTCTGGACACCGTGGCGATCACAGCAGCACTGGCAACGATGCAGAGCTCTCCAGCAGTGATGGCCGTGCAGTCTGTGAATAGAAAGAGGGCCCCAGCATGGACTGATCGGGAAGTCTTGGATCTCATCGCTGTGTGGGGCGATGAGTCCGTGCTTTCTGAGCTGCGCTCCAAGAAACGGAATGCAAAGATCTATGAGAAGATCTCAAAAGACATGTCAGAGAGAGGATACAGCCGGGATGCAACGCAGTGCCGCGTGAAAATCAAGGAGCTGAGACAAGGCTACCAGAAGACCAAAGAGGCAAACGGACGCTCCGGATCCCATCCCCAGACATCCCGTTTCTACGAGGCACTGCATTCCATCCTCGGTGCGGCCGCCACCACTACCCCACCACTGACCGTGGACTCTGAGGATGGGATATTGTCCACGGCCGGTTCCTCGGACATGTTAGCGGACGGGGAAGATGAGGAAGGAGATGAGGAGGGCGAGGCAGTCGGCAGCGCTCACAACGCTGATTTCCCCGACAGCCAGGATCTCTTCATCACCCTTACAGAGATCCCCTACGAAGCGTCCCCAGCCGTTACCCCGGACACAGAATCTGGGGAAGGATCAGCCAGTAAGTGTTGTAAACATCTAAACATTTATTTTTAACAGAACAGGAATATTAACAATTAAAAGAATGGGTTGTTCATGATTACTTTGCCCTAGGCACTTAACGGTTCAGTCATGGGCAGTGCAAGTTTTGAAAAAAAATCTAGCAATGCCCGGTTTTCCGTGATTGTCCTGCCCAAGCCGCTCTACTGTTTAGTCCCTGCTACTGCAGCTAGAGTAAAATGCGGTCTATATGTGCAGGGATAGAGCAGTAATCCTCCCGGGACATCTCGATGAAGCTCTCCTGGAGGTAATTGGAAAGCCGTTGCATGAGGTTCCTGGGGAGAGCGGCCTTATTGGGTCCTCCGAAGTACGAGACGTTGCCGCGCCACGAGACTATCAAGTACTCGGGAATCATTGCTCTGCACAGCAGGGCGGCATACGGCCCTGGTCTTTGGAGGCTTTCCCGGAGCATTCTCTCTCTCGCTGTCAGAGATCCTCATCAGGGTGATGTCGCCCATGGTGACCTGCTTTGAATTAGGTAGGGGAATGTTAGTGTTGGGACTGCTTGCTCGTTCCTTTACAGAACTGTAACCGCTGGTTTGCAGCCACGCGGTGGAGGCGGGAGAGGGGCTGCCGAAAGGGATCGTTCCTGGGGACAGCCGCGAGGGGGTGGGACAGGGGCAGAGTTCCCGCTTGCCGGATTGCTGGCAGCAGGGACTGACATTGCTTTAAATGTGAAATGAGGCCAGTGGTAATATAAAAGTTTTAAACTGCCACAAGTCTACGGCTTACCATGTCTACCTGCAACAGAAATTCTGTTGTGCTGCCCCGCTTCTCAAATGTGCTGTGGAAGACCCCAGGCACTGAATGCGAAGGCCGAGAATTCGACCTTGTGCTGAGTGCGCATGTGATAGGTGCTGTGCATGGTCTTGTTCACAGAGAAAGACTATGTTCTTTGTTCACAACTACATTTATCTTTCTGAGGAATTCACTCCCTTTTTCCCATTCCCACAGCCACATCTGCGACTGTCTCACAACGTAGCCTGGCATCACACTCCCAGAGGCTAGCGAAGATTAGGCATAGGAAGAAGAGGACACGGGAGGACATGTTCTCTGAACTTATGGCCTGTTCCCAAGCCCAGGCAGCACAGCAGACCCAGTGGCGGGAGAAATTGACCCAAATGCAGCAAGCAAACATGGATCGGGAGGAGAGGTGGCGGCAGGAAGACCAGCAGGCGACTCAAACGCTGCTTGGACTACTGAGGGAGCAAACAGACACGCTCCGGCGCCTTGTGGATGTTCTGCAGGAACGGAGGCAGGAGGACAGAGCCCCGCTGCAGTCCATCTCTAACCGCCCTCCCCCGCCACCAAGTCCCATACCCATCTCACCCAAAGTGCAAAGAAGGAGAGGCGGCAGAGTCCCTGCTAACTCTCACTCCACCCCTGCAGAGAGCTCTAGTAGCAGAAGGCTCTCATTCCCCAAAACTTGAAAAGTTCTTTCCTTCCCGCCTGACACAAGCCCCCGTCCAAGTTTCACCTCCCACTTCCATGTGTAGTTGATAATAAAAAATACGTTTCTGTTAACTACTGTTTCAATCATGTTCTTTTGGAGGAGGAGGGGAAAGGGGGTTGGTAATTGGACAGGACAGTCACCTTTGGCAGGGTACATAGGCGGGGGCAGGCACAGCAGCAGGGCACATACACAGTGCAGTGATGCAGTGACTAGTTACCCTGGTTAGTCTGGGAGGTTGTTTTCATGTTATGTGGTGGGGGGTGTGTTGCTCTGTGACTTTGTGGCGGGGGAGGGCAGTTTCAGATCTTAAGCGGCGGTCCTTATGCAGGATCACAGAGCCACGCAGCAGGGGATCTGTAACCGTCCTCCCCCTGCCACAAAGTCACATAGCCCCCCCATACACACAGTCCCGATCAGGAGGGGTGACAGGCTCCGTTGAAACAACCATCCCACCGCAGCGGAGCCTGTCAATCCTTGAGTTTAGAAGCTTCATTCGCGTCACTACACTACACCCGCTCCGCACCACAGTCTGCGTCCCAGTTTTAAAAAATTCCCGCGAAAACAGTATTAAAGAAAACGGTGTGCATTAACAAAGTAGAACTATTTTTATTTCGAAACGTGTGTTGGAAGGGGGTGAAGGGGGTATGTAACTGGAGAGGTTAGTCAACATTAACTGGGTAAAGAAACGGGGGCAGGTTCAGCTTCTCTGTACACAAACTTAAAAGTCACAGGTTACCCTGCTCACTCAGGAACCTAGCTTTCAAAGCCTCCCGGATGCACAGCGCTTCCCGCTGTTCTCTTCTAATCGCCCGGCTGTCTGGCTGTGCGTAATCAGCAGCCAGGCTATTTTCCTCAACCTCCCACCCCGCCATAAAGGGCTCCCCCTTGCTCTCACAGAGATTGTGGAGCACACAGCAAGCTGCTATAACAATGGGGATATTGGTTTCGCTGAGATAACAGCGAGTCAGTAAGCTTCTCCATCTCCCCTTGAGACGGCCAAAAGCACACTCCACCACCATTCTGCACTTGCTCAGCCGGTAGTTGAAGAGTTCTTTTTCAGTGTCCAGGGCGCCAGTATAGGGCTTCATGAGCCAGGGCATTAGCGGGTAGGCTGGGTCCCCGAGGATGACTATAGGCATCTCCACATCCCCAACAGTTATTTTGTGGTCCGGGAAGTAAATACCTTGTTGCAGCCGTCTAAACAGACCAGAGTTCCTAAAAACACGAGCGTCATGAACCTTGCCCGGCCATCCCACGTAGATGTTGGTAAAACGTCCCCTGTGGTCCACCAGTGCTTGCAGCACCATGGAAAAATAGCCCTTTCGGTTAATGTACTGGGTGGCCTGGTGGTCCGGTGCCAGGATAGGGATGTGAGTTCCATCTATGGCCCCACCGCAGTTTGGGAATCCCATCGCTGCGAAGCCATCTATGATCGCCTCCACGTTTCCCAGGGTCACTACCTTTGGCAGCAGTACATCAACGATTGCCTTGGCTACTTGCATCACAACAACCCCCACGGTAGATTTGCCCACCCCAAACTGGTTCGCGACTGACCGGTAGCTGTCTGGCGTTGCAAGCTTCCAGAGGGCTATGGCCACTCGCTTCTGTACACTCAGTGCAGCTCGCAACCGGGTGTCATTGCGCTTCAGGGCAGGGGACAGCAACTCACAAAGTTCCAGGAAAGTTCCCTTCCGCATGCGAAAGTTTCGCAGCCACTGGGATTCATCCCAGACCTGCAGCACTATGCGGTCCCACCACTCAGTGTTTGTTTCCCGTGCCCAGAATCGCCGTTCCACGGCATCAACATGACCCATTGCCATCGTGATGTCCTCGGCGCTGGGTCCCCTGCTTTCTGAGAGGTCTGTGCTACTCTCAGACTTCAGGACATCACCGCGGTAACGTAGCCTCCTCGCCTGACTTTTCTGCATCTGCCTCAGGGAAACCTGTATGATAAGCTGCGAGGCGTTGAGAGCGGCCACAACTGCAGCGATGGTCGCAGCGTGCTCCATGCTCGCAGTGCTGTGGCATCCGCGCTGTCAATGACTGGAAAAGTGCGCGAACTGATTTCCCGCCGGCGCTTTCAGGGAGGGAGGGCGGGAGTGATGGACGGATGATGACAGTTACCCAAAAGCACCCTCGACACATTTTCTTACCCAGAAGGCATTGCCGGCTACACCCAGAATTCCAATGGGCAGAGGGGACTGCGGGAACTGTGGGATAGCTGACCACAGTGCACCGCTTCGAATGTCGACGCTTTCACCGTTAGTGTGGACTCACAAAGTCGAATTACTGTCCTTAGTGTGGACACAGACGTTCGACTTTGCAATATCGATTCCAAAAATTCGATGCAAGTAAATTCGAACTACTCTCGTAGTGTAGACAAGGCCTTAGATTCCTCTGCAGCAGTAAAGGATGCAGCTTCGGGGACAGGGATGGTTGTAGACACTTCCTGTAGCCCCAGGGCTCAAGGGAAGTTCCAGAGGGAGGGGGTGGATGAAGCCAGCTCCTGTCCCGTGATCATCTCCCCGGGAGAGGGGGATGTACCACCTTGTAACAGGGGGTACACAGCTGCTGACTGCCAGGAAGTTGCAGGTCAGCAGGGGGCAGGGCCTGCCCTAGGGTGCACAGAGACATGTGTCCCGAAGGTGGAAGTTGGAGTCCTGGTGACCACTGCGGTGGGAACAGACCCCAAGGACTCTGTAGCTGGGTGCCAGCCCAACCCAAGTGAAAGGGGGGGGGATTCTGCTGGCCAGTGAGAGGTCTGTCATAGCTGGTAGTTGTGAACCCACAGCTGGAGCAGGGTCACCATCCCTTTTGGGGGACACAAGAGTGTCTGACCTAGAGGGGGGCCAGAGAGTCCGCCCACCTTTTGTAGGAAATTAGTCTGTAAAAGGGAGCATTCTGGAACTGGTGAGGATCTTATCTGTATTCAGCTTGATTAGACATAGATTTGCGCATTTTATTCTATTTTGCTTGGTGACTTATTTTGTTCTGTCTATTACTACTTGGAACCACTTAAATCCTACTTTCTGTATTTAATAAAATCACTTTTTACTTATTAATTAACTCAGAGTATGTATTAATACCTAGGGGAGGAAACAACTGTGCATCTCTCTCTAACAGTGTTATAGAAGGCGAACAATTTATGAGTTTACCTTGCATAAGCTTTATAAAGGGTAAAACAGATTTATTTGGGTTTAGACCCCATTGGGAGTTGGGCATGAGTGCTAAAGACAAGCAC
This sequence comes from Malaclemys terrapin pileata, assembly GCF_027887155.1. Taxonomy (NCBI): domain Eukaryota; kingdom Metazoa; phylum Chordata; order Testudines; family Emydidae; genus Malaclemys; species Malaclemys terrapin. Next base: position 51,447,095 of record NC_071511.1, on the reverse strand, counting down.
ACTTCTATGAGCTGTTTTCAGGTAAACTTGCAGTTTTGGGGCAAGTAATTCAGACCCTGGGTCTTTGTTGGAGCAGACGGAAGTGTCTGGTTCAGCAAGACAGGGTGCTGGAGTCCTGAGCTGGCAGGAAAAACAAGAGCAGAGGTAGTCTTGGCACATCAGTTGGCAGGGGGGGATTCTCTGATCCAACCCATCACAGACTGTGACAAAGTTCCTCCTCTATCTTGGTGGGTCCTGCGCTTATTGGCGGATTTTCTTGCCTTAGAGATTCACCATGTGGGTTGGGGAACAGCCCAGAGACCTTCCCCTCTGGAAGAACCCACTGTCCAGGTCAATTGGGAGGTTTGGGGGGAACCCGGGCCAGCCCTCTACACCAGGTTCCAGCCCAGGGCCCTGTGGACTGCAGCTGTCTATAGTGCCTCCTGTAACAGCTGCATGACAGCTACAACTCCCTGGGCTATTTCCCCATGGCCTCCTCCAAACACCTTCCTTATTCTCACCACAGGACCTTCCTCCTGATGTCCGATAACGCTTGTGCTCCTCAGTCCTCCAGCAGCACACACTCTCACTCTCAGCTCCTTGCGCTTCTTGCTCCCAGCTCCTCACACTCCCTCCACAAACTGAAGTGAGCTCCTTTTTAAAACCCAGGTGCCCTGATTAGCCTGCCTTAATTGATTCTAGAAGCTTCTTCTTAATTGGCTCCAGGTATCCTAATTAGCTTGCCTGCCTTAACTGGTTCTAGCAGGTTCCTGATTACTCTAGTGCAGCCCCTGCTCTGGTCACTCAGGGAACAGAAAACTACTCATCCAGTGACCAGTATATTTGCCCTCTACCAAACTCCTGTACCCCACTGGTCTGGGTTTGTCACATATCCCTCCCCCCTGCTCAACGCCAATGGGTTGGGCAGCTTGGGACGCCAGACTGTGCACACGTGACAAGCCATCGGCGTTGCCATGACGGCTCCCTGCTCTGTGTTCCACACGGAACTGGAAAGGTTGGAGGGATAAGAACCATCTGGTCACCCTTGTGTTCTTCTCCTTGTTCCGCTGCATCCATTGAAGAGGGGCATGGTCGGTCACAAGGACAAATCTGTGCCCAAGCAGGTAGTAGCGCAATGTTTCCATGGCCCATTTTACAGCGAGGCATTCTCTCTCCACCACTGCATATTTTTGTTCCCTTGGAAGGAGTTTCCAACTGAGCTATAGAATTGGGTGTTCCTCCTCTCCGACCATCTGTGATAGAACGGCCCCCAACCCTACTTCCGATGCATCCGTCTGCAGGATAAACTCCTTGGTGAAATCAGGGGCTATCAGTACGGGGTTACTGCAGAGGGCAGTCCGTAGGTCTGTGAATGCTTCCTCTGCGGCGTCAGACCATCTCACCAGATCAGGTCCACAGGCTTTCACAAGATCTGTCGGGGGCTTGCCCTTGTGGCAAAGAGGGGGATAAATCGTCGGTAATACCCCACCACACCTTGAAGCGCCCGGACTTGTTTCTTGAGACTTGGTCGGGGCCAATTTTGGATGGCCTCTAACTTGTTCACTTGGGGTTTTACCAGACCTTTTCCCACAATGTAGCTAAGATATCTGGCCTCTGTAAACCCTACAGCACACTTGGCAGGGTTTGCTGTAAGGCCAGCTCGCCTGAAGGTATCGAGGACTGCCGCCACCTTCTCCAGGTGGGTTTCCCAGTCTGGGGTATGAATGACCACATCGTCCAAGTAGGCAGCAGTATAACTGTTATGCGGGCATAATAGCTTGTCCATGAGGCGCTGGAAGGTAGCTGGGGCCCCATGTAGTCCAAAAGGGAGGACAGTATATTGAAAAAGACCTTCTGGTGTAGAGAACGCAGTCTTTTCCTTTGCATCTTCTGCAAGGGGAATCTGCCAGTACCCCTTTGTCAAGTCTAAGGTAGTCAAGTACCGGGCATTACCCAGACGGTCCACTAACTCACCTATGCGAGGTATGGGGTACGCGTCAAACTGGGATACTTCGTTTAGTCACCGGAAGTCATTGCAAAATCTTGTGGTGCCATCAGGTTTGAGCACCAGCACGATTGGGCTGGACCACTGACTGTGGGATTCTTCGATGATCCCCAACTCCAGCATTTTTTTTACTTCTGCTTTTATTTCCTCCCCTTTTGCCGCTGCCACCCGATAGGGCCTCATTGTTACTCTGGCCCAAGGGTTCGTGACGATGTGGTGATAGGTCTCGGTTGTTCTACCGGGTTTTGTCGAGAACACATCTTGGTTCCGGAAGATCATCTAAGACACCTCGTTCTTCTGGTTTGGTGTTAAATCGGGAGACACTCTCACCTGTTTGGAAGGCTTGTTTTCCTGGGTTAGGTCTTTTTGGACCGTTGTGCATGCCTCTTGTGCATGCCAGGGTTTCAGAAGGTTAATGTGATAAATCTGTTCTTGTTTTCTGCGTCCTTGTAGGTTACTTTCCCCAGGGGTTCAATCACCTCATAGGGCCCTTGCCATTGGGCCAGAAGCTTGTTTTCTGCCGTGGATACCAACACCATAACCCAATCCCCTAGTTGGAACTGTCGCACTTTTGCCTGGCGATTGTAATGGGTTCGCTGGGCCACCTGTGCCTTCTCCAAATGTTCCCGTACAATAGGGGTAACCCGGGCTATCCAGTCTTGCATCTGCATTACATGCTCTATTATATTTCTCCCCTCATTGGGTTCCTTTTCCCAGATCTCTTTGGCGATATCTATTATGCCACGGGGGTGACGCCCGTATAATAACTCGAAGGGGGAAAACCCAGTTGAGGCCTGTGGTACCTCCTGGATAGCGAACATAAGGTAGGGTAGTAGGGTGTCTCAATCCTTCCCATCCCGACTAACCACCTTCCTTATCATAGCCTTGAGGGTTCGGTTAAACCTTTCTACCAACCCATCAGTCTGTGGATGGTAGACCGAAGTTCTCAGGGTATGTATATGGAGCAGCGTACAGAGGTCCTTCATTAGCTTCGACATAAATGGGGTTCCTTGGTCAGTTAATATCTCGTTCGGTAGCCCCATTTGGGCAAAGATCCCCACCAGCTCTTTGGCTATAGTTTTAGAGGCCGTGTTCCGCAGGGGGACGGCTTCTGGGTAGCGAGTAACATAGTCCAAAACAACAAGTATATATTGGTGGCCCCGAGATGTCTTCTCCAGGGGTCCCACTAGGTCTATGGCTATTCGCTCGAAGGGGACCTCTGTGACGGGAAGGGGTACTAAAGGTGCCCTCAAGTGGGGACGGGGACTGTGCAGCTGACACTCCGGGCAGGAGGCACAGTACCTCCGCACTTCTTCATGTACTCCAGGCCAGAAGAACTGTCGTAGGACTCATGCCAGGGTTTTCTCTACCCCCAAATGCCCCCCAAAAAGATGACTATGAGCAAGACTTAATACAGCGTTCTGGTGTTTTTGAGGTACTAGGATCTACTGTACCTTCTTCCCCTGTACAGGTGCAACCTGGTATAAGAGAGCCTTCTTCATTATGAAGTAGGGTACTGGTCCCTGGGTTTTTCCTTCCATGGGGACCCCATCTATTTCAGTCACCTCCTTCCTAATGTTGTCATACCTTGGGTCTTCTGCCTGGTCCCGTCCAAAATTTCCTCTCCCGGGACTAATCTGCCCAAGATCTAGGGGCCCAGTCTCTGTTGCCTCTACTGGTTCAGAAGCATTAGGGTGGGGGTCAGACTCAGGTGTTTCTCCTTCCTGTGTGACCTCCTTTTCAGCTGTATGGGTCCGCCTACCTACAAGAGCGACCCTCTGGCTTTGGGTCAGTATTCGGATTCCCAAGGCCTTAGCTGCCCTTCTTTCCCTTTTTGTCTTTCTACTCTGTCTGGGAGTGGAGAACAAATCTGGGGATATTTCAGAGAAGATTGGGGGTTGACAGTCTGCTGTGGATGCCTCATCAATTTTAGGATCCCCATCTGTCATAACTATAAAGGGAAGGGTAATAGCTGTCCTGTGTACAGTACTATAAATCCCTCCTGGCCAGAGACTCCAAAATCCTTTTCCCTGTAAAGGGTTAAGAAGCTCAGGTAACCTGGCTGGCATCTGACCTAAAGGACCAATAAGGGGACAAGATACTTTCAAATCTTGGGGGGGGAAGGCTTTTGTTTGTGTTCTTTGTTTGGGAGTGTGTTCGTTCTCGGGGACTGAGAGGGACCAGACATCAATCCAGGTTCTCCACATCTTTCTAAGCAAGTCTCTCCTATTTCAAACTTGTAAGTAAATAGCCAGGCAAGGCGTGTTAGTTTTCCTTTGTTTTCTCAACTTGTAAATGTACCTTTTACTAGAGTGTTTCTCTTTGTTTGCTGTACTTTAAACCTGAGACTAGAGGGGAGTCCTCTGAGCTCTTTAAGTTTGATTACCCTGTAAGGTTGATTTCCATACTGATTTTACAGAGATGATTTTTACCTTTTTCTTTAATTAAAAACCTTCTTTTTAAGAACCTGATTGATTTTTTCCTTGTTTTAGATCCAAAGGGGTTTTGGATCTTGATTCACCAGGAGTTGGTGGGAGGAAGGAGGGGAATGGTTAATTTCCCCTTGTTTTAAATCCAAGGGGTTGGATTTGTTTTCACCAGGGATTTGGTAAAGGTTTTTCAAGGTTTCCCAGGGAGGGAATCCATTGAAAATGGTGGCAGCCGAACCAGAGCTAAGCTGGTAATTAAGCTTAGAAGTTTTTATGCAGGCCCCTACATTTGTACCCTAAAGTTCAAAGTGGGGATCTCAGTCCTGACACCATCTTTCTCCAATTCCCCTACTGGGAGTAAGTCTCCAAACCCTGGGAAGTCCCTCCCTATGAGAACCAGGTATGGGAGTTTAGGGACTACACCTGCTGCTACCTCAGTAGTGTTCCCTTGGATCTCGATTTTTACTGGGATGGTGGGGTAGAAACTAACTGTCCCATGGACACATGTTATACCCGTATGATTAGCCTGCAGCAGCTGACTACACTTCACGAGCTTCCATGAGATAAGCATGATAGCACTCCCCGAATCAACCAGTGCCGTGGTCCCTACCCCATTTAGTTTCACTGGTCTGGTATACATATGTGGGGTTAGTGAGACCCCCACAAGGTGGATTAGGGAGCATGGATCTGACCAGTTCCCCAGGTTACACTGCATAAGCTCCTCAGCATGGGGACACTGTGCAGCTATGTGTCCCCACTCCCCGCAGGCATAACATCTGTATGGAGCCCTAGGCGTTTCCCGGTCTCTTGGTTTGGGCAGTCTAACACCACAATCCTCTTCTCCCTCAGTGCTCCGACTCTTTGTGGCCTCTAATGGGCCTTCAGCCTCTCTCCTTTTCCACCTGGGCCCTCCTGGTGGCCCAGTCACCCGAACTTTAGAGCTTGGTGCGGCTAGTTTAACCCGGGGTGCCTCTTCCTTAACTGGTTGAGTCAGCTCCCTCGCTGTCCTTTGCTTCTTTACCAGGGTGACAACCTCATCATAGGTGGAGGGTTCGTTCTGGCTTACCGAGGCACGAAGGTATGGTAGTAGTCCCCTCATGTATCGGTCGATGACCAGAACCGCTAGTATCTCTTCCGGACTCTGGGACTCTGTTTGCAACCACTTTCGTGCGAGATGGATGAGGTCATACAATTGGGACCGCGGGGTTTTGTCTTCCTGGTACCTCCAACCGTGATACTGATGGGCCTGTACTGCTGTCGTTACCCCAGATCTGGCCAGGATCTCTGCTTTCAGCTGGGGGTAGTCTGCCACCGCCTCTTCAGGCAGATCATGGTAGGCCTTCTGGGCCTCCCCACACAGGAATGGGGCAAGGATGCCAGACCACTGATCTCGAGGCCAGGCCTCCCATAGGGCTGTCCTCTCAAAGGCCAGAAGGTATGCCTCTACATCATCCTCCCATGTCATTTTCTGCAGCCAATGGCTAGCCTCTATGAGCCGCAATTCAGCTCTGTAAGGGACTTTACCTGGTTTACCAGTTCCCGCAACATAGCTCGGTCTTGAGCAGCCTGGTCCATCAGCAGGCGATTAGTCTCTTGCTGCAACCACACTGCCTCCTGTTCAGCGGCTGCCTGGACATGGGTAGCCTCCTGCTGGGCCGCCGTAGCTTGCATCAGTGCCCGCACTACGTCATCCATTGCGGTGAAAAAAAATAAACCCTCTCCCTTATTTTTTTTTGTTTTTTGTTTAAATCACCCTCCTTTTTCCGCCACGCTGTGCACCCCAGGATCCCACTCCTGACACCAGTGTGACAAAGTTCCTCCTCTATCTTGGTGGGTCCTGCGCTTATTGGCGGATTTTCTTGTCTCAGAGATTCACTATGTGGGTTAGGGAACAGCCCAGAGACCTTCCCCTCTGGAAGAACCCACTGTCCAGGTCAACTGAGAGGTTTGGGGGGAACCCGGGCCCGCCCTCTACTCCGGGTTCCAGCCCAGGGCCCTGTGGACTGCAGCTGTCTATAGTGCTTCCTGTAACAGCTGCATGACAGCTACAACTCCCTGGGCTACTTCCCCATGGCCTCCTCCAAACACCTTCCTTATTCTCACCACAGGACCTTCCTCCTGGTGTCTGATAATGCTTGTGCTCCTCAGTCCTCCAGCAGCACACACACACACACACTCACACTCTCAACTCCTTGCACCTCTTGCTCCCAGCTCCTCACACTCCCTCCACAAACTGAAGTGAGCTCCTTTTTAAAACCCAGGTGCCCTGGTTAGCCTGCCTTAATTGATTCTAGAAGCTTCTTCTTAATTGGCTCCAGGTGTCCTAATTAGCGTGCCTGCCTTAACTGGTTCTAGCAGGTTCCTGATTACTCTAGTGAATAGGGGCTGCTAACAGGGAGTTTCGCAAGGGAGTTTGGAAGGGGAGCAGGAAGGGGGCGAGGGTCCCTTGCCGGTTCCATCTATTTTCTCTTTATTCCCCTTAATACCTATAAACCAACTACATTCAAAACTTCTTGCTTAAACAACCCTTTCAGCCGACAGGGGGCTGCAGACGGGAGTTTGACAGAGGGAGGCTTACGATGATTAGGAAGACCCGCAACACCTGTGCCAGCACTGCTTCTGTCTCCTCCACCTGTGACTGTAGCCAGACAGAGCGCCTGAGCATGGATGCTTCTACCCAGATCCTGGTGTGGTTTTGCAAAGACTGTAACTTGCAATTTCCACTTACTGATATCCAGGCTGGGGGGACCATCCAATGTGAGAGATGCCTGCTGGTGGAATCTCTCAGGCAGCAGGTGGGAGAGCTACAGGAGGAGGTGGCTAGGTTGAGGAGCATCCGAATCCACAAGCAATTCCTCGACAGTGTCCATGTGGAGACAGCTGAGGTAGCTGTCCCAGTACGCAGGACTGCTGATACACCACTGGTGGAGGAGGAGATGGCTCAGGGTGGACACTGGCAGCTGGTTACTTCTGGCAGCAGGCAATGCTCCACCCCTGCTCCGAACCCTCCTGCCGTGGTAATAGGTAACCGTTATGCTCTTCTTGATACAGGAAAGAAGGAATCACTCCCTACAGTAAAGGAGGAGAAGCCTCGTACCCCTAATGCTGGGAGGTCTACTGCCACCACTGCGAATAGGAAACGTAGGGTAGTGGTGGTCGGAGACTCTCTGCTGAGGGGGACGGAGGCGCCCATCTGTCGCCCTGACATTTCATCTCGGGAGGTATGCTGCCTGCCGGGAGCCCGTATCCGAGACGTTACGGAGGCATTGTCGAGGATTATCCAGCCCTCTGACTACTACCCCATTCCACTCATCCATGTGGGCACAAATGATACTGCGCGGTGTGACACTGAGCGGATCAAGAGTGACTACAGGGCTCTGGGAGTACAGGGGCAGGGTGCTGGGAGGGACGCCGAGCCCTGATTAGGGGGCGGGGCTTAGCTGAGTAGGGGGCCCATAAAAGCGGCCGCCCAGCCAGGCAGCGGCACAGCTGCGAGCGGCGGCACTGAGGCAGCAAACAGGGCGGCTAACAGGGGAGTTTGAGAGGGAGTTTGCAGGGGGAGGCAGGAGGGCACGGGCCGTGGTGTGTGCTCTGTGTCCCCAGGTGCTGTGGGCAGAGACCGCAGCAGCCATGAGCCAAGCAGCAGCAGCAGACAGAATGCAGATGGCTGCATGTGGAAGCTGTGGTATGTATATAGTCCTAGCAGGAGACCAGGAACAAAGGTATGTGTGTATGAAGTGTCGCCTTATAGTGTTGCTGGAGGAAAAGATTAAGGGGCTGGAGATGCAGGTAGAGACCCTGGTGGAGTTTAGGCAGGGGTTTGAGCAGCTGATGGAAGATAGGCAAGGCGGGGCTGAAGGGGAAGGCTCTAGGGTGCAGAAGGAGGCAGTAGTAGATGACAGCGAGAGGAGAATGGAAGGGGGAGAACAAGGGAAGTGGAAGCATGTGACTGTGAGAGGCAGGCCAAGGAAAAGGAGGGCCAGTGAGGGGGGAATAGAACTCAGGAATAGGTTTGAGTGTTTGGATAACGAGGTAGAGGGGCAGCAGGTGGTGACTGAAGCTGGGAGGGTGAGGAAGAAGAGAAGAGCGGCTAGCCCGAGAGAGAGGGGGGAGGAGTTGATGGAGACAGCACCAATTATGGGCCACCAGAGGATAGAGGAAGGCATAAGGGGGAGCATAAGAGAAGATCGGAGCAGACACAGGTCAGGACTAGAGGGATCAGAGACTAGATTACTAGATCGCACTGTTGCCAGGCGACGGCAGGTGTATGTAATTGGAGACTCTTTACTGAGGAGATTGGACAGGCCTGTGACCAGGGCGGACCCGGAGAACAGAAGGGTGTGCTGTCTACCGGGCGCAAAGATACGCGATGTGGACCTGCAGTTGAAAAGGATCCTAAAAGGAGCAGGTAAGAACCCCTTGATAATCCTTCATGTAGGAACAAATGACACGGCTAGGTTCTCGTTAGAGAGAATCAAGGGAGATTATGCCAGGCTGGGGAAGACTCTCAAGGAGATAGAGGCTCAGGTTATCTTTAGTGGGATTCTGCCTGTTCCGAGGGAAGGGCAGCAAAGGGCTGATAGGATTGTGAGGATAAATAGTTGGCTAAGGGAGTGGTGCTATAAGGAGGGCTTTGGGATGTATGGCCACTGGGAGGCTTTCGGGGACAGACACCTGTTCTCGCGGGATGGGCTTCACCTGAGTAGGGAAGGAAATAGACTTCTGGGAGGGAGGCTGGCTCATCTTATCAAAAGAGCTTTAAACTAGGAAGTTTGGGGAGATGGTTGGGAGATGCACAGTTAATCTCCACGCCAGTTTCCAGTACTGAAAAGCTGAGTGTAATAAGAGGAGACATAGCCGGGGAGATGAGATTGGACATAGGAAGGACAGGGGGGACGGACACAAAGAGGCCCGCAACATACAGTGCTACTAATGGGAGACAGGCTAAATGACATACATTAGGGTGTTTGTACACCAATGCGAGAAGCCTAGGTAATAAAATGGAGGAATTGGAGCTCTTGGTCCGAGAATTGAAACCAGATATCGTAGGAATAACTGAAACGTGGTGGAATGGCAGTCACGACTGGAACGCAGGTATGGAGGGGTATGCGCTGTTTAGGAAAGACCGGGATAAAGGTAAAGGTGGGGGGGTGGCATTGTATGTCAATAGTGAAATAAGCTGTAAAGAAATAATAGTGGATGGAATAGATAACACGGAGTCCGTCTGGGCGATACTCAAGCTGGGTAAAAGGACTACTAGAGCCTCTCCGGGGATAGTGCTTGGGGTGTGCTATAGACTGCCGGGATCGACCCAGGACATGGATAAGGAACTATTTAATGTATTAAGGGAAGTAAATACTAATAGAAACTGTGTAATTATGGGGGACTTTAACTTCCCGGATATAGATTGGGGAACAAACGCTAGTAGCAATAATAGGGCTCAGATGTTCCTAGATGTGCTTGCTGATCAATTCCTTTATCAAGTGGTAGCTGAGCCGACGAGGGGGGAGGCCATTTTAGATTTGATTCTGGTAAGTAGTGAGGACCTTGTTGAGGAAGTGGTAGTGGGGGACAACTTGAGCTCCAGTGATCATGAGCTAATTCGGTTTAAACTAAATGGAAGGAGTACCAGAATTAAGTCAAAGACTACGGTTTATAATTTTAAAAAGGCCAATTTTAACAAATTAAGGGGACTGGTAAGGGAAGTGGATTGGGCAAACGTATTAAGGGATCTAAAGGCAGAAGAAGCCTGGGATTACTTTAAGTTAAAGATGCATGAGCTGTCCGAGGCCTGTATCCCCAAAAAGGGAAAAAGATTACTAAGCAAGAGATTTAGACCGAGCTGGATGAGCGACCGACTGAAAGGGGCGATTAGGAAAAAACAGAAAGCGTACAAAGAGTGGAAGAGGGGAGGGATCAGTAAGGAAACTTATCTTAGTGAAGTCAGAGAATGTAGAGATAGAGTGAGAAAGGCCAAAGGCCATGTAGAGTTGGACTTAGCGAGGGGAATTAAAAGCAATAGCAAGAGGTTTTACAGCCATATAAATAGGAAGAAAGCAAAGAAAGAAGAAGTGGGACCGCTGAAGACTATAGCCGGAGAGGAGATTAAAGATAATCTAGGCATGGCGCAATATCTCAATGAATATTTTGCATCGGTGTTTAATGAGGCCAATGAAGGTATTAGGGATACTAGCACCGTTACAGAGGGGCATACAGGATGGGGGATTACCGCATCCGAGGTAGAAACAAAACTAGAACGCCTTAATGGGACTAAGTCGGGTGGACCGGACGATCTTCATCCGAGAATATTGAAGGAATTGGCGCGGGAAATAGCAGGCCCATTAGCGATTATATTTAATGAATCTGTAAACTCGGGGGTGGTCCCGTTAGACTGGAGAATAGCCAATGTGGTTCCTATTTTCAAGAAAGGGAAAAAAAGTGACCCAGGTAACTATAGGCCTGTTAGTTTAACATCAGTAGTGTGCAAGGTGCTGGAGAAGATTCTGAAAGAGAAACTAGTTGAGGACCTTGAGGTTAATGGCAAATGCGATAAATTACAGCATGGTTTTACGAAGGGCAGATCGTGCCAAACGAATCTGATCTCCTTCTTTGAGAAAGTAACGGACTTATTAGATAAGGGAAATGCGGTGGACCTAATATACCTGGATTTCAGTAAAGCGTTTGATACAGTACCCCATGAGGAATTATTGGTTAAAATGAAAAACATGGGGATCGATATGAAAATCCAGAGGTGGATAAGGAATTGGTTAATGGGGAGAATGCAGCGGGTCGTATTAAAGGGTGAATTGTCGGGTTGGAGGGAGGTTACTAGTGGAGTGCCTCAAGGTTCGGTTTTGGGACCCATTTTATTTAATCTATTTATAACTGACCTCGGGACCGATTGCAAGAGTGGGCTGATAAAGTTTGCGGATGATACGAAGGTGGGAGGAGTTGCAAACTCGGAGGAGGATAGGGATATTCTGCAGGGAGACTTGAATGAGCTTGTGAATTGGAGTATCAGAAATAGGATGAAATTTAATAGTGAAAAGTGTAAGGTGATGCACTTGGGGATGAATAATAACAATTTTAGTTACAAGATGGGGACACATTGGTTAGAAGTAACGGAAGAGGAGAAGGACCTAGGGGTCCTTGTGGACCGCAGGATGACTATGAGTCGACAATGTGACGTGGCGGTGAAAAAAGCCAATGCGGTCTTGGGATGTATTAGGCGAGGTATATCTAGTAGGGATAGGGAGGTCCTGCTTCCGTTGTACAAGGCGCTGGTGAGACCTCATTTGGAGTACTGTGTGCAGTTCTGGTCTCCCATGTTTAAAAAAGATGAACTCAAACTGGAATGGGTGCAGAGAAGGGCGACTAAGATGATCAGAGGAATGGAAAACCTGTCGTATGAAAAGAGATTAGAGGAGCTTGGGTTGTTTAGTCTGACAAAGCGAAGGCTGAGGGGGGATATGATTGCTATCTTCAAATATATCAGAGGGGTTAATACAAGGGAGGGAGAGGAATTATTCCAGCTTAGTACTAATGTGGACACGAGAACGAATGGATATAAACTGGCCGGGGGGAAGTTCAGGCTTGAAATTAGACGAAGGTTTCTGACCGTCAGAGGGGTGAAATATTGGAACGGCCTTCCGAGGGAAACGGTGGGGGCGACGGACCTGTCTGGTTTTAAGATTAAGTTGGATAAGTTTATGGAGGGAATGGTTTAATGGTAAAACATAGTAGCCAAGGAAAACCAAGCAATGGTACATGAATAGCATAATGGCCAACAAGGGTCAGGCTAGAGACTCTTGCCTATATGCTCGGGGTATTACTGATCGCCATATTTGGGGTCGGGAAGGAATTTTCCTCCAGGGTAGATTGGCTGAGCCTCTGGAGGTTTTTCGCCTTCCTCCGCAGCATGGGGCAGGGATCACTAGCAGGAGGGTCTCAGCCGACTGAAGTCACTAAAACACAGGATTGGGGACTTCAACGGCAGAGTCCAGGGAAGGGTCTTGCGGCCTGCAGCATGCAGGGGGTCAGACCAGATGATCATAATGGTCCCTTCTGACCTTAAAGTCTATGAGTCTATGAGGTGAAGGAGTTTGGAGCACAGGTCGTATTCTCTTCAATTCTTCCTGTCAAAGGTAGGGACCCGGGCAGAGACAGATGCATCATGGAGGTGAATGGCTGGCTGCGAAGATGGTGTCGCCAGGAGGGCTTTGGCTTCCTAGACCACGGGATGCTATTCGAGGAAGGACTGCTAGGCAGAGATGGCGTTCACCTTTCGAGGAGAGGAAAGACCCTATTTGGACACAGACTGGCTAACCTAGCGAGGAGGGCTTTAAACTAGGTTCGACGGGGACAGGTGAGCAAAGCCCAGAGGTAAGTGGGGAACATGGAGACCGGGGACATGGGTCAGAAACGAGAGGGAGTGTGGGCTATATTGGCAGAGAGAAAGGAGGGTCAGGACAAAACTGGGAGGAAAGATCAAACCAGTATCTTAGATGCCTATATACAAATGCGAGAAGTATGGGGAATAAGCAGGAAGAACTGGAAGTGCTAATAAATAAATACAACTATGACATTGTTGGCATCACTGAAACTTGGTGGGATAATACACATGATTGGAATGTTGGTGTGGATGGGTACAGCTTGCTCAGGAAGGATAGACAGGGGAAAAAGGGAGGAGGTGTTGCCTTATATATTAAAAATGTACACACTTGGACTGAGGTAGAGATGGACATAGGAGACGGAAGTGTTGAGAGTCTCTGGGTTAGGCTAAAAGGGGTAAAAAACAAGGGAGATGTCATGCTAGGAGTCTACTACAGGCCACCTAACCAGGTGGAAGAGGTGGATGAGGCTTTTTTCAAGCAACTAACAAAATCATCCAAAGCCCAAGATTTGGTGGTGATGGGGGACTTCAACTATCCGGATATATGTTGGGAAAATAACACAGCGGGACACAGACTATCCAACAAATTCTTGGACTGCATTGCAGACAACTTTTGATTTCAGAAGGTTGAAAAAGCTACTAGGGGGGAAGTTGTTCTAGACTTGATTTTAACAAATAGGGAGGAACTCGTTGAGAATTTGAAAGTAGAAGGCAGCCTGGGTGAAAGTGATCATGAAATCATAGAGTGCAATTCTAAGGAAGGGTAGAAGGGAGAACAGCAAAATAGAGACAATGGATTTCAGGAAGGCAGATTTTGGTAAGCTCAGAGAGCTGATAGGTAAGGTCCCATGGGAATGAAGACTGAGGGGAAAAACAACTGAGGAGAGTTGGCAGTTTTTCAAAGGGACACTATTAAGGGCCCAAAAGCAAGCTATTCCGCTGGTTAGGAAAGATAGAAAATGTGGCAAAAGACCACCTTGGCTTAACCACGAGATCTTGCATGATCTAAAAAATAAAAAGGAGTCATATAAAAAATGGAAACTAGGACAGATTACAATGGATGAATATAGGCAAACAACACAGGAATGCAGGGGCAAAGGCACAAAATGAGCTCAAACTAGCTACGGGAATAAAAGGAAACAAGGCAAGAGGAAGACCAAAGACAGGGTAGGCCCACTGCTTAGTGAAGAGGGAGAAACAGTAACAGGAAACTTGGAAATGGCAGAGGTGCTTAATGACTTCTTTGTTTCGGTCTTCACCGAGAAGTCTGAAGGAATGCCTAACATAGTGAATGCTAATGGGAAGGGGGTAGGTTTAGCAGATAAAATAAAAAAAGAACAAGTTAAAAATCACTTAGAAAAGTTAGATGCCTGCAAGTCACCCGGGCCTGATGAAATGCATCCTAGAATACTCAAGGAGCTAATAGAGGAGGTATCTGAGCCTCTCGCTATTATCTTTGGAAAGTCATGAGAGACTGGAGAGATTCCAGAAGACTGGAAAAGGGCAAATATAGTGCCCATCTATAAAAAGGGAAATAAAAACAACCCAGGAAACTACAGACCAGTTAGTTTAACTTCTGTGCCAGGGAAGATAATGGAGCAAGTAATTAAGGAAATCATCTGCAAACACTTGGAAGGTGGTAAGGTGATAGGGAACAGCCAGCATGGATTTGTGAAGAACAAATCATGTCAAACCAATCTGATAGCTTTCTTTGATAGGATAACGAGCCTTGTGGATAAGGGTGAAGCTGTGGATGTGGTATACCTAGACTTTAGTAAGGCATTTGATACAGTCTCGCATGATATTCTTATCGATAAACTAAGCAAATACAATTTAGATGGGGCTACTATAAGGTGGGTGCATAACTGGCTGGATAACCGTACTCAGAGAGTTGTTATTAATGGTTCCCAATCCTGCTGGAAAGGCATAACGAGTGGGGTACCGCAGGGGTCTGTTTTGGGACCGGCTCTGTTCAATATCTTCATCAACGACTTAGATATTAGCATAGAAAGTACGCTTATTAAGTTTGCGGATGATACCAAACTGGGAGGGATTGCAACTGCTTTGGAGGACAGGGTCATAATTCAAAATGATCTGGACAAATTGGAGAAATGGTCTGAGTTAAACAGGATGAAGTTTAACAAAGACAAATGCAAAGTGCTCCACTTAGGAAGAAAAAATCAGTTTCACACATACAGAATGGGAAGAGACTGTCTAGGAAGGAGTACCGCAGAAAGGGATCTAGGGGTTATAGTGGACCACAAGCTAAATATGAGTCAACAGTGTGATGCTGTTGCAAAAAAAGCAAACATGATCCTGGGACGTATTAACAGGTGTGTTGTGAGCAAGACACGAGAAGTCATTCTTCCGCTCTACTCTGCTCTGGTTAGGCCTCAGCTGGAGTATTGTGTCCAGTTCTGGGCACCGCATTTTAAAAAAGATGTGGAGAAATTGGAAAGGGTCCAGAGAAGAGCAACAAGAATGATTAAAGGTCTTGAGAATATGACCTATGAAGGAAGGCTGAAAGAATTGGGTTTGTTTAGTTTGGAAAAGAGAAGACTGAGAGGGGACATGATAGCAGTTTTCAGGTATCTAAAAGGGTGTCATAAGGAGGAGGGAGAAAACTTGTTCACCTTAGCCTCTAAGGATAGAACCAGAAGCAATGGGTTTAAACTGCAGCAAGGGAGGTCTAGGTTGGACATTAGGAAAAAGTTCCTAACTGTCAGGGTGGTTAAACACTGGAATAAATTGCCTAGGGAGGTTGTGGAATCTCCATCTCTGGAGATATTTAAGAGTAGGTTAGATAAATGTCTATCAGGGATGGTCTAGACAGTATTTGGTCTTGCCATGCGGGCAGGGGACTGGTCTCGATGACCTCTCGAGGTCCCTTCCAGTCCTAGAATCTATGAATCTAGTGCAGCCCCTGCTCTGGTCACTCAGGGAACAGAAAACTACTCATCCAGTGAGCAGTACATTTGCCCTCTACCAGACTCCTGTACCCCACTGGTCTGGGTCTGTCACAAGACCTATTGAGGTCTTTTCCAGTCCTACATTCCAATGCTCACTGGCAGATTTTTAGGCACCATAAGGACTTTGCCAATGGAAAGTTAGGCACCTAGGGAATTTAGGCAGCTACAATGTTAGGCAGCAGCTGAAGGCGGGTTAGGAGGATCTAAGTGTTGGACTTTGGAGCCCAAAATGGCAATTAGACACCTAGATCCTTTTGTGGGTCTTAGCCCATTATATACACTGCCTTTCACAAAGCATGTGCCATCTGTCTCCAAAGCTATGTAGTGTGCACCATCTGAGCCCTGCAGACGATAAAGAGCAGAACTTCCAGTTGGAAGGTGGGGGGAGGGGGGACAGAGGTGAGATTGGAATGCCAAATATATGCCTTCTTGCTTTCAACTGTAGAGCTCCAACTGGGCATGAATGGAAGATAACAATGCCTCTCATACAAACGGTCATACTGGGTCAGACCAGTGGCCCATCTAGCCCAGTATCCTGTCTTCCGACAGTGGCCAATGCCAGGTGCTTCAGCAGGAATGAACAGAACAGGCAGTCATTGAGTGATCCTTGTTGTCCGCTTCCAGCTTCCGGCAGTCAAAGGCTAGGGACACCCAGAGAATGGGGCTGCATCCTTGACCATCTTGGTTAATAGCCATTGATGGACTGAACTTCCAGGTAATTATTTAATTCTTTTTTGAACCCAGTTATACTTTTGGCCTTCACAACATCCCCTGACAATGAGTTCCACAGGTTGACTGTGCACTGTATGCATCATTTCATAGATAAAAGAGGGCTAGAAATCTGCATGTCCGGGCTCTAAAACTGGGGCTTAGGAAGAAACTTTAATTACAGGCTTGTTATTTCATAACTGCCCACAACAGAGTTTCTTGTCCCTTCCTCTGGGATTGACCACTTTGAGAGAGCAGAGGACCAGAAGGATCATGGATCTGGTCTAATATAGCAGATCTTGTGCCCTTATCTTTTAATCTATCATACTCGTGGGAAGAAACAGGAAAAATCTCCTGTGTCATACTGCTGGAGAGCACTGACTCAAAAACATGTCCACCATGCACATGGAAGCTTTTAGAACAAGTTGCAGAACTCAGGGAGATGGACAAGACATCTAACTTGTCTAACTAACCGAGACCCCTCCAAGTCATGTGGGATTCTGAGGAGGAGCCACTTAAAATTCAAGATACAATAGCTTCTGATGGATTTCCTCTTTACAATGAAATATAAATAGGGTGACCAGATGTCCCATTTTTAAAGTGACAGTCCTGTATTTAAACCCTCCTGTAGGTGTCCTGACTTTTTCTTAAAAACGGGCAAATTGTCCTGTATTTTCTGTCTCCCTCCCATCAGTACTGGTGGGTCCTACTGCTGGCTGGATCCCTTCTTGCCAGTCGCCTGCCACCAGGGTGAGTTGGGGGTGGAGCCCAGTGGCCGACGATAGAGGTGGGTGTGCAAGCCTGGTGGGGGGGAAAGCTGCAGCGCACCGGGCTGGCCTCTGTCCCCGACTCTCAGCCAGCAGGGCCCTGCCCCCGTCCCATTTCCGGCCAGTGCTGGCTGCGCGCTGCAAGGTGCAGTGGCTGGTGAGTGCGGCAGGCACCAGGCAGTGGCCGGTTACATGTTGCCTCTGCTGCCCACTATTTACATGCTTCCCCTCTCACTGCCCTCTCCCTGCTTTGCCCCTTCATGCCCCCAGTCCTGTTGTTCTTCCATATTCCCCCCAGCAGGGCGCATCCCACTCCCAGTGCTGTGCGGAGAACAAGCGCCTGGTCAGGGCGCTCAGCTCACCAACAGCCTGGCCGGCAGACTCCTTCCTTCCCCCACTGCCTCTGGCTGGGACAGGGCCCCAAGAAAGCTCAAGACCCTCTGGCCTAGGGTGCTGGCCAGGAGGAGCCGAGCCCTGCATGTGCCAAAGCCCCATGCAGTTCTGGCATGGGGATGTCTCTCCACCCCTCAGCTAATCTCTGGAGTGGAGGGGGGGAAGCAATTTCCAGCCTGTTCACGCCCCGACCCTGCAGGCTCCACAGCAGTTCCCCAAGCAGGGTCTTAGCACCTTCTTCACCCACCCCCCTCCCACCCTGGGTCCTGCCCCCAGGGAGCACAGGGCTGCTCCATCCCCTAGGTAACCTCCATTGCTGAGCCACCTCTCTGGCCAGTTCGCTAAAGCCCCTGCAGTCAGGTTCCTGGGGCCCTGGTGCACAACAAATCCTGAGGGCTTAACCCCGTCCTGCTCACGCTGCAGCTGGGTTATGTTGGAAGCCAGTAGCAGCCTGGAGGTGTTAGCTGCCTTTCGACACTATGGGGGCAGGAAGGGACAAGCTGCTTCCAGCCACAGGGGAGTGACTTATAAAAAGGCAGTCAGCTGCGAACCAGCTGAGCGGTGAACAGCGGAGAGGCTAACAGAGGGAGTTTGACTGGGAGTTCGCCCAGGGAGAGCCCACTTAGGTTTTTATCTTGCAGGCTTCTCTGAGTAGTTGCTGCAACAGCTGAGGAAGCTCTTAGAAGAAAGGTGATATGGATGGTGAGCGATCAGCTGCTGTGACCTGCACAGGATGTGCCATGTTTGTCTTTCTTCCACAGGACAGAAGCGACTTTGTCTGTATAAAGTGCAAGCTGGTCTCCATATTGGAAGAGAAGGTTCAAGGTCTGGAGAAACAAGTTATCAACCCTGCATTGCATAAGAGAAAATGAAGATTTCCTGGACAGACGTCAGGATATGCTTCTACGGGCACAACATTCTGAAGAATCAGAGCAGGCTGCACAGCGGGGACAGAAGGACGGTGAAGAAAATTGGCAGCATGTGACCTCCAGATGAAGAAAGAGGAGCGTCCATGTACCAGCAATGCAGATACAGGTGAGCAACCGTCTTCATGTTCTCTCCACAGGTACTAATGCAGAGAGTGGACTAAATAATACATATCAGCAGGAGACTCCATCGACTGGAAGGCATGAGATGCACTGTCCTAGGGATGGGGGTTCCACGACTACCCTCCTAAGAGAAGGAGGCAGGTGGTGGTGGTCGGGGACTCCCTTCTCAGGGGGACTGAGTCATCTATCTGCCATCCCGACCGGGAAAACCGAGAAGTTTGCTGCTTGCCAGGAGCTAGGATTCATGATGTGACGGAGAGACTGCCAAGACTCATCAAGCCCTCGGATCGCTACTCCTTCCTGCTTCTCCACATGGGCACCAATAATACTGCCAAGAATGACCTTGAGTGGATCACTGCAGACTACATGGCTCTGGGAAGAAGGATAAAGGATTTTGAGGCGCAAGTGGTGTTTTCAGGTAGAGACCGGTGTGACAAAGCTCTGTCCTTGTCTCTGTGGGTCCTGCATTTCCTGATGGATTTTGCTCACTGTGACCCTCCACTTAACCATTCTCTCTCTAGAGACAAGGGTCACAGTCTACTGAGCCATTTTCATCATAAGCCAGCGAGGGAGGTGAGGAGAAGCTATCCTCCCTTGCACAGTCTTTGTTGTCTCCCAGTCTCAGTGATTAATCAGATAGGACAAAAGGGGGGATCCCGGGCGCACCCTCTTCTCCGGACTCCAGCCCAGGGACCCTAACAGTATCAGCTATGGTAGCTGATCTTTTGGGAACAGGACACATACAATTCCCTGGGCTACTTCCCCACAGCAGCCCCCACTTCCTCAAGTTCCACTTCACCCTTACCTCAGGGCCTCCTTCCTTGTGCCTAATATGTTGTGTACAGCTCCAACAGCGCAACTTCTCACAGCCCCTGACATGCGCACCCACCTGACTAACTGGGAGGCTTTTAACTAGTTTCAGCCAGCCCCTGATTGGCTTCAGGTGTCCCAATCAACCTAGCATCCTCCCTGCCTTCTGGAAAGCTCTTAATTGGCCCCAGGTGTCTTAATTGACCTGAAGCAGCTGCCATTTACTTATCCTGGTACCAGGGATTTGTTTAACCTGGGGCTAATATATCTATCTCCCACTACTTTTCTATAGCCATCTGGCCTTGCCCTGTCACATATCTTTCCCCCCCCCCAACACCAGAGAGTTGGGCAACTTGGGATGCCAGGCAGTGTGCTCGTGAAAGACCATCAGCGGTGCTATGGTGGCATCCAGCCCTGTGCCACATGCAGAACTGGAATGGTTGGAGGGATAAGAACCCCACCTGGTGACCCTTGCGTTCTTTTCCTTATTCCGCTGCATCCACTGGAGGGGTGCATGGTCCGTCACAAGAGTAAATCACTGGCCTAAGAGGAGAAGCTTTCTGCTTAGGTAGAGGATCGGGTGTTCCTCTTCTCCCACCATTTGTGACAGAACCGCCCCCAACCCCACCTCGGAAGCGTCTGTTTGTAAAATAAATTCCATGTTAAAGTCCGGGGTTATGAGTACGGGATCATTACAGAGGGTTGTCCGAAGGTCTGTGAACGCCCCCTCTGCTGCATCGAACCACTTCACCAGGTCTATTAGGGGACTTGCCCTTGTGGCTAAGTGGGGAATAAAACGTCGGTAGCAGCCTACCACACCTAGGAACGCGCAAACCTGCTTCTTTTGGGTTGGCCGGGGCCAGTTTTGAATCGCCTCTAGCTTATTTGTTTGGGACTTCACTATGCCCCTGTCTACAATATATCCCAGGTACCTAGCCTCTGCTAGCCCTATGGAGCATTTAGCAGGATCACAGTGAGGCCAGCCCGCCTTAAGGTGCACAATACTGCCTCAACTTTCTCCAAGTGGGTTCCCCAGTCTGGCATATGGATGGTGACATCATCTAGGTATGCAACTACATAACTAGTATGGGAGCACAGCAGCTTATCCATGAGGCGCTGGAATGTGGCTGGGGCCCCATGTAGCCCAAAAGGGAGGACGGTGTACTGGAATAGCCCATCTGGGGTGGAGAACGCTGCCTTTTCTTTAGCTTCTTTGGTCAGGGGAATCTGCCAGTACCCTTTTGTCAGATCCAGTGTAGTCAAGAATTGGGCACTACCCAGTCGGTCAACCAGTTCGTCGATGCGTGGTATAGGGTATGCATCGAACTGGGATACTTCATTCAGTCGGCGAAAGTCATTACAGAATCTCGTGGTACCATCAGGTTTAAGCACTAGAACGATTGGACTGGACCACTGACTGTAAGATTCTTCAGTAACCCCTAATTCTAACATTTTCTTTACTTCGGCCTTGATTTCTTCTCTTTTGACTGCTGGGATACGGTAGGGTCTCAATGTTACCTTGGCTCCAGGGATCGTGCGGATATGGTGATAGGTCTCAGTCGTCTGCCCCGGTTTTGTAGAGAACACATCTCAGTTGCGATTAATCATGTCAGCTGCCTCTATCTTTTGGATCGGCGTCAAGTCGGGTGATATCCTCACTTGCTCCTGTAAATTGTCCTCCTGGGGAATGGTCTCCTGGTGTGACTAAGCATGCCTCTTGATTGTGCCAAGGTTTTAGAAGATTGATGTGGTACATTTGCTCCGGTTTCCGGCGGCCTGGCTGCTGTACCTTATAGTTCACCTCTCCCACGGCTTCGATTACTTGGATTACTTCGATTACCACTGGGCCAACAGTTTACTTTCTCCTGTGGGCACCAGTACCATCACCCGATCCCCTGGTTGGAACCTTCGAAGCTTCGCTTGGTGGTTATAATGGGTTCGTTGGGTCTCCTGGGCTCTCTCAAAGTGTTCCTGTACAAGGGGCGTAACTCGGGCTATCCGATCTCTCATCTGCACTACATGCTCAACTATGTTCCTTCCGGGATTTGGCTCCTCTTCCCAGGCTTCTCTGGCTATATCCAATATGCCCCGGGGGTGGGGCCCATATAGTACTTCAAACGGAGAGAAACCCGTGGAGGCTTGCAGAACCTCCCGGATGGTGAACATGAGGTAAGGCAATAGGGTATCCCAATCTGAAGAGGTTCAACAAGGACAGAGTTCTACACTTAGGACGGAAGAATCCCATGCACTGCTACAGACTAGGGACCGAATGGCTAGGCAGCAGTCCTGCAGAAAAGGACCTAGGGGTTACAGTGGATGAGAAGCTGGATATGAGTCAACAGTGTGCCCTTGTTCCCAAGAAGGCTAACGGCATTTTGGGCTGTATAAGTAGGGGCATTGCCAGCAGATCGAGGGACGTGATCATTCCCCTCCATTTGACATTGGTGAGACCTCATCTGGAGTACTGTGTCCAGTTTGGGGCCCCACACTACAAGAAGGATGTGGAAAAATTGGAAAGAGTCCAGCGGAGGGCAACAAAAATGATGAGGGGGTTGGAGCACATGACTTATGAGGAGAGGCTGAGGGAACTGGGATTGTTTAGTCAGCAGAAGAGAAGAATGAGGGGGGGATTTGACAGCTGCTTTCAACTACCTGAAAGGGGGTTCCAAAGAGGATGAATCTAGACTCTTCTCAGTGGTACCAGATGACAGAACAAGGAGTAATGGTCTCAAGTTGCAGTGGGGGAGGTTTAGGTTGGATATTAGGAAAAACTTTTTTCACTAAGAGGGTGGTGAAGCACTGGAATGGGTTACCTAGGGAGGTGGTGGCATCTCCTTCCTTAGAGGTTTTTAAGGTCAGGCTTGACAAAGCCCTGACTGGGATGATTTAGTTGGGGATTGGTCCTGCTTTAAGCAGGGGGTTGGACTAGATGACCTCCTGAGGTCACTTCCAACCCTGATATTCTATGATTCTATGATTCTGGACAAGGCCCTTAAGGGTGTGACCTATAACATTAGCAACATTATCACCTGGGTTTTCAGCAGGAATAGTTAATGATCTCAACTGGCAGGACACAGAAAAACTTAGCAGTAGGCTCTTGCCCTCTTTACTGCAGCTGGTTCAATTGGTTTTGTCACAATGGAGGCAGGACACTTCATCTAAGATCTGGTTGCAATGAAGGCTTTTGCTAAGAGGTCTAGGACAGGGGTTCTCAACCGTTTTCTTTCTGAGCCCCCCCATGCTATAAAAACTCCACGTCCCACTTGTGCCACAGCAACTGTTTTTCTGCATATAAAAGCCAGGAACAGCATTAGGGGGTAGCAAACAGGACAACTACCTGGAGCCCCACGCCACAGGAGGCCCCATGAAACTAAGTTGCTCAGGCTTCAACTTCAGCCCAGGTGGCAGGGCTTGGGGCCCCAGGCTTCATCCCCATGAGGTGGGGCTTTGGCTTTCTGTCCTGGGCCCCAGCAAGTCTAATGCCAGCCCTGAAACCTGCTCGCAGCCCCCTAGGGGGTCCTGGACCCCTGGTTGAGAACCATTGGTCTAGGAGAAGAGGAGGAGAAAGGAGTATATCCCCCACAGTAAAAGAGTTAATCTTGCTATCGGGGAGATGGGGGGGGGGGGATTGGTAACTGAGTCTTGGATAATGTCAGACCTGCGGGTGGCTATCTTACAACAGAAAAACTTCAAAAACAGACTCCAAGGAGAGACTGCTGAGCTGGAATTGATATGCAAACTAGACACAATCAACTCAGGATTGAATAAGGATTGGGAATGGCTGAGCCATTACAAACACTGAATCTATCTCCCCTTGTAAGTATTCTCACACTTGCTTCTTATCAAACTGTCTGCACTGAGCTAGCTTGATTATCACTTCAAAAGTTTTTTTTCTCTTACTTAATTGGCCTCTCAGAGTTGGTAAAACAACTCCCACCTGTTTATGCTCTCTGTATGTGTGTGTATATATCTCAATATTTATTCCACTCTATATGCATCCGAAGAAGTGGGCTGTAGTCCACGAAAGCTTATGCTCTAATAAATTTGTTAGTCTCTAAGGTGCCACAAGTACTCCTGTTCTTTTTGCGGATACAGACTAACACAGCTGCTACTCTGAAACTTGTCATAGATATGATAGAGAATCCAAAATACTAAAGAAAAAGTGACCTGGAGCAGAAATGCACGTAGAGCACAAAGTCAGTCCAGCAAAAATAGCACATGCAGCTGCCCATGCTGTGAAAACCAGCACAAGGGAATGTCCTGATACATGGGGAAAGATGCAAGAAATGCAGTAGATTATATATGACTTTGCATGAGTTTGTCCACAGCTGTGCACACACTGCTCACATTTGCAAACTCATGTAAATCTATTGCATTTCTTACATCTTTTCCCAAGGGCCAGATATGTTTTCATCAAGAGGGTTACTCACTGGAGGGGTAGGAGACCAAAACAATTGAGGAAGAGTTTGAGGATGTCTTGCAAAGGATAGGGAAGGTTTCAGAGCACAGAACAAAGCTGAAAGATGCCACAATTTATGCCCATAGGTAAATTCCCTTTGGCCTCAATTTACTGGAAATAAGGTGTACATTTTTAACAGTGAATAATTAACCATTGGAACAGTTTACCAAGGGTCGTGGTGGATTCTTCATCACTGGCAGTTTTTAAATCAACATTGGATGTTTTTCTAGAAGATCTGTTCTAGGAATTATTGTAGAGAAGTTCTCTGGACTGTATCATTCAGAAGGTCAGACTAGATGATTGAAGGGTTAAAATCCATGTGCATGTTATATAACAACCTGGTATATGGATTTACCCGCTCTTTCTCAGACCCGAAGTCCAGAGTTTGGTTAAGAGACCAGAGGCCTAGCTAATAGTGATTAGCTAAGAGAAAGCAGAATAAACAAGATGACATTGCCTTTGCTAAGATATGCTTGGTCAGTAGAAATCCCAGATGTTGAAGCAATAACTGAATAATTATGTTTCATCCAATGTTTCAAATTAAACAAAGAATCCCTGTTCCTATTGTATTTTTCCTGAAGGGAAAACAGTCTTCCCACAAATCCAATCTTGAGTTTATGAAATATTGGCACATGTCACTATAATGATATGGCATCCTTCCACCTCCCTTCCAAGGGACCAATGCCCTGCCTTAAGACATAAAGAAGACAATCTCTATTTCCATATGCTTTCACTGTTTCTTTGCTTTATCCCCTAGACACGTACCTGTCGGACAATAAAAGGAGTTGCTCCGTTCCTATGAACCCCAAATCAGAATTCAACATATATATTTTATACTAATAACATTTTATCAAAGTATTAATTAAATGTTAACTTGCTAACTTGAGACCATGGGCGGAGACATTGTGGTATGACTGACTGCCCCAACACAAAAGGGAAGGTGCAAAGATCCTTGGAATGATGAACTACATAAGGAAATTTCTGCCTAGTCTAGCTGCCAAAACCAACAACCTGAGAGCACTAGTGTGCAAAGCCACCCAATGGACGTAAGATACAAATCTTTATACAGAGTTTGAGAAACCAAAGGAATTTAAGAGGCCTTATGAGGTATTAAGAGGTACTATGACAATAAGCCACAAAACTAAATTGTTCACAGGAAGTTATTGGTGCAGTCCTTTCACAGCATATGGTCAAAACTGTAGACCAATGTTCATGCATCAAAGATGCTAACAACATGCTCAAATAGAGAAGAAGGTTTTGGCCTTAGTCCATGGCTTTAAACAATTTCATGTCTTTATTTATGGGAGGTCTGTATTAGCTGAAACAGACCACAAATCACTGCTATTGCCAAAGGGGGCTGGCAAGCACTCTCCTGCGAATACAGAGATTATTTTTTCAGCTACAAATGTACAAGTTATAAACAGAATACAAACCAGGGAGAGATCTGGTGGTTGCAAACTCACATTCTAGAGCATTTGACAAAAGTGAAATGGAGCAAAGTACAGAGCTAGATTTTGTATGTCAGTATGAGAAAAACCTTGTCAGGTTTATCTAATTGTGTGTTATATATTAACACTGGTTTTCAAGTGGTGTTGTTTTGGCTTGGAAGAGAAGATGTGGTACTGGAGGCTGTGCCTTAAAGGGCAGAGATTCCCAGACAGAGAGTCTGAGTGGGGAACTGAAGCGCTTGTGATGCACAGCCAGTTGGAAGGAACCAGACACTGAATAAAGCAGAGCTCTTGCAAGCACCTTAAGCACTGAAATCACTGAACACTGAAACACTGACAGAACAAGGAGCAACAGTCTCAAGTTGCAGTGGGGGAGGTCTAGGCTGGATATTAGGAAACACTATTTCACTAGGAGGGTGGTGAAGCATTGGAATGGGTTACCTAGGGAGGTGGTGGAATCTCCATCCTTAGAGGTTTTTAAGGCCCAGCTTGACAAAGCCCTGGCTGGGATGATTTAGTTGGTGTTGGTCCTGCTTTGAGCAGGGGGTTGGACTAGATGACCTCCTGAGGTCTCTTCCAACCCTAATCTTCTATGATTCTATGAACACTACACTGGGAGTGGGAAAAGAAGGCAATGGCACCTGATGGGAGCCCAGAGGGCTGGGAGCAGGAGCATAGACAGCTGGTGAATATATTTTTGGGGGGTCAGAGGCTGAGTAAAACTGTCAAGGTTCCTTGTCCAGAATGTGAGGGTCACTATCTCTATCCCAGCCCAGGGCAGAAGAGAGACCCAGGGCAAAAGGGGGCTGGAGAGGGAGCATGTCCTGCACTCACCCGCAGTAGTGGCTCCTATCATCTGTGGCTGGGCCCAGGTCCCACTCTGGCCTGTTGGCTCTTGTTGTTCACAGATTTGCTGTAGCAGGCTCCTCCAAATGTGAGGGAGGGGCTATCCATCTGACCACCCCAAGACAATGAGGAGAGAGAGAGCAAAGGAGAGGGGAAAAGGTCACCAGCCCCACACAACACTCCAAGGTGAAAATGGGATGCACAGGCCAGTGCTGAAGGGGTGAGAGACCCTGTGGGGGGTTCCTGAGTGAGCCACAGGGGATTGGAACAATTGTAGAAGGGAGGAGGGGTGGTGCAGCCAGGACCTGGGGGCATTTGGATGAATCTGTAGGGCAGACGGATTTGGGTGTTGGGCACACAGAAGGTCCCATGGGGTCCCACTGTGAAGCGGCTGGGGAGATGAGAGAAAGAGGGGGACTGGGAGAGCTTTTAAAAGGAAATGGGGCTTGGTGGGATGGTGAGCAGTGGCAGGGGAGGGCTTGGGGTAGAGATGAGGGGCTTTGGGGAGTGGAGGTGTGACAGGTTGGATCACAGAAACCTCCTTTGGGACTGCCAACCGATGTGCTGAGATTACTTCTAACCCGTTTTCCGTGCCAGCTTGGGACTCCAGAACCTTGTCTGTTTGAGCCTGCTACAAACCCAGGCCCAGGTCTGGCCCACGTCCCCTAAACGCTGCAGGCTTAACTGAAAACAGCTTAAGTGTTCCTGTCCCCAACACTCAGATGCCCAGCTCCCAATGGGGTCCAAACCTCAAATAAATCCATTTTACCCTGTATAAAGCTTTTTACAGGATAAACTCATAAATTGTTCGCCCTCTATAACATTGATAGAGAGATATGCACAGCTGTTTGCACCCCCAGGTATTAATACATACTCTGGGTTAATTAATAAGTCAAAAGTGATTTTATTAAATACAAAAAGCAGGATTTAAGTGGTTCCAAGTTATAACAGACAGAACAAAGTGAATTACCAAGCAAAATAAAATGAAACACACACGTCTAAACCTAACACAGTAAGAAAACTGAATACAGATAAAATCTCACCCTCAGATGCTTCTATCACAGGCTGGACGCCTTCCTAGTCTGGGCACAATCCTTTCCCTTGTTCCAGCTCAGGTGGTAGCTCAGGGATTTCTCGTGATTGCAGCCCCTTTTGTTCTGTTCTACCCACTTATATATCTTTTGCATAAGGTGGGAATCCTTTGTCCCTCTCTGGGTTCCCACTCCTACTTCTAAATGGAAAAGCATCAGGTTAAAGATGGATTCCAGTTCAGGTGACATGATCACATGTCGCTGTAAGACTCCAAGCCTTCATTCCTCCCAGCCTGACTCACAGAAACGCCTGCAAGCAAACAGAGCCATTTACAGTCAATTGTCCTGGTTGATGGGAGCCATCAAGATTCCAAACCACCATTAATGGCTCACACTTTGCATAACTACAATAGGACCTCAGAGTTATATTTCATATTTCTAGTTTCAGCTACAAGAGTGATACATTTATACAAATACGATGACCACACTCAGTAGATTATAAGCTTTGTAATGATACCTTACAAGGTCTCTTGTAAGGTATCATTACATTAAGCATATTCCAGTTACATTATATTCACACTCATTAGCATATTTTCATAAAATCATACAGAGCGCATCGTCACAGGAGGGACGGCTTGGTGCAGGGTTTTGGCAGGGTCTTGTTTTATAGGAGCATTTATTTTGGGAGATGGGGTTTGGCATGTAGGGGAGGGGAGAGGGTCAAGGGCTGTGGCAAGAGGAGGTTTTGTGGGATTTGAGTTTATTTGGGGAGATAGCAGGGGTTGGAATGTGTTTATATGGAGATCAGATAGCAGGGGATTGGTTGGGTTTAAGTGGGGGTTGGGGAAGGGACAGGTTGTGGGACTATGGCAGGTGGTTATTCGGGGCCAGATGTGGAGCTATGGGGGGGATATTTAGGGGTCTATGGCAGGAGGGTTGGTAGGGCACTGGGAGTGCAGGGAGGTGTGTGGCGGTGCAGGTGGCCACAACTAGCTCTATTTCCCTCCTCCACTGTCCCTTCCCCATCCTCTTCTCCCTCTGTTTCACTCGCTCCTTCCCTCCCTTGTGGGTACCAGCTCTAGCTCCAATCACAGGTAAAAGGGAGGGGCGGACTTGCTGCCCCCGCACCACGGATGGGGCTAGCTCCTTGGATGCTACCGCATTCAGGCTTGGCTCTGTCCACTGCACCCTGCTGGGGCCCTGTAGACTCGTTTCATGCCAGGGCTCCAGGAACTCCCTGTACATCGTGCTGCTGGGCAGCCAGGACCTCAGCATGAAGCTGGACCTGGTGCCACCAGAGGCAGGGTTTTGCCTGCCAAGCAGGGTTATTATATAATAGAAGATTAGGGTTTGAAGAGACCTCAGGAGGTTATCTAGTCCAACACCCTGCTCAAAGCAGGACCAACAACAACTAAATCATCCCAGCGAGGGCTTTGTCAAGTCGGGCCTTAAAAACCTCTAAGGATGGAGATTCCACCACCTTCCTAGGTAACCCATTCCAGTGCTTCACCACCCTCCTAGTGAAATAATTTTTCCTAATATCCAACCTAGACCTCCCCAACTACAACTTGAGACCATTACTCCTTGTTCTGTCATCTGCCACCACTGAGAACAGCCTAGCTACATCCTCTTTGGAACCCCCTTTCAGGTAGTTGATGGGTGCTATCAAATCCTCCCTCACTCTTCTCTTCTGCAGACTAAACAAGCCCAATTCCCTCAGCCTCTCCTCATAAGTCATGTGCCCCAGTCCCCTAATCATTTTTGTTGCCCTCTGCTGGACTCTCTCCAATTTGTCCACATCCCCTTTCTGTAGTTGGGGGCCCAAAACTGGACGCAGTACTCCAGATGTGGCCTCACCACTGCCAAATAGAGGGGAATAATCACTTCCCTCAATCTGCTGGCAACGCTCCTACTAATGCAGCCCAATATGCCATTAGCCTTCTTGGCAACGAGGGCACACTGTTGACTCATTTCCAGCTTCTCATCCACTGTAATCCCCAGGTCCTTTTCTGCAGAACTGCCGCTTAGCCAGTCGGTCCCCAGCCTGTAGCAGTGCATAGGATTCTTTCGTCCTAAGTGCAGAACTCTGTCTTTGTTGAACCACATCAGATTTCTTTTGGCCCAACTGTTCAATTTGTCTAGGTCACTCTGGACTATATCCCAACCCGCCAGCGTATCTACCTCTCCCCCCAGCTTAGTGTCATCCGCAAACTTGTTGAGGGTGCAATCCAGCTCATCATCCAGATCATTAATAAAGATGTTGAACAAAACCAGCCCTAGGACAGACCCCTGGGGCACTCCGCTTGATACTGACGACCAACTAGACATCGAGCGGTTGATCACTACCCATTGAGCCCGATGATCTAGCCAGCTTTCTATCCACCTTATAGACCATTCATCCAATCCATACTTCTTTAATTTTCTGGCAAGAATACTGCGGGAGACCGTATCAAAAGCTTTGCTCAAGTCAACGTATATCATGTCCACTGCTTTCCCCATATCCACAGAGCCAGTTATCTCATCATAGAAGGCAATCAGGTTGGTCAGGCATGACTTTCCCTTGGTGAATCCATGCTGACTGTTCCTGATCACCTTCCTCTCCTCCAAGTGCTTCAAAATGGATTCCTTGAGGACCTGCTCCATGATTTTTCCAGGGACTGAGGTGAGGTGGATTCTCCTTCTTCCCTTTTTTAAAGATGGGCCCTATATTTGCCTTTTTCCAATCATATGCATGCAGGCAGTGGGTGGCTCCATCTAGCTCTAGCCATTTGCTGCCTGTGGGCAGGAGGAGCTAAGAAATGGAACCAAAAGGCAGTGCAGAGGGAAGACGGGGTGAGTATGGGGAAGCTTATGGAGAAGTAAGAGTTGACTACAATGGAGGATTGTCTTTGGGCAATCTGGAAAGAGAGTGGATGGCCGAGGGAAAAAGTAAAGTAAAAGGCTGAGTTCAGTGAGGAAAGGAGAACAGGGAAGCTCAATGGACAAGAAGAGATACCCTAAGAGACAGAGTGTGGAATTTAAAGGAGGGAGGGCAAGAAAAGACCTTGAGAGAAGTAAGGAGAGACCCTAAGGAGGCTAATTAAGGGGTAAGAGCCACAGGCAGCTATCCAGAGAGGGGGAGACAGGAGAGAAAGAAGAGGAAAAACTGTAAAGCCACTACCTCTGTTCTCCTGAAGAGTTAACTGTGCTGTGATCAACGGGACACTGTTGTCTGATAACGGCTAGGCAGGGGACCAGCTCAGGCTCCTGCTAATGATCAAAACACGCTTCTTTTACTGTTAACTTGTCCTCTCACCCTCTCGTCTGCCTTGTGTCTTATTATAATCTTAGCTAGCAAGCTGCTTGGTGCAGGGACTGTCTTCTGGTTTTTTATACAGGATCTAGCACAATTGGGCCATGGCCCCTTATTCAGGTCTCTAGGTGTTATCATAATACAAATGAATAAGTTATATGTTGGGGAGATGTGGGAGCCACTTTTTAGGGATCCAGCTAACAATAGTTATAGCCTGGAGATCTGTGGCTAAGTTATGGGGTGTGCTGGAAAGGATGGTGGAACGTTTCCCTTTCCAGTGCATTGGCACAAGCATAATCCATCTGAATCACAGAATATCAGGGTTGGAAGGGATCTTAGGAGGTCATCTATTCCAAACCCCTGCTCAAAGCAGGACCAATCCCCAACTAAATCTGTCCTCACCTTGGCATGAAAATGGGGATGGGCACAACTAGCACTATCTGCAGTGCTGACTTGACCCCAGAGGGAGCATTTCTGGGTTGGGCATCACCCACCCAGACTCCAGGCTGGCTATGCCGGGCAGAGTGTTGATCACACCTCCTTTCTGCACTGGGCTTTCCTCCACAACCCTTCAATGGCATAATGCCTCCCACACTGTTGCATCTCCTCTTGGCCCTACTAAGCCAAGTCAGACTGACCAGAGGCGTAACGGAGCCTTGATATTAAAAGAAAAAAAAATCAAATGTACACTATGAAAAACATGACCAGACTTTTTGGCCAGACACAAGCCTGGGGCAGCAGCATTTACAACCTATTTAAATCCTTTTCATTTATTTAGAGTGTTTCTTGGGGCTCCTGGTAACTATACTATAAAAAGGAGGACAGGAAGCCAGCTTGTGAAGACACTTTCTGGGCACATTTCTCGAAAAACAAGGAAAAGTAATACACAGGGAAGATCCTTCTGCTCAACAGTATATTAAAATTCACAAGGTCCTATACTGAACAATCCTATGCAGGGATCCACCTCAGTGAAAGAAAGTATTCCAGCATCCTTTGACATCACTGCTCCATTGCCCAGGTACTTTATGAATGCTTTGCTTTCATCTTAAGCAGTAGGTACTGGCCCAGACAAAAGCAGCACACCAGACTTCATGGGCCAATGTTCTCATCTCATATTGCAAATCCAGTGTTCCAACTGTTCCTTCTGTGCTGCCGATGATACACTTTTAGTGCAACAGCTCTGTTACACATGCTTTAGTTCTGTTAAGGGAGACTGCATTTCATTTTCTGCATTTCTCTACAGTGTGATCTTACCTGCTTTTCGTTAGATTCCAATCAGAGAACAAAGCTGAATCCAACAGTACAGCACATTAACAGTATGCACCAAATTTGGAATTGAAAAATTCAATCCCTTGGGCTGTCTTTGATCAAAAAGTTTTCAGTGACATTCAAATCAAAACTACAAATAACTTGGTTTTCATAGCTCAATCAGCACTTCATCCCTTCAAATAAGGGCTGCCCAGCAGCATGTTTGCATATCATGTGTCTTGATGAGCCATCACACACACATAATAGAAACAAGGTTGTATAAGCTTGCGGTAAGGCCCTGAGAAGCTTCACATGAGTGAACTTCAATAAAAAATATTCCATAATACTAATACTGCCACTCTCAGACACGTCTTTCCCTTTTCAACTTGTTATTCAAAGCAAATCCGCTTGCAGCCTTTACACACCCAAAGGTGACCAATGGTAGGCGAAAGATGAAAGAGAGGAACAGGAAAAAAGCAATGATTAGAAAAGCAAGATGGATTTTTTTGGTGACAAGAGCTAACACAGTTTTGTAAACAACAGCTTTGATTAGCTCAAAATTAGGTCAAAGCCAAGCACCATATGGATACAGCCATTTCTGCAAAACAATATCAAATCTTTTTAAAAGCCTCTTCATCAACCAGAACACTGATGAAAAGAAGTCACTAATTGCTATTCATTAGACAGAAGTTCTTTAGCTGAGAGGCATCTCTGATGCACTGAATTTATATAACGTTTGATGAAGCAGTTGTCAGCAATGTATGAGAGGTATAACTGGCAGCGATACCTACTAGGAGTTAAGGTTGCCTGATGTTTCCCATAATAATCCTCTGTTTTCAACTGCTTATAACTTTGACACACATGAACTGTTTGGGCTAAAATTTTCCATGTTTAGTCTCAGGCTATGTCTACACTACAGCCGGGATCGATGCTCTGAGATCGATCCACCGGCAATTGATTTAGCAGGTCTAGTGAAGACCTGCCAAATCGACAGCAGATCGCTCTCCAGTCGACCCCTGTACTCTACCCCGGACGAGAAAAGTAAGGTAAATCGATGGAAGAGTTTCTCCCGTTGACCCACCATGGTGTAGACCCCACAGTAACTCAACCTAAGGTACGTCGACTCCAGCTACATTATTCACGTAGCTGGAGTTGCATAGCATACGTCAACTTACTGCAGTAGTGTAGACATACCCTCAGACTCAGGATGGATGAGTTCAGCTCTCAGAGCCAGAAGTTAGGTTTTTCACTGTTGAAAAAAAATGCTAGCCATATTTTTAAATAGCTTTCGTTACTCAGGAATTCGCAGTGTGAACTTGATATTTGTCAGGGGGATAATCCTGGAGATGCCTTGACCTGTCCTCATGAAAATCCACAGATTTGACCAAGTTACAAGTCACGGGAAATCACCACTTTGCATACTTACTAGAACATGTTCGACATTAGCTCTGAGTGCTGAGTGAAAGGGCTAGTGGTGCTATTGTTAGGATTGCACTAGGACTTTCCTTATAATGCAGTCTTTGGCCTGGTCCACACCAACTCCCCATTTCGAACTAAGGTACGCAAATTCAGCTACCTTAATAACGTAGCTGAATTCGAAGTACCTTAGTTCGAACTTACCGCGGGTCCAGACGTGGCAGGCAGGCTCCCCCATCGATGCCACGTACTCCTCTCGCTGAGCTGGAGTACCGGCGTCGACGGTGAGCACTTCCGCGATCGAGCCCAGAAGATCGATTGCTTACCGCCGGACCGGGAGGTAAGTGTAGACCTACCCTTTGAATTATATTTCTGTTCAAGCTGTTTTTTGGGGGGGAGGGAGAAGAAATATTTTCAGTTACAAATCTTAGCAATTCTGAATTTTCTAAAGTAAGTTTGTTAAGAAGATTATGTAGTTGTGAAGTTAGAGTGTTAAAAATCACCTTGTCAAGATTTGTAGACTGGGTATCTCACTCTTGTTCAGAATTACACTAGTGAGAAGCCAAGACACAGAATCCTCAAGTTTCACAGGTAGCAAGAGGGTCACATATTTTAGTAAATTAGAGCACTGACTGGGGCAATGAATACATGGAGTTTGAGAAATTTTTACCACAAAAGATTTAGTCATTCACTGATGTCAACCCTGTCTTCAGCATAAGAGTTAACTTCCATGTGCAAAACTTAGTTGTGTTAACACAACACAGGATTTGTGGTGTAACAATTTAGAGATTTCGCCTAACACTTCGTTGAAGAAGGTATCACATGTGACAAACAAGAAAAGGCAAGGAATGGTTATTTACTTTATAGTAACTGTGACTCTTTGAGATGTTTTGTCCGTCTGGATCCCATAAACAGTGAACAGGTGCCTCATGGACAAGATCTCGAATACATAAAGGGGCATGACACCTTGAGTGGGTTCCACACAGACAAAACATTTCAGGGAAGAATCAAAGGCTGTAAAGTTGCATTGTTGCTCTTTCAAAGAGACAAGATCCTGAAAGACAGAAAGCAAGACAAGAAGAATGGAAAGATAATGGCCAAAACAGACCATGGGGGCTGCTGGGCAGGTCTATCTTCCAATCATGCTCCATTACCAAGCTCCGGGAGCCCCATAGCTAATGATTTCCCCACATCATAGAGCAGAATCTTTTGCTAGAAGGAGAAGCAGGCTTAGCAGCTGAGCTTGCAGTTCTGGTCTGGCGCTGCCTACAGGTACTGCTCTGCCCCTGTGTCAAAAGAGCACATTGAACATAGAGGCAGAGCAGGGGTGCAAGCTCAGGGGCAGAACAGAGCTCAGAAGCTCCGGTAATGGGGAACTACTGTGGAGTAGAGAACCTATTTCCCAACAAGCAGTGAGGACACTGTTGTGGGACTTCACTGGGTGATTCCTGTGGCTCCCCATATTCCCATTGGTTCACACTGCTCTCTCTCCCCTCAGCCCTGCTCCTCCTATAAGCTTTGGAGAGACTATTCGTGCCCTCCCCTTCTGACTCCCCTTTCCATTGTCTCATGGTAAAATCCATAAATGCCTCTTAGGTGCCGCATCATTGTCTCTCTCTCCCACCATAAGTCTGGCCCCAACAAACCATCCATGGTTTGTCAGAAAGACTCTTAGCCAGGGAACCGCAGATTATTTGCCAGCAGGAGTGGTCATCAGAGGAACACAATAGGGGATGCCCTCCTGACAGCCCTTCAGGACCAGGCTCTCCTTTCAAATGTCACAAGTGCCATGGAGGAGATAGTGAGCAGTAGCTGATACACAAAGGGCTCTGAGCTAAGAGGAGTTCATTGGAGGTGTAGGCATGCCCACAGACCCCCCCTCCCACTCCCAATATTCCTACTTTCTTCACCCTGAACCTGTTTGTCCCAGGTGCTGTCCCAAAACATTTGAGTTTTTATCCCAAATCAGGATGCTGGTTTTGTTTTTTGAAAACCTGAAATTTTTCATGGTTCAAAAATGCCACTTCCCAGCCACCTCTTTCCCCATTTTTAATTTTTTATGGCATTTTTTAATATGGGCTGAGAGAGAGATGCCAAGGTTCAAGGGCAGTAGTTTGCTATGACCTTAGATAAGGCTCTCTAGATGTATCCATCTCTATAACAAAATGACTATAAAGTACTGGAGAGAAATAAAAGTAGAGTTAGCCAGAATCACTGCTCATCTTGCTGTGTGTGAAATTTAACAAGCAAAAGGAAATACCAGGAAGAAAGCACACTGATCTGTATCCATCGGAAGTGTTTGCCTCTGCTTCCAGCTGCTTTAATTACTTCTCTCTCCACCCCATGGTCACACTCCTACAAGCAAACCCACAATCCCACAGCCTTTGCTGAGAGTTTAATGTTTCAACTGGACCTTTTTGTTGTTTACTGTGACTTTTAAAATATCTCAAGAACTTCTCCTTGGTCCTGCTTCCTTGCAACATCAGAACCAAAATTTGTGGATAAAAAAATAATCTTGGTGAGTTTGTCTAAAGAGGAACATGAGTAATACTTGCTGCATTAGTCACTGTGAATAATTTAGCCAACAGATTTTTGACATTTTTCTTCAAATAAATGTTTTATTTGTTTGACCAGCTTTATAAATAAAACTAAACGTAGAGAAGCAAAGGTGATGTTCACTGGAAGGAACAATTTGAATTATTCAGCCACACTGCTGGGTTCTAAATGAACGATAATCTGTTTGGAAAAATACTTGCGTGTCATTGTTGACAACCTAATTAAACCTAGTCTCAGTATGTGTCATAAATATATAGGTAAGGGTAACAACCTTTATGTATGCAGTAACATAAAATCCCTCCTGGCCAAAGGTACAGAATCACTTTACCTGTAAGGGGTTAAGAAGCTAAAATAACCTGGTTAGCACCTAACCAAACGGACTAATAAGGAAAGAAGATACTTTCAAACCGGGGTGTGGGGGGAGGTTTTGTTTAGGCTCTCTTTATTGTTCCTTCTCTAGAAAGAGAGAGAGACCAAGCAGGTAAACCATCTTCTGAAAAGATACCTGAAATGATCCATCTAAAATTACAAAAATTGTAAGTAAATACAAGGAAATGCATTAGATTATCTTTTGTTTTAGCTTGTGAATTTTCCCTATGCTAAGAGGTAATTTCATTCCTCTTTTGTAACTGGAAAGCAAAGTCAGAGAGGAATCCTCTGTGTTTTAAATCTTTTTATTTACCCTGTAAAGTTACCTTCCATCCTGATTTTACAGGTGTGATTCTTTTACTTTTTTTTTGTTGTTGTTTAAATAAAATTCTTCTTTTAAGAATCGGATTGATTTTCAGCGTCCTAAAAACCCAGAGGTTTGGTCTGTGCTCACTTTGTAACCAACTGGTTAGTTGGTTATTCTCAAGCCCCCCCAGGAAAGGGGCTGAAGGGGATTGGGGGAATATTTGGGGAAACAGGGACTCCAAGTGACCCTTTTTCCTGGATTTTTGTCAAAATCACTTGGTGGTGGCAACAATACCATCCAAGGAAAGGATTTGTGCCTTGGGGAAGTTTTAACCTAAGCTGGTAGAAATAAGCTTAGGGGGTCTTTCATGCAGATGCCCACATCTGTACCCCAGAGTTCAGAATGGGGAGGGAACACTGACATGGTGGCAGCGCAGTGGGATCATTTTGAACCAGAAGCACAGACCTCAGGATTTTAAAAGGACACATTTTTTCTTTTGGCTGCTTGAAAATCAGAGATTTTTTTTTTTAGGACACTTTTTTTTAAGCTGAGAGCAGCTGGCGTTTTTTTTTTCTTTGCCTGACGGCAGAGTAGCTAAGTTCCTGCACGGGAATTCACAAGCTGGGTTTTTTTTTTCCTATCTAGTTCTCGGGTTAGACTAGGCTAAGCGCAGGAAGGATAGGATGACGGAAAGTGAGGTCCAAAAGAAACTAGAATTAGCCAGATTGGAAGCTGAAGCAAGACAGAAAAAACATGAAAGACAAATGGCCTTAAAGCGCTTGGAGTTGGAAGCGGAGGAAAGGAAGGAGGCAAAATGCTTGGATACGTAGTTAGAGCTGAAGCGCTTAGATCTGGAAAGGACAAAACTGGGTGTACCAGATAACCCTAACAATCCTTCTCCAGGTACCGCTCCCCATTCTAAAAAGTTCCCCACATACAAGGTAGGCAATGGATACAGAGGCCTTCTTAGAAAATTTCAAAAGGGCCTGCCTTGGGTACAGCATCTCTACAGACCAGTACAGGGTGGAGCTGAAGCCGCAACTCAGTGGACTCTTAGCAGAGGTGGCAGCTGAAAGCCTAAAGAACGCATGAACAGCTACGAACTTTTTTTTTAAAAAAGGCCAGAATTAGAATGGGGCTAATGCCCGAGCATACCTGTCGGCAGTTCAGAGCCCTAAGGTGGAAAACAGATGTGGCATTTTCCCGACATGCCTACCACATTGTAAAAAATTGGGATGCTTGGATATCAGGAGCAATTGTTCAATCTCTGGAAGATCTGTCTTTCCTAATGCAAATGGAGTAGTTCTTAGAGGGTGTTCCTGAGGAAATAGAAAGGTACATCCTAGATGGGAAGCCCAAAACTGGATTGAGGCGGGGGAGATCGGAACCAAATGGGTGGAGGTGGCGGAAAAGAAAAAAGCTAGTAGCAGTTGGAGCGGATATCAGAAGGGGCAACCCGAAACAACACCCTACCACCAGGGGCAGCCCAAGGCCCCACCTACATCTCAAGGAAAACCCCAATCCCCTTATCATCCCACCACACCAGACTCCGGCAACCCACCTCGCCCCAATGACCAGTCAGCTGGACGATGTTTTAAATGTAATGAACTGGGGCATGTGAAGGCCAACTGCCCCAAGAACCCCAACAGATTGCAGTTCATTACACCAGAATCACACCAAAGGTCCCCAGGCCCAGATGCCTCCCAGATACCCTCAGAGTGAAGTGAAACTGTGATTTTGGGCGAGAAGAAGGTTACTGCGTGGAGGGACACTGGAGCACAGGTGTCAGCTATCCAACAATCCTTAGTGGACCCCAAATTCATCAACCCAGAGACCCAAGTAATGAGCCTGCACTGCCAGCAGCAAATAAACCATCACAAGAGGCTCATCCAGAGCCTGAAATACAACATAGTGGACCAGCGGAGAGCGGTTCACAGTCAACGGAAACAGCCCCATCACCTACATTGCTTCCAGAGGGACCAAGCCCAAGTCCACAATCCAATGAGGAACTGATGTCTCCAGCATTAAGGGAACAATTCCAGGCCAAGCAGGAAGCAGATGACAGCCTCCAGGGAGTTTGGATGGCAGCACAGAGCAACCCACCACTTCTCAGCTCTTCTAATCGATCCCGGTTTATTGTAGAAAGAGGACTTTTATACAAGGAAACTCTTTCGGGTGGGCACCAGGAAGACTGGCATCCTGAAAGACAGTCAGTAGTTCCCACTAAGTACCGGGTAAAGCTCTTGACCTTAGCCCACAATCATCCTAGTGGCCATGCTGGGGTGAACAGGACCAAAGACCGTTTGGGGAGGTCATTTCACTGGAAAGGAATGGGCAAGGACGTTTCTACCTATGTCCGGTCTTGTGAGGTGTGCCAAAGAGTGGGGAATCCACAAGACCAGGTCAAAGTCCCCTTCCAGCCACTCCCCATAATTGAGATTCCATTTCAGTGAGCAGCTGTGGATGTTCTGGGTCCTTTTCCAAAAAAAGACACCCAGAGGAGAGCAGTACATACTGACTTTCATGGATTTTGCCACCCGATGGCCGGAAGCAGTAGCTTTAAGCAACACCAGGGCTAAAAGTGTGTGCCAGGCATTAACAGACATTTTTGCCAGGGTAGGTTGGCTCGCCAACATCCTTATGGATTCGTGAACTAATTTCCTGGCAGGGACCATGAAAAGCCTTTGGGAAGCCTATGGGGTGAATCACTTGGTTGCCACCCCTTACCACCATCAAACAAATGGCCTCCTGGAGAAGTCTAATGGAACTTTGGGGGCCATGATATGTAAATTTGTAAATGAACACTCCACTGATTGGGACCTAGTGTTGCAGCAGTTGCTCTTTGCCTACAGAACTGTACCATATCCCAGTTTAGGGGTTTCACCATTTGAACTTGTGTATGGCCACGAGGTTAAGGGGCCATTACAGTTGGTGAAGCAGCAATGGAACGGGTTTACGCCTTCTCCAGGAACTAACATTCTGGACTTTGTAAACAACCTACAAAACACCCTCCAAAACTCTTTAGCCCTTGATAGAGAAAACCTAAAAGATGCTCAGGAAGAGCAAAAGGCCTGGTATGATAAACATGCCAGAGAGCGTTCCTTCAAAGTGGTGGACCAGGTCATGGTCCTGAAGGTGCTCCAGGCCCATAAGATGGAAGCATCGTGGGATGGGCCATTTACGATCCAAGAGCACCTGGGAGCTGTTAACTATCTCATAGCATCCCCCACCTCAAACCTAAAGCCTAAAGTGTACCATGTTAATTCTCTAAAGCCCTTTTATTACAGAGAATTAAAGGTTTGTCAGTTTACAGCCCAGGGAGGAGATGACGCTGAGTGGTCTGAAGGGGTCTACTATGAAGGAAAAAGTGACAGTGGCATGGAAGAGGTGAACCTCTCAATGACCCTCAGACGTATGCTGCGACAGCAGATCAAGGAGCTGTGCACTAGCTTCGCACCGATGTTCTCAGCCACCTCACGATGGACCGAACGGGCATACCACTCCATTGACATAGGTAATGCTCGCCCAATTAGAGCTCAACCTTACTGGGTGTCTCCTCAAGCCAAAACTGCTATAGAGCGGGAGATCCAGGA
Organism: Malaclemys terrapin pileata; assembly: GCF_027887155.1. Classification (NCBI taxonomy): domain Eukaryota; kingdom Metazoa; phylum Chordata; order Testudines; family Emydidae; genus Malaclemys; species Malaclemys terrapin. Next base: position 51,407,029 of record NC_071511.1, on the reverse strand, counting down.
CATGCTACAGATGGGGGTAATCCGCCTTTCTAAAAGTGCATGGGCATCTCCAGTGGTTCTAATTCCCAAACCAGATAGGGAAATATGCTTTTGCGTGGACTACCATAAGCTAAATACTGTGACTCACCCAGACAACTATCCAATGCCATGCACAGATGAGCTATTGGAAAAAGTGGGACGTGCCCAGTTTGGGGGGAGGGATAGCTCAGTGGTTTGAGCATTGGCCTGCTAAACCCAGGGTTGTGAGTTCAATCCTTGAGGGGGCCACTTGGGGATCTGGGGCAAAAACAGTACTTGGTCCTGCTAAGGAAGGCAGGGGGCTGGACTCGATGACCTTTCAAGGTCCCTTCCAGTTCTAGGAGATGGGATATCTCCATTATTTTATTTTTATTTTATTTTTAGTTCATCTCTAACTTAGACTTAACCAAGGGGTACTAGCAAGTACCGCTAGATGAATCCGCCAAAAAAAAAATTAAGCCTTCATCACCCATGTAGGGCTGTATGAATTTAATGTGCTCCCTTTCCGGCTGCGAAATGCACCCGCCACCTTCCAGAAACTTGTAGATAGTCTCCTAGCGGGATTGGGAGAATCTGCAGTTGCCTACCTTGATGATGTGACCATCTTTTCTGATTCATGGCAGAAAACACCTGGAGCATCTACAAAAAGTCTTTGAACACATAAGGGAGGCAGGACTAACTTCAGGCTAAAAAATGTCAAATAAGCCTAAACAGAGTGACTTACCTTGGACACCAGGTGGGTCAAGGAACTATCAACCCCCTACAGGCCAAAGTGAATGCTATCCAAAAGTGGCCTGTCCCAAAGTCAAAGAAACGGGTCCAATCCTTCTCAGGCTTGGCCAGTTATTACAGGCAATTTGTACTGCACTACAGCCAAATCGCTGCCCCACTGACAGATCTAACCAAAAAGAAACAGGCAAATGCAGTTCAGTGGACTGATGAGTGTCAGAAGGCCTTTAACCAGCTTAAAGTGATACTCATGTCTGACCCTGTGCTAAGGGCCACAAACTTTGACAAACCTTTCCTAGTAACCACAGATGCATCCGAGTGGCATGGGAGCAGTTTTAATGCAGGAAGGATCAGATCAAGAATTCCATCCTGTCGTGTTTCTCAGCAAAAAACTGTCTGAGAGGGAAAGCCACTGGTCAATCACCAAAAAGGAATGTTACGCCATTGTATACGCTCTGGAAAAGCTATGCCCATACATTTGGGGACGGTGTTTCCACCTGCAAATTGACCATGCTGCGCTGAAGTGGCTTCATACCATCAAGGAAAATAAGAAAAATCTTCTTCAGTGGAGTTTAGCTCTCCAAGATTTTTATTTTGAAATACAACACATTTCAGGCGCTTCTAACAAAGTGGTTGATGCACCCTCCTGTGAAAGTTTCCCAGAATCAACTGGTTAAAATCATCCTTGAAATGTGGGAAATATTGTTAGTTTTTATATAATCAGTAGTATATCTAAAGGTGCATGTGTCTTATTAACTCAGTTTTCTCCTAGAACTCCAGGAAGAAATCTCAGCCAGTGTGAATCAGGCTATCCAGCCCCGTCTGTGATTTGGGAGGCATGTCATAAATGTAAAGGGAAGGGTAACAACCTTTATGTATGCAGTAACATAAAATCTCTCCTGGCCAGAGGTATAGAATCACTTTACCTGTAAGGGGTTAAGAAGCTCAAATAACCTGGTTGGCACCTAACCAAAAGGACCAATAAGGAAAGAAGATACTTTCAAATCGGGTGGGAGGAGGGGGAGAGGTTTTGTTTGGTCTCTCTTTGTTGTTCCCTCTCTAGAGAGGTGGGGGGGGGGGAAGAAATCAAGCAGGTAAACCATCTTCTGAAAAGATACCTGAAATGATCCATTTAAAATTACAAAAATTGTAAGTAAGGCAAGGAAGTGCGTTAGGTTATCTTTTGTTTTAGCTTGTGAATTTTTCCTATGCTTAGAGGTAATTTCATTCCTCTTTTGTAACTGGAAAGCAAAGTCAGAGAGGAATCCTCTATGTTTTAAATCTTTTTATTTATTTTTATTTTCAAAGTTACCTTCGATCCTGATTTTACAGGTGTGATTCTTTTATTTTTTTTTTTTTTAATAAAATTCTTCTTTTAAGAGTCTGATTGATTTTCAGTGTCCTAAAAACCCAGGGGGTTGGTCTGTGCTCACTTTGTAACCAACTGGTTAGTATATTATTCTCAAGCCTCCCCAGGAAAGGGGTGTAGGGGATTGGGGGAAACAGGGACTCCAAGTGGCCCTTTTTCCTGGATTTTTGTCAAAATCACTTGGTGGTGGCAGCAATACCATCCAAGGACAAGGAAAGGATTTGTGCCTTGGGAAAGTTTTAATCTAAAATGGTAGAAATAAGATTAGGCAGTCTTACATGCGGGTCCCCATATCTGTACCCCAAAGTTCAGAGTGGGGAGGGAACCCTGACAGCATGCAGTAGTGGTCAAAAAGGCAAACAAGTAATTTGTATTTAAAGTTTAGGGAATATTAGTGAAATATGCCATTCTATAAATCAATAGTGAGTTTTTACCTCTGGTCACCCCATTAAGGCCCAAGCCAGAGACTGCAAAAATTATTAGTGTCATGGAAACACTTCCAAATGAGAAGAGATGACAGAGAATTGGAATATTTCGTTTAAGGAAAAGACCAGTAAGAGGTGAAGTGATAGAGATGCACAAAAATAATGAACGATTTAGAGAAGGCAAGTTAGGTGGTCCTCTCTCATAACAAAAAAAAGGGGGGGGTCATGATAGGTGTACAAAATCCTCTCTGCCCCCCCTCCAACCTCCACTGAAGGCTTCACCATCCTAACATACCTGCGTGAAGGAAAAATATCACCTGGGAAAAGAGAGGCAGTGAGTTTAGACCTTTGAGCACTGCCTAGAGAAGTCACTCAGGCTCTGGTACTAGTAGAATCAACGAGACTTGGTCCTCCAGGGGCTAGAATCATAGAGTTAGAAGGGATCACAAGTGTCATCTAGTCTAAGCCCCAGAAGGCTGGGAGGAGGCAGTAGCCAATCAGGACTTACCAAGATAAGAAGGCTTGCCTGCTTCTTCTAAGGGGAAGTGCTGGGTGAAGGTGGACAGGAGAGGAGCATCCATGTCCTAACCCAAAACACCAATGGCAGAGCCTAATAAATGATGGTGCAGCAAGATTGAAGCATGTGACAAATTGCTTATTTTGTTGTGGCATTTAAAAGCCTGTGCGGCCATTTTTAGTTGAACTTCAATTAACTGTTACAGGACTAGCAAGGGGCTTGCTACATGAGATGCTTTGCTTCTGGCAAGCTTTCAATGGACCGGAAAGGCAGCAAATTTAAGAATACAAGGTGTCACAGGATGACTGCATACAAATTAGATGGGGCTACTATAAGGTGGGTGCATAACTGGCTGGATAATCGTACTCAGAGTTGTTATTAATGGTTCCCAATCCTGCTGGAAAGGCGTAACGAGTGGGGTACCGCAGGGGTCTGTTTTGGGACCGGCTCTGTTCAATATCTTCATCAACGACTTAGATATTGGCATAGAAAGTACGCTTATTAAGTTTGCGGATGATACCAAACTGGGAGGGATTGCAACTACTTTGGAGGACAGGGTCATAATTCAAAATGATCTGGACAAATTGGAGAAATGGTCTGAGTTAAACAGGATGAAGTTTAACAAAGACAAATGCAAAGTGCTCCACTTAGGAAGAAAAAATCAGTTTCACACATACAGAATGGGAAAAGACTGTCTAGGAAGGAGTACGGCAGAAAGGGATCTAGGGGTTATAGTGGACCACAAGCTAAATATGAGTCAACAGTGTGATGCTGTTGCAAAAAAAGCAAACATGATTCTGGGATGCATTAACAGGTGTGTTGTGAGCAAGACACGAGAAGTCATTCTTCCGCTCTACTCTGCTCTGGTTAGGCCTCAGCTGGAGTATTGTGTCCAGTTCTGGGCGCCGCATTTTAAAAAAGATGTGGAGAAACTGGAAAGGGTCCAAAGAAGAGCAACAAGAATGATTAAAGGTCTTGAGAACATGACCTATGAAGGAAGGCTGAAAGAATTGGGTTTGTTTAGTTTGGAAAAGAGAAGACTGAGAGGGGACATGATAGCAGTTTTCAGGTATATAAAAGGGTGTCATAAGGAGGAGGGAGAGAACTTGTTCACCTTAGCCTCTAAGGATAGAACCAGAAACAATGGGTTTAAACTGCAGCAAGGGAGGTCTAGATTGGACATTAGGAAAAAGTTCCTAACTGTCAGGGTGGTTAAACACTGGAACAAATTGCCTAGGGAGGTTGTGGAATCTCCGTCTCTGGAGATATTTAAGAGTAGGTTAGATAAATGTCTATTAGGGATGGTCTAGGCAGTATTTGGTCCTGCCGTGCGGGCAGGGGACTGGACTCGATGACCTCTCGAGGTCCCTTCCAGTCCTAGAATCTATGAATCTATGAATCTATGACTGTCCCTTTACAGGGAGATGGGGATCTAGCCCCACTTGTGCCATAGTTAGCTCACCTCCCAAGGGGAGCAAATGAGCAAAGTCCCATAACAGGTAGATCATGTGGCTCAATCATGCCTCTGGGGTGGAGATAAAACAGAAGCATGGGGAGAGCAGGGAGACTCCAGGGAGGAAGCCCTGGGAGTTGCTGCTCAGTAGCAAGTAGGAAGAGACTCAAAAGGAGCACAGAAGAGCTGGAGGGGTGAGAGCAAAGCCCAGACAGTGGGCTGAGCAGCCTTTGAAGTGTGAAGAGGGAAGACAGACTGAATGTCAGGAAGGATGGGCTCTGCCCAGTTTGAAATTGGGGATAGAAGACTCTATTTGTTTTGGACTTGGATATCCTGGAAGGGGTGGACTTTTTCCTTTTATGACTTGGGTGGAAAGCCAAGTCACTGCAGCAACCAAACCAGGCTGGAAGGTCAGGAGATTCAACCCGAGTGAGAAGAAACTGAGGCAGTGACTGGCCCACAGCCAGACCAAATAGGCAGCACTTCTACATAAGGTAGCTTTTTTAAAAACACAAGCCATAATTATCGTGTGGAACTCATTGCCACAAGATGTTATTGAAGCCAAGCATTTAGTAGGATTTTAAAAAGAATTAGACATCTATATGGATAGCAAGTACATCCACAGTTACATCTGATAGGATTAAAAGGTACGAGAGCTATAAACTCTAATGTTAGAGGACATAAAACCAATCATCAGTTGTTGTGTGTGTTATATGAATATATAATTTGTCCCTTATGAGGTTCTTATATCCTCTCTTCTGAAGGCCAGTTATATAATATTCTTTAAAAGTTTACTGTGGCCCATTAAGGGGAGAGATTTGCATTTTGAACCCCTGTATTTTTCAGCCTGACACCCGCTCTGAAGAGGAAAAAATTCAATATTCTTTAAATATTTCTGCATGAGTAAAGTAATAGCTTTTTCAAGTTAAAATACAGTGTGCATGCCAGGCATCTCAGATTAAAATCTGCTTCACAGCTGGGAAAATGAATAGCGTGTAAGGTCACAAGGGCAGAGGAGAACCTTGTGAGCAATGCTGTACAGTAAGAATAGAAAATGCATGAATATAACCTAGAACTCCTTCATGGCATCCATCCAAATTGTAGAGGGCTGCTTCAAACATGGAATTATTCAGAGCTGGAAGACACAAGAACAGAGGAGTCCCAGACTGGATCAGGCCAGTAGTCTGTTTAGTCCAGTAACCTGTCACCAAGAGCAGCTGGTACCAGATACTTCATGGGAAGGTGCAGAAACCTTGCAACAGACAGTTCTGAGATAAACTGCTCCAGGGAAATTTTTCTCCTGATCCCCAACAGATAGAGGCTGGTTTAATCCCTGAAGCATGAAGGTTTTCTAAAACTGTTGTTTATTTTTTAATGGTACACAATGCAGAGTGACCTGCTGTGGTTGGGGAACAGGGAGAGAAGAGATGGGGCCTCTTATAAAAGCATATACATTAATTCCCTATAAATCAGATAATACATTCATAGCCTTTTCTCCACTACTCCCATCTCCAGCCCTCTGATCTCATAAGCTATATAGGGTAAGGCCTGGGCAGTACTTGGATGGGAGGCCCCAGTGCAATATCAGTATTGAAATTGCCAGACTTGCAAAAATGCATAGGAAAAAACGGGCACTCTGTCAGATGACCATGTCAATATGTGCTTGTTTAACTAAGGACACAAAGCATGGAAGCATTTCAAAGTAAATGGAGGCGGGAATTAGGGATTCCGCCCTACCTCCCGATCCCGGATACACAAGTTACAAAAAAAATGGATCTGTCTTCTGTTTCACCACAAAATAATTTTCAGGTATATTTGACTCCAAACTCTGCATGAAATCCTGGTCCCACTGAAGTCAAGGACAGTTTTTCCACTGACTTCAGTGAGGCCAGGATTTCACCAGGATATATACAAAGTAGGAATTGAAGACTCATAGGTGTTGGAGATGTGAATAGGCCTGCATTACGAACTTATCCAAAGCCCAGTGAACTCAATGGACTTTAGATCAGGTAATAAGTGATTCACAAAAACACTGATTCTCAGAAACAATATCAGACACTAAAGCACTAGAAAGCAACAGAGGGTCCTGTGGCACCTTTAAGACTAACAGAAGTATTGGGAGCATAAGCTTTCGTGGGTAAGAACCTCACTTCTTCAGATGCAAGTAATGGAAATCTCCAGAGGCAGGTATAAATCAGTATGGAGATAATGAGGTTAGTGCAATCAGGGAGGGTGAGGTGCTCTGCTAGCAGTTGAGGTGTGAACACCAAGGGAGGAGAAACTGCTTCTGTAGTTGGATAGCCATTCACAGTCTTTGTTTAATCCTGATCTGATGTGTCAAATTTGCAAATGAACTGGAGCTCAGCAGTTTCTCTTTGGAGTCTGGTCCTGAAGTTTTTTTGCTGTAAGATGGCTACCTTTACATCTGCTATTGTGTGGCCAGGGAGGTTGAAGTGTTCTCCTACAGGTTTTTGTATATTGCCATTCCGGATATCTGACTTGTGTCCATTTATCCTCTTGCGTAGTGACTGTCCAGTTTGGCCAATGTACATAGCAGAGGGGCATTGCTGGCATATGATGGCATATATAACATTGGTGGATGTGCAGGTGAATGAGCCGGTGATGTTGTAGCTGATCTGGTTAGGTCCTGTGATGGTGTTGCTGGTGTAGATATGTGGGCAGAGTTGGCATTGAGGTTTGTTGCATGGGTTGGTTCCTGAGTTAGAGTTGTTATGGTGCGGTGCGTGGTTGCTGGTGAGAATATGCTTAAGGTTGGCGAGTTGTCTGTGGGCGAGGACTGGCCTGCCTCCCAAGGTCTGTGAAAGTGAGGGATCATTGTCCAGGATGGGTTGTAGATCACTGATGATGCATTGGAGAGGTTTAAGCTGAGGACTGTAGGTGATGGCCAATGGAGATCTGTTGGTTTCTCTTTTGGGCCTGTCTTGTAGCAGGAGGCTTCTGGGTACACATCTGGCTCTGTTGATTTGTTTCTTTATTTCCTTGTGTGGGTATCATAGTTTTGAGAATGCTTGGTGAAGATCTTGTAGGTGTTGGTCTCTGTCTGAGGGGTTGGAGCAGATGCGATTGTACCTCAGTGCTTGGCTGAAGACGATGGATCGTGTGGTGTGACCGGGGTGGAAGCTAGAGGCATGAAGATAGGCATAGCGGTCGGTGGGTTTTCGGTATAGGGTGGTGTTAATGTGGCCATCGCTTATTTGTACGGTGGTGTCTAGGAAGTGGACCTCCCGTGTAGATTGGTCCAGGCTGAGGTTGATGGTGGGGTGGAAGCTGTTGAAATCATGGTGGAATTCTTCCAGGGTCTCCTTCCCATGGGTCCAAATGATGAAGATGTCATCAATATAGCGTAGGTAGAGAAGGGGCATGAGTGGACGAGAGCTGAGGAAGCGTTGTTCCAGGTCAGCCATAAAAATGTTGGCATATTGTGGGGCCATACGGGTGCCCATAGCGGTGCCACTGGTCTGGAGGTATATATTGTCACCAAGTTTGAAATAATTGGGCGTGAGGATAAAATCACAGAGCTCAGGAATAAGTTGTGCTGTGTCATCATCAGGGATACTGTTCCTGCCAGCTCGTATTCCATCTGTGTGTGGGATGTTTGTGTAGAGAGCCTCTACATCCATGGTGGCTAGGATGGTGTTTTCTGGGAGGTCACCAATGCATTGTAGTTTTCTCAGGAAATCTGTGGTGTCACGGAGATAGCTGGGAGTGCTGGTGGTGTAGGGTCTGAGTAGGGAGTCCACATATCCAGACAGTCCTTCAGTGAGAGTGCCAATGCCCGAGATGATGGGGTGTCCAGGATTTCCAGGTTTGTGGATCTTAGGTAGTAGATAGAATAACCCCGGTCAGGGCTCTAAGGGTATGTTGATTTGTTCCTGTGTTAGTGTAGGGAGTGTCCTGAGTAGATGGTGCAGTTTCTTAGTGTATTCCTCAGTGGGATCTGAGGAAAGTGGCCTGTAGAATTTGGTATTGGAGAGTTGTCTGGCAGCCTCCTGCTGGTAGTCAGACCTGTTCATGATGACAACAGCACCTCCTTTATCAGCCTCTTTGATGATAATGTCAGGGTGCTTTCTGAGGCTGTGGATGGCATTGCGTTCTGCACGACTTAGGTTATGAGGCAACCGATGTTGTTTTTCCACAATTTCTGCCTGTGCACGTCGGCGGAAGCATTCTATGTATAGGTCCAGACTGTCATTTCGACCCTCAGGAGGAGTCCATGTGGAGTTCTTCCTCCCACCAACAACAAAGGAAGGTATCTGTGTATCAGTGCGCTGTTCAGTGTTATCTTGAAAGTATTCTTTGAGTCGGAGGCGGCGAAAGTAGGCTTCCAGATCACCGCAGAACTGTATCATGTTCGTGGGGGTGCTGGGGCAAAAAGAGAGTCCCCGAGATAGGACAGACTCTTCTGCTGGGTTGAGTGTGTAGCTGGATAAATTGACGATATTGGTGGGTGAGTTAGGGATACCCCTGTTGTGGCCCCATGTGGCAGGTAGGATTTTAGACAGCTTACGGTCCTTTTTCCTTTGTAGAGAGGTGAAGTGTTTAATGTAGATCTCCTGTCTTATTTTAGTAAAGTTCATTTGTGCTGAGCGATCGTCAGGGGATCCAGCCAATCTCCCTGGTCATAGTCCAGGAGGTCTCCGACTTTGGTGACTTCTGCCAGGACCAACCTCTGGCGCACCATGGGGGACTCCGCCACTTGCACACGGAGCTGGGGGTTGTGTAGCAGGGGCTCCGCGAGGAGATCTGCCCCCACGGTGGCTGCCACAGACCTGGTCACTGAGAACAGTTTCCAGTTCGGAGGAGGTCCTGGTAGAAGACCGGCAGCCCGGAGAGGTCTCACGGAAGACCTCTTGGATGGAGACAAAAGAGCTGCCAGTCATATCTGAGCCCTCGGAAGCGGCGCAGGAAGGCGTGCGCCAATACGCTCCACGCCGGACTACCTGTACCATAAAGGAGCCTCTGCAGGGCCTGGAGGCGGAAGACATGGACCTGAGCATACAAACACTTCAGGCCCTGCCCTCCCTCCTCCAGGGGTAGATGCAGTCCTGGCCAAGAGAACTCCAGAATCGACGTCCGGAGGTTGGCCAGGAAACCCGGGGCCGAGACCAGGGTATTGAGCCGGTACCACAGCATGGACAGGACCAGTTGATTGAGCACCAGTGCTCTCCCTTGAAGGGAGAGACACCGGAGCAGTCCTGTCCATTTCCGGAGCCGCTCCGACACCCTGCCCTCTAAACCTAGCCAGTTCTCCAGCGGAGACGGGTGCGTGGCAGAAAGGTAAACGCCGAGATAAAGCAGCGGACCTGCGCTCCACCGGACGGCCTAAAGCACGGGTGGGAGGGAACTCGCCTGCCACCCGTCCCCTACCACCAGGCCAGAGCTCTTGACCCAGTTGACCCGGGCGGAGGAGGCCGCCGAATAGATGGTCTGGCAAGCCTCTACCCGCACCAAGTCGCCCGGGTCCTGGACCACGAAGAGCACGTCGTCGGCGTACGCCGAAAGGACCAGCCGCAGCTATGGCTCCCGCAGCACCAACCCCGCCAACCTCCTACGGAGGAGACAGAGGAAGGGCTCGATCGCCAGAGCGTACAGCTGGCCCAAGAGGGGGCACCCTTGACGTACTCCTCGCCCGAAGATGACCGGTTCGGTCAGGATCCAGTTCAGCCTGACCAAACACTCTGCGGAGGCATACAGCACCTGGAGAAAACCCACAAACTGGGGTCCGAAGCCAAATGCTTGCAGCGTGCCCAGGATATACCCGTGGTCCACCCTGTCGAACGCCTTCTCCTGATCCAGGGACAGGAGGGCGAACGACAGACCATCCCTACACCCGAGTTCCAAGAGGTCCCGGACTAGATACAAGTTGTCGAAGATGGTGCAGCCCGGGATGGTGTAGGTCTGGTCTGGGTGGATCACGTCCTCCAACACGGACCCTAGCCGCAGCGAGATGGCCTTCGCTACGATTTTATAGTCCGTGCTGAGGAGCGAGATGGGACGCCAATTCCGTAAATCGCGGAGGTCCCCCTTCTTCGGCAATAAGGTCAGCACGGCTCGCCTGCACGAAAGAGGGAGGACCCCGCCCTGCAAGGACTCGGCCCAGACGGTGACAAGGTCCGGGCCGAGGACGTCCCAAAACATGTGGTAGAACTCCACAGTCAGCCCATCCATGCCCGGAGATTTATTGGTGGGCATGCGGCGGAGGGCTTCCGAGAACTCGGCCAGAGTGAGAGGCAGCTCCAGCCGGTCTCGGTCGCCCGCGCTGACCATCGGGAGTTCATCCCAGAGCATTCTGCAAGCGTTAGGATCGGTTGGATCCGGGGAGAAAAGGCCTGCGTAGAAGGCCCTGGCCCTCCCGCACATTTCCGCCGGATCCGTGAGGGGGGTGCCGTCCTCTGCTAGAAGGCAGGTGACGTGCTTTTTAGCCCCCCCTCTTTTTCTCCAGGGCGTAGAAGCGGGAACGGATGCGGGATTGAACAAAGGCACCTCGGGCCCGATGGTCCTCGAGGGTCCGCAGCTCTTCCCGCTTCTCCCAGCACGCGCCGCAGAGGGATGGATCACCGGGGCTGGCAGCCAGACACCTCTCCAGCTCTAAGACCTCCCGTTCCAACTGCCCTATCGCCGCATCCCTCCGTCGGCTGGCGCCCCGGGTGTAGTCACGGCAGAAGAGCCGGACGCGCACCCTCCCCAGGTCCCACCACCGTCGCGCCGAGGGAAAGGCATGCCGCTGCCCTCGCCAGGGTAGCCAGAACTCCCGGAAGGACGCCACGAAGCCCACATCCTCCAACAAGCTATTATTAAAGTGCCAATAGGCCGGCCCCGGCCTCTCCGCGCAGAGAGAGGCTGTCACGGTGGCTAGATGGTGATCTGAAAAAGGGGCCGGCCGGACGCTGGAGGAGTGGGCCCGGGAAAGATGGAAGCGTGACATATAGATGCGGTCCAACTGGGAGTGGTACGACCGATGGACCTCCACCCGGACAAAAGTGAATGTCGAAACGTCATCCGGGTGGTGGTCGCGCCAGACGTCCACCAGGGAGTGATGTTCGACGATCTCCCGGAGGACGTCCGCGGCGGCCTGGTGCTGCTCGGTCCCCGAGCGGTCCCGTTCCTCAAGGGTGGCGTTAAAGTCCCCGCCCAGGACCAGGCACTCGCGAGGATCCAAGGTGCCGAGGAAGGCGGACGCCTGCTGATAAAAACGCAACCTCTCCGGGCCCAATGTCGGGGCGTAAACGTTGACGAGATTAACTACAAGCCCCTCCATGCGGACCCAGAGGTGCAGCAGGCGGCCCGGCACAGCCTCGGTGACCCCCAGCACCTCGGGCCGTAGGTCGGGGGAGAACAGGGTCGCCACTCCAGCCGTACCAACTGTGAGGTGGCTAAAATAGACCCTGTCCCCCCACTCCAGCCACCAGCTAACTTCAGCGGCCGGATCCGTATGGGTCTCCTGCAGGAAAATCACAGAGTACCCCCCCTCCCGAAGGAAGGAGAGCACCTGGCTCCTGCGGAGACCCATCCTACAGCCCCGGGTGTTTAATGTTGCGAAGATGATCGGTGCCATGAGGAGGGCTGGGGGGGATCCTCGCTAGCAGAGACACCCACGGCCTCCGTCGGGCCGCGCAACAATCTGTGACCTACCCCATAAGCGATTAAGGAGTCATGGAAGAGGCGGACCCGTTGGTAGGCCGCGGCGGCCTGCCTCCTGGTCCTCTTACCCTCCCCCATGAGGGCCCTCGTGGCCCGGAGGATCTGATGGAAATCCCCCCATCGCTGGAGTGCAAGCTGTACCTTGTTGCGGGAGCCACGGACGTCCTCAAAGAAGTCCCGTAGCTCCTCTCTCAGCGTATGGGGGGGTGGGGTTATTGATCTATGGCTATCCCCCAGCGGGGCCCCTGTCACAGCCCCGTGGCCCACCGAGACGGGCAAGCAGGGGGCAGACCCTCGACGTGGCGTCCGATGGGCTGGCGCCACGTGGCCCGCCTCAGAGCCTGGCTCAATGCGGGGCGGCGGAGGGAAAATAGCAGCCCCTGGTGGGTCGGGAAAGGGAAAAACAAAGGCCGCTCCTTGGGGGTCATCCTCTGGGATATGAAAGGAGACAACCCCAGAGGCGGCAATAGCATCATGGGAAGTGGAGGGGACAGGGCTGGGGTTGGTGACAGGGGCAGGGTCGGAGTCAGGAATAGGGACAGGGGAAGGGGCGATAGTGGGATCGGGGGCCTCAGCAGCCAGGCCACTGGGTGGGGGGGTGGCACCCCACAAAGGGGCTCAGGGATTTGCAGGGAGGGAGGTGGGCCCTCGGCGATGCCGGACTCGTGCTCCAAGGCAGATGGTAAGGCCACGGCATCCGTAGGTGGAGAATCAATGATGGGGCCCCCACCCGGAAAGGAGGTCGGCTGTCCCTCAGCCATGAGGGAGTCCCCTGGCGACTCGGGTCCCGGTTGCGTGGCACTGGCTGTCGCCTCAAGAGTTCGGCGGCCGCTAGCGGGATGCCATCTGTGGCTGGGATGGTGGAAGAATCCAGGGGCTCCTCGGAGGCAGGAGTGGAAGCAGTGGGTAAGGGGACGGAATACGGGGAAAGGGGGGCCGAGGCGAGGTCGCTCAGATCGAGGCGTGCTGGCAGAGGGTCGTCCTCCCCCTGGGTAACCGGGGTCAGACCCAGGGCCTCGATCTCCTCATAAATGGAAGGGAGATCACCTTCCACCACCCCAGGGCTCTCCCCTCCTGCACCCGAAGTGACGCTCACCTTGGTGCGTGCAGGGGCTTCAGATTTTAAGGGGGCGAGAGGGGCTCCATCAGGGGTTTCTATAGGAAGGGACACCGGAGGAGGGGTAGTGATTTCCTCCGATGCTGCCACGTCTTCCCTAGCCGGCAATGGTGGACAAAACCCACCCGGGGGCAAAGCGGAAGGCTCAGCATCGGTTCCCCCCTTTCTGGTCTTCTGGGGGGCTACCGCATCAGATGGAAGGAGTGGAGCTCGAGCCTTCCGCTTGCCCCGCTTCCCCTGTACTAAGGACCAGCCCTCCATGGCATCATCTGGGGGCTGGCTAACAGGAGTTGGGTCAAGGGAGCAAGAGCGAAAGCTTAGGGACTCGGGGAGGCAATGGTGGGGCAGCATGTAGGAAGGAGAATTCTCTCTGGAGCATGCCCTCTTCTATGCCCGGCGATATCCCTACCTCACCCTCCTCCACAGGCCCCGCCAGATCGCAGGCGGCAGAGGCGGGGCCCTCTCGCTCGTCTAGGCGCACTGGGGGAGATACCCCTTGGGCCCGATCGGGAGCATTGGTGGGCTGGAAAGGAGGAGGGGCGGCTTCGGGCGCCGGGCAGCTAGGGGAGCCGGCGATGATGGGGCCGGCGCCCTGCCGGTGTTCGGGGGTCCCGGATGTCCCTCCGTGCCGGGCCAAAGGGCAGTCCCTCCGGACGTGTCCCATCGCCCAGCAGAGGTAGCACCGGGCCTCCCCCGTTGAATAATGTACCCGGTAGCGGGCCCCCTGGTAGGGGACCAAGAAGGACCCCTCGAGCGCCTCACCGTCACGTGCCGCCGGCGGCAGTTGTAACTGGACCTGCCGGCGGAACGAGAGGACGTGACGGAGGGCGGGGTCTTTGCAGCCCAATGGTAGAGGGCTGACCACAGAGATCGGCCTCCCCAGGGTAGAGAGGGCAGGTAACAGGGCGGCATTTGGAAGGAAGGGAGGGACAGAAGTCAGGACCAGTCGGGCGCCCAGGTCTTCTAGCGGCTCCAGGGGGACATACACGCCCCCCACCGCCAGGCCCTTCTCCACTGCCTCCTGGGCGGCGGCCTCCGATGCTAGGAAGAAGACAACCTTTCCGTACATCTTGGAGGCCGCCACAATGGATGTGGGCCCCACCACCCTCGCCAACGCCTGCACGTAGGTCTCCACGTGGGGCGGGGTTGGTACCAGGAGGCAACGGACACCATGCTTCCTGGTCAAGGTGGGGAAGGGGCCCCGGCCGCTATAGATGGTAGCAGAGGCGGTGGATGGGGAGATGACATAGCCGCAGGTGGGGGGGCCGCCGCCACCTGGGCGTATGCCCTGGGAGCTGGGGGTGGGACATCCATAGAGCTGGTGGAGGGAACAGCAGGGAGGGACGCCGCGGCTTGTTGCGGGGCCGTGGCAGTGGGGGCACCGCCTGCCATGGAGGGCCTGGCTTTTTTAGTGGGGCCTTTACCCTTCTTCGTGCCCTGGCCCTTCCTGCCGGCTGGGAGGACTCCCCCAGAGTCAGAGGGGGCGAGGGACGTGGCAGCAGCGGAGGTCACCTCGTTACCCACCGCTGCTGGCGCTCCAGCAGGGATGGTAGTAAGTGGCTCGGAAGCGGCGGTTGAGGTAGAGGCTAGGGGGGGATGATGGTGGGGCGGGTGGAGGAGGGGCAACAGGGTCTGTCCGAGGGGTCTCACTCTCCTCGTCCCCTGCCATAATGAGGACGGGGGGAGAGCAAACACTGGAGGGGGGTAGGGAAAGGGGAAGCAGGTCGACCACTCCTCCCCGCTAGGCTGTAGCCAGGGGAGGAGGGCGCCAAAAAAGGGGGGGGCTATCAAGGGCTAGGGGTCAGTCACTGATTCAGGGAAGGTTTCCGGCTCCTCTTGTTGCACCAAGGAAGGGAGGAAATAACAGCATTGGGGGGGGGGTGCAGTGAGATAGAATTAAACTAAAACGGGGAGTGTTACAAGCGCATAGGAGGGGACATGGGCGCACGAGGGGAGGGGCAAATCAGGGCAAAGGGACCGCAGGGGGAAGGGAGTAACCAGGTGGGAAATGGGGTAGAGGAACCACAGGGCTAGCTTTGGAGGCTGGGGCGGGTCAAACAAAGGCTGCAGAGGGAAAGGGCGGGGCCGGCAAACAAACTGGAGCTAGCGAGGGGCTGGGGCAAGGGGGAGGGGCAAAAGGCAGCAAGGGGCAAATGGGTAGGCAGCAGGGACAAAGCTGGGGGCTTGTTGCAGGGGGGAGGAGGTCAGTCAAAAAGGGAGGGGATACGTGCACCCAGGTGCGCTTGCAACAAAAAGAAAGTCCTTGGAAGCTGGCTGCTGTATCAGGCCCAATGGTGGCAACAGGGCGTAGCAAGCCTAGGTGAGCAGCTGAAATCCCAGAGGCAGGAGCTTGAGGTAGATGGTAAGTAGCCAGTGGGGGTGGTGGATGGGGCAATGACGATGGTGGTGGTGGGGGTTGGGGGGGACACAGACGGACCAGGGGGCTCCACACCACACCCCCTGTGTCCCACAAACACAGTCTAGACCCCCACCACAAGAGCACAGTTCAAAAGTTACTCAGTCCGTGAGAACCCCCTCCACGGTGGTATGTTCTTACGCGCTCCTCTACTGGCAAATGGTCCTCTTCTCCTTCTCCTCGGGGCTTCAGCAGCTCCCAGCAGCAAACACAGCAGCTTTAGGCGGCAGTCTGGTGGCCAGCAGGAAGGATTCCTCTCAGGTGGTGGTCGATGGTGGTGGTGTCCTCAGCAGCAGGAGCAATGGCTGGCTCCCTCCCTCCCCTCCTCCGGGGAGTGGGCAAGCAGCCTCCCCCCCCCCCCCCGCAAGGGGCTGTGACTGGAGCAGCAACAACCAAGGGTGGGGGGGCGGTCTAGCAGCCGGCCAGCCAGCAAGCAGGTAGCAGAGATGCTGGGAGGTTAGTCCAGCCAGGGGAGTAGCTGGAACAGCAGCCGCAACAGACGGCAGTTGTAGGGAGAACCCAGGGCCTAGTAGTAGTAGTAGCAGCAGCAGGAGGAGCAGCTCTCTACCTCTCTTCCTCCAGGCCAGTGAGGTACAGGAGTCTGTTTGAAGGGAAACACCCTGGTCACTGGCTGAACAGTTGTCTGTTCCCTGGGTGACCAGAGAAGGGGCTGCACTAGAGTAATCAGGAACCTGCTAGAACCAGTTAAGGCAGGCAGGCTAATTAGGACACCTGGAGCCAATTAAGAAGAAGCTGATAGAATCAATTAAGGCTGGCTAATCAGGGCACCTGGGTTTTAAAAGGAGCTCACTTCAGTTTGTGGAGAGAGTGCGAGGAGCTGGCAGCAAGAAGCTGAGAATGAGAGGGTGTGCTGCTGGAGGACTGAGGAGCACAAGTGTTATCAGACACCAGGAGGAAGGTTCTGTGGTGAGAATAAGGAAGGTGTTTGGAGGAGGCCATGGGGAAGTAGCCCAGGGAGTTGTAGCTGTCATGCAGCAGTTACAGGAGGCACTTTAGACAGCTGCATTCCACAGGGCACTTGGCTGGAACCCGGAGTAGAGGGCGGGCCTGGGTTCCCCGCAAACCTCCCAATTGACCTGGACTGTGGGTTCTTCCAGAGGGGAAGATCTCTGGGCTGTTCCCCAACCCACATGGTGAATCTCTGAGGCAGGAAAATCCGCCAATAAGCGCAGGACCCACCAAGATAGAGGAGGAACTTTGTCACAGATTGTACAGAAAACTCAGAACTCAGCATTGTTACTGCCATGGAAATGAACATGTTGATTCTGCAGGTCTTCAACCACAGCACTGCTATTAACAGAGAGCTCTATGTTACCACGCTGAGAGCTCCAGGAGGCACTGGACCTCACTAAGGTGCAGTATCTCCTTGAATTTCCTGGATCATAGGACAACATAGTTGCTCACCCTTAAGAGGATGCATCTGAAATATGGCATTCTGGTGGCTGTTGTAAGGGTAAGGAATCACCTGCTGTCTGCCCCCTTTGAGGTAACTAGTACATTAGCCTTCTGCAGTCCCTGTGCCAAAGTGAATCATGGTTCAATTTACACCAAATACATATCCAACAGAAAAGCATCTCTCTTGCCATCTATGGTGAGAATACCTCCCTTCTTTCCCTTATCACCAACACTAAGGTTTCTCATCTGTTCCCTCCCACTACCACTCTCTCCTCTAACTTCCCAGACTTTTTAGACTGCATCCCCTACTTTCCTCATACTCAAAGTCTGACCCTTGGCCCTACCTGTGTCTCCCACTACTGCTCTATTTTCCTTCTTTCTGTCAGTTCTGTCACTCGTTAAATGAGTCGTTTTCCACCACAGTCTTGAGTTTCTCTCCTGCAATTCCATCCTGGAACATCTCTAGTCAGGCTTCCGCCAGCTCCATTTCAATAAAACTGCAGTCACCAAGCTTTCTAACTACTTTTTCCTGGCAAATCCCAGAGGCTGTCTTCCTTTCTCATCTTCCTTGACCTCTATTACTTTTACTCGGCACCTCTGAAAAATCAAGCAAATTGGGCACTGTTAACTGGTCATTTCCAGTCTTCAGTGCCTCCTTGCAACAAGCTTGCCTGAGTTTCCCTCCTTCTCTCTGATGGCCACTTCGCCATCGAGCTTGCTGATTGGCCCTCAGTCACAACCTCAGCCCTCCAACTAGGTTGTTAGTAGTGCTTTCCCCCTTCAGAGTGCAAAGAAGTCCAATGCAAGGCCTTAATAAACTCTTCTGCTGGGTTTGGTAGAGGAAGCCAGGACCCCCGCCTCTCTCTGGGCTCCAGGCCAGAGCACTTCATATAGTGGTTGGTACCAACCACTTCCAACCCTTCACTGCTTCCTTGGCCTGCTTCCTACTGTGCTGCTCGTGGAGACTGTTCCTCTGGTTCACCCTATGGTCCTCTCCTTCTGACATCCTGGTTTCACGGGTGGCTTTTCATGGTCTATTACTCATATTCCCTTGCTTTCAGGCCTTCCTTGGCTTCACTGGCACCCACCAAACTATATTACATAAGAACATAAGAATGGCCATACTGGGTCAGACCAAAAAATCCATCTAGCCCAGTATCCTATCCTGTGACAGTGGCCAATGGCAGGTGCCCCAAAGGGAATGAACAGATAGGGCATGGATCACTTGATGGAAACCTGTCACCCAATCCCAGCTTCTGGCAAACAGAGGCTAGGGACACCATTCCTGCCCATCCTGGCTAGTAGCCATTGATGGACCTATCTTCCATGAATCTAGCTAGCTCCCTTTTGAACCCCATTATAGTACTGGCCTTCACAAGACCCTCTGGCAAGAAGTTCCAGACGTTGACAGTGCATTGCGTGAAAAAATATTTTCTTGTGTTTGTTTTAAACCTGCTACCTATTAATTTCATTCGGTGGTCCCTTGTGAGGAGTAAACAACACTTCCTTATTTACCATATTTTCCGGCGTATAAGACGACTTTTTAACCCAGGAAAATCTTCTCAAAAGTCGGGGGACGTCTTATAGGCCGGGTGTCGTCTTATAGGGCGGGTGCTGAAACTTCCGAGCCAGACTGGAGAATCTGCGGTCGCTGCATATGGTGGGGGGAGCTCAAAAACGGCCGCGGCCGCATCCCCGCCTGATGATGAGGTGAGGGGGCGCCTCACTGGGAAGGTGTAAGTGAAGGGCGGAGCAAGCTGCAGGCGTCCGGGACGCCCGGGGTATGGAAAAAAGAGAGAGCGGCGCTGTGCCCAGAAAAACACGCCTCTTTCACCCGTCTGGCCCGCCCTTGTATCCTATTACTGTACCTCCTTCTCTGCCTCTCAGATCTCGCTCCTGAGGACTGCAGTGAAGCGGCGCAGGCGCACATGTGCGAGATCTGAGAGGCAGAGAAGGAGGTAATAGGATACAAGGGCGGGCCAGACAGGTGAAAGAGGTGTGTTTGCGCTACAGCTCTGATAGTCTTGGAGACAGGGAGGGCTGGGCAGGCAGGGAGAGCTGACCAATCCAAGCAGGCTTTGTATACAACAACCAGCCAATCGCCGGTAAGGTACATCGCTTGCCATGATTGGCTGGTTGTTGTATACTGGTACCACATACAGTACAGCACCAGTATCTGTACCTGTTCATACAGTATAGCACCAGTACATACAGTACATTATACAAATGTCCAACAGTCAAAACCCCATCATGGCTCCACCAGCAAGAAGAAAGAAATATGAAGCCAGTTTCAAACTTAAAGTTGTAAACTTTGCCATGGAACATAATAATTGCGCTGCTGCAAGACAATATGGAGTAACAGAAAAGATGGTTCGGGACTGGAAAGCAAATGAAAAAGCATTAAAGAGTATGCCAAGGGGTAAGTGTGCATTAAGAAGAGGCACCCCACGTTGGTCAGAACTCGAAAAACATATAGCAGACATGGTGAATGAGCATCGCCAAAACAGTTATGTAGTGACACGAAATAAAATACGTTTGTTTGCACTTCAGTGGGCCAAATCTAACCCAGATCACAGCAACAGATTTAAGGCCACTGTATCCTGGTGTACTAGATTCATGGGAAGGCATAATATGGTACTAAGGCAAAAGACGAAAATTGCCCAAAAATTACCTGCAGATCTTGATAGCAAAGTAAATAGTTTCCATCGATACGTAATACAACAGCGCACTAAACATGGCTATGCATTAAGTAGTATTGGAAATATGGATGAAACTCCAATGAATTTTGATATGGTTGGAAATAAAACTGTCCATCAAAAAGGTGAAAAAACAATTTTAATTAAAACAACAGGACATGAGAAGTCCAGTTTTACAGTGGTACTAGGATGCACAGCTGATGGCGCCAAACTGAGACCAATGATTATTTTTAAAAGAAAAACAATGCCGAAATTCAAGTTCCCTGTTGGTTGTTTTGTACATATGAATGAGAAAGGCTGGATGGATGAAGAAGGGGTAAAGCTATGGCTTTATAATGTATGGAGCAGGCGACCAGGTGGACTTATTCAAAAATGTAGTCTACTGGTGTGGGATATGTTCAGGGCTCATTTAACTCCCAGCACCAAGCAAAGGCTTGCAAGACTAAACACAGATGCGGCAGTTATTCCTGCAGGATTGACATCGTTGGTACAGCCACTGGATGTGTGCCTAAACAAGCCATTTAAAGATCGCATTCGAGAACAGTGGAATGAATGGATGGTTAGCGGCGAAAAGTCATTCACAAAAGGAGGAAACATGCATGCTCCACAGTTGGATGTTTTGTGCAAGTTTGTCATAAAAGCCTGGAATGATATTGATGCAGAAACAGTAATCAAGTCTTTCAAGAAGTGTGGCATATCAAATTCATTAGATGGTATGGAGGACGACTACTTGTGGCAAGATGAAGAGGAAGCCGAAGCTGAGACCACACCATCTGATACGGAATTCGATCCATACGATAACTGCCTTACAAATGTATCACAAGAGGTCATTGATGTACTTATGATATCAGATGACGAACAGGAGGATTTTGAAGGCTTTTAAAGGGAAACTGTCATGCCAGCAAAACCTGTAAAAATACCGTAGCTTGCAGTTATGATGGGTGTTGCTAACTCGCCAGGGACTTGCCCGGCACTTGCTCTCTCTCTATTGTTTGTTATCTTCCTCCTATCATCATCAGTTCCAGTTTGGTTGACAGCTTAGAAAACAAACAGCATGGCAGCTCCCATGGGTTTATTGTCTTATCCTTCCTTTCAGCTTTAGAGTGAATTAGGAAAAGTTTAATCCACTTGCACTGTTTTATGTTTACATGTTTGATGACAAACAGCCTTATGTTTATAAGTGACAGTTTTCCTGCTAAGTACCTGCATGTCATAAGCATTTGAATTAAAATTACCATATTGAAATCAAATCTGATGTTTTTTTAATTTTTATTTGGTGTGCGTTGGAAGAGGGGTAGTCTTATATGGCGAATATATCCCAAACTCTATATTTTAACTGGAAAAGTTGGGGGTCGTCTTATACGCCCAGTCGTCTTATACGCCGGAAAATATGGTACTTTCTCTATACCACTCATGATTTTATAGACCTCTATCATATCCCCCCTTAGTCCCCTCTTTTCCAAACTGAAAAGTCCCAGTCTTATTAATCTCTCCTCACACGGAAGCCATTCCATACCCCTAATCATTTTGTTGCCCTTTTCTGAATCTTTTCCAATTCCAATATATCTTTTTTGAGATGTGGCGACCACATCTGCACGCACTATTCAAGGTGTGGGCGTACTATGGATTTATATAGAGGCACTGTGATATTTTCTGTCTTATTATCTATCCCTTTCTTGATGATTCCCAACATTGTTTGCTTTTTTGACTGCTGCTGCACATTGAGTGGATGATTTCAGAGAACTATCCACAATGACTCCAAGATGTCTTAGCGTCCATTCCAAACTGTCCTTATGGTTTCCTTCCTTAAGGCTAGAGTTTCCCTCAGCCCTCCTTGTGGAGCTGGGGTTATGGCTCAACCTAGCAATATCTCCCTCTTTCAGACAGGACTGTCCCCCCAACTGTCCGACATGGAGGTGGGGCGGTGGTTCAAGCCAGCTGCAGGACTTTAGCTTCATCTTCAGCTGGACCCTTTTTTCCAATTAGTCCTCCAGCTTGGAGGGTTCAGCAAGCCAATCTTCTCCTGCCGATGCTTCCCTTGCTACCAGGGTGCGTGGGGGGGGCATATATGTTAATCCCCTTCCCCAAAGTTCATCTCAGTTGGCTAGGAGAGGAGAGCCTTGCCCCACCACTCTACAATGCTCCTCATCAATACAGTAAGTATTCCTTCCAAACGCTACTTATTACATATTTCCTCTCTCCTCAGATCTCGTGTGTCTTTGTGTATCTGATCAACCCAAACTCTTAAAGGGCCTTGGCACATGACAGGGATGAGCTGACCACTAGGAACCACTACATTTATAAAGGGGCTGGTCACCCCATCATGGGCACCTAAAATTATTGGATCTTCCTATATACTTTTGGCCTTAACTTCTCTGTAGATGTGGCTCCTGGTCTACCTTGCAGAGGTGTTGTGCACATAATTTCATTGATATTTGTGAGATACTCCACCACTGTGGTAATGAGCTCCACAGAAAACTACAAGAGTAAATTAATAATTGCAAATTCAGTGCAGGGTTTGGATGGTGTGGGCCACAAACTGAATGATGAAGATAAAAAGGAACGTTATAACATCTTTCTCCCTCCCTGAGCACTGCCCATCCCGCACATCGAATTAGGCAGTGCCTTGTAGGAACAATGGTGCAATTAAAGATTATAATAACGTATATGTACAAGAGGTTGATCTTAATTCTGGCATTTCTTAAACTCTGCTTGACTTTACAACCCTAGCATTCTTGTAACATAGATTTTTGTATGTAATATACTATAAATATCTACCTCTTCAATACAAAAATAAAAAGTCAGAAATGTGCAGCTCAGAGTTAAATCTGGAAAGCTGTCTGTATCTAGAAGCCATCACACTCTATGAGGCAGTAAAGAGAGGAAACTCAAAAAGTATTCAGGATAAGTGAGATCCTGGTAAAGACAAAGTGAAATAAATAAACCCAAAATATGCTCCTTGCATGCAGAAAATAATAAATCTGTTCAGTGGATTTGAACCCAATTTTCCAAATTAAAAGCTTTAAAATCATAACAGAAATGTGAGACAGACAGCAAAGAATTTCCATAACCTCAAAGAGTTTCAGAGCAAAATCGATCATATTCCAGCATCAGACAAGCATTTAGGCACCAATTCAGCAAAACCTTTATGCATGTGAATTTGAGCCTCAGACAATAGATAATAGAACACACCAAGATTTTAAAAACCCTCATAACTGGGAAGGGAGGAGAAATGATTCAACAGACCCCAAGAAAAAATTTCAGAGAACATGGAAAAATTATTAATGCCTCAAATTAGCAATTTGCTGCAAATCCTAAAATTCAACAAGAATGCAGAAGGTAGCAGGGCCCAGGGATTATCCCTCATATACAAAAGTAAAAGCAAATCCAAGTAGTTGAAGATTTTGCAATGTCAATAAATCAAACAGCCACAGGAGTACCAGTACTAATGCTAAATAAAAGATGTACAGAAAGAGGATTTCCTAACCTGCTGTACAGTCTTGAAACTTAGCCATTCACCTGCAGAGGAGTTCTGATATTACCAGAAAAGGTCTAGAAAGATTTGCAGAAAAACATATGGAAACCAGGAAAAATTTAAGTTTTACTGGGAAGTTAAAATTCCTATAGCAACATCAACACTGCCACATGGCATTTAACAGCATATACAGTATTCCAAAATACTACTTATGACATGTGAACAAGGTAGATGACTTAATTTTGCTATTGGAACCTTACCATTTGCTAACTTTTGCACATTACAATTCTTGCCTTAATTCTACATTAAAAGCTTTGTGCACCAAATTTCCATTTAAGATATAAGGAAAACTTTATAGCAGAAGTAGAGCAGGTTCAGAGACAGATGACGAGAATGAATAAAGGCCTGAAAAAACAGCCACAGGAAGAGAGATTGAAAATATTGAGATGGCATACTTAAGAGAGGAAATGAATATGGGGGGATATGATAAGATATACAAAATAATGAATAGTATAGACAGTGTAGACTTGGAACTACTGTCTCAGAATACAAGAACAAAAGTACAGTCAATGAAATTGATAGTCGCATATATAAAACTGATAAAAAGAAACATTTTTCATACAACACAATTAACCCATGAATCTCATTGTCCCACGATAGCACTGAGGCCAATTGCTTGGTAGGATTCAAAAAATGATTCCACATTTGTATGCATAATAAGACTACACGGATAAAATTGTAATGGTTAAAATAAAGGAAGAGTGAAACAAGAATTCTGGAAGGAATATAAACTGTCCTGCTTTATGGCATAAACCAGCCTTTAACTATGGGATTAAGAAAAAGCTTTCCATATGATCCAATTATTCCATACTTCCCTACTGTAGGACTTCTTGCACCTTCCTCTGAAACATCTAGTATCGATCCCTGTCAATGACAAGATAGCGGGCTAGATGGACCACTGTTCTGATCCAATACAACAATTCCTATATCCCTATGTATATTTAATCTATGTGCCGGTATAAGAGACATACACACATGGGTAAATCAAGAAAACAGCTCTTTTATACTTTCACTGTGGTTGTAAGTAACTGAAAACTGATTAACACCCAGGTGGCATGTCAAACAACTACTGCAGTTCCCACCTTGTTGCTCCTGCTGTTTCAGACATTCACACAATAGGGCAGGTGCTAAAGAAAAGCACAAATTCTGTTCTTGGCTTCTTTTTGCTTAGAAGAATTATCAACCTGACTCTTTCTTCTTATTTTCATGTTGGTAATGTAATCCTGCCATGGAATTTTGAATGCGAGGAGAAGGAGTATCAAAGTTTATGGCTTCTCTGCCTTCCTAGAGCCTGGAAGTGAAAGCGTCATGAAAACTCATGTGAAAATGTATTCACACCCAGATGTTCATGGAAATACGTAGTGACATAAAAAATGATGTTGGAAGTGTTTTGTGCAGCCATCTTGATGTTCTTTTGGGGCTTCAGAGGTCATCCAGTCAGAAAGTACAAACAATACTGTGACATTAAGCCCCATATTCTTCATAGAGATATTATTATATGATATGATTATGGCATAACTATGATGTATTTTATATAAGATAGGTCATGTGAGATATCATTGTAAAGATTATGACTTATTGAATATGATTATCCTATTTGTATGCATGTATCATTTTGGTATCTGAAATTAGGAATATTGTCTATGTATCTATTAAAAATGCATTCACACCTGGGGAATGCCCACTAGGCAAAAGACTGTCAGTCTAGATGGCTGGCTGGGAACAGCCCATTCAAGTCAACGGACCATTGGGGGAACAAAAGGTCTTAGAAGAAGCTAATCTCCCACCAGGGAGCCTTACTGAGGACACTCAAATAGCCTTTGAGTCCTGGGTGCTATGACACTACAGGGGCATGGGACTAGATCACCTGGTGCTGGACTCCATCTTGGAATACCAGTGTTTTTCCACTGAAAGGCGTGGGAACCAAGCTTTGAGACAAAAGGGTTTCCACCATATGCAAAAGCTATTTAAAGCAGAGGAGTGACATCACTGTGGTTCTTCACTGACTTCCTGCCCAAAGGAGACTCTTGGAAACACCTGAGGAACAAGGACTGAACTGGGGGGAAGTGCTGGACCCAGGCTAGAGGGATTTCTAGCCTGTGAAAGGAATACCTGGAGTTTTTAAGCTGCAAGCAAGTGAAGCTTGCCCCTTAAGAGCCTTCAGCCAGCTTAAATCATCATTTAGGGTGAGAATTTGCTACCTATATCCAATCTCTTTAGTATATTAAGCTCAGATTGCATTTTTGTTTATTTGCTAGGTAACCAGCTTTGATCTGTTTGCTACTCCTTATAATCACTTAAAATTTATCTTTTGTAGTTAATAAATTTATTTTTGCTTTGTCTAAAACCAATGCATGTGGGAATCATAACTTGGTGCAGAAACCTGTATATATTCCTCTCCACATGGAGGGAGGGGGCGAATTTCATGAATTTATGCTGAGCTGTACAATTCTCTGTACAGTGCAGGGGCTGAGCACACAATCAGCAGTTTAGAGCTCAGGCCCTTATGCAGGGGCTGAGCACACAATCAGCAGTTTAGAGCTCAGACCCTCATGCAGGGGCTGGGTCAGTTTGGGTTAGCCCAGGCCCTGGGTCAGGGCGGGGCAGCCAACAAATAATCTGTCAGAGGCCCAGGCCCCTTGGACAAGGAGGAGGAGAGACTGCCACTAGTTGCATCACAATGCTGTGCCAAAGCACCACCAAATTCAGGAAAAGTGCTGTATGGTGTTTGTAGACCTGACAAAAATCTTTAACACTGTTAGTCACAAGGGTCTCTGGCAGATCTTGCACAAAGTTAGATGCCTGCACAAAGTTAGATGCCCACACAAATTCATCACCATCATGCACTTATTCCATGACAGCATGCTAGCTCAAGTGCTGGAAAATGGTGCTTCATCCGAGCCTCTCTTTGTCACAAACTGCATTAAGTATGTGTTGTTTGAGTCTCATCTGTAACATCAAGTGGTTGGACAGGACACCAAATATTAAAAGTCCTGGACCAGTGCTACATGACTAGCATTGAATCCCTAATCATACAGATGCAACTTCGCTGGGCTGGTCATCTAGTACATATGGATGATCTGCAACTCTCCAAAGCCATATTTTATGTATAGTTGAAAACAGGAGCACATGCTCTGGGAGACAATGAAAACGAATGCTGCAGATAGATCAAGCGGCCAATCCAGTAATAGTAGAGACTCCTTTTCTAAAGGAAAATCGGCTGGTTTTGGACTTAACCAATGAAATCTTATGGCAAGCGCACGGCTGGACGGAGGGTGCTCTGACAGTGGGATACATTCTGAGAATATGTGTTGCAAAAGCGGAAATTACCATATATACTCATTCATTAGCCTGTTCATTTATAAGCCAACCCCCCCAAGATGGTTAGGTAAAAATAGCAAAAACTGTATGACCCTTTCATAAGCCCATATTTCAGGGGTTGACAAACTTTGGCTCCTGGCCCATTAGGGTAAGCCGCTAGCAGGCTTGGATGTTTTGTTTACCTGGAGCGTTCACAGGCACGGAGCCCCTCAGCTCCCAGTGTCTGCGGTTTGCCGTTCCCAGCCAATGGGAGCTGTGGGAAGTGGTGTGCCACTTCCTGCAGCTCCCATTGGCTGGGAACGGCGAACCACGCCACAGGGAGCCAAGGGGCTCCATACCTGCAGACGCTCCAGGTAAACAAAATGACAATGTATTAGATATTCAATTCAATGATTCCATAGAGTTTTAAATCATCAAATTTTGGTATAGACCCGTTTATAAGCCGACCCCCGCTCTTTGATGGTTCACTTTTTAACCAAAAATATTTGACTTATGAACGAGTATATACGGTAATCTAGATCGGCAGGATATGTGGGTAAAAGAGTTCCCTGATGTATAGATTAAAAATAAACCAGAATGTGGTAGAATTGAGGCATGTGTTAAAATTGTGGGGGATAAAGTACCACCACTGAAACAGTATAAATACCCCCATACAAGTGGAGGCAGGTGTTGGAAAGATAATTGAATCATTAGAACAACAGGGAGTAATTGAAAAGGGAAATTTGGCATACAACGCCCAATTTGGCCCAGATTAAAGGCCTCAGGAGACTGGAGATTGACAGTGGATTTTAGACAAATGAACAAAGCCACTTCCCCTATGGCACCGATAGTAGCAGATTTGCCTCAAGTGATGGCAAGGATACAGGGGATCCTTAAATGGTTCTCTGTAATAGACTTGGAAAACTGTTTCTTTGCCATTCCATTGCACCCTGATTCCTGGGCCTGCTTTGCATTTAAAAGACAACAATATCGGTTTAAAAGAATACCCCAGGGATTGCATAATGCCCCGGACATTGCGCACCAACACATGGTGGAGATGTTGGACCAGTTATTTAAGAGGACTGGGAGAATGTCACCTTATATGTGGATGATATATTGGTTTGGGGAGATACTGAGGGGGAGGTAAGTGAACGCACTAGAGAGGTGCTAAAACTTATTCAGAAGATGGGCTTTAAGGTTAATAGAGAGAAAGCCCAATCAGTACAAAGGAAGGTAGCTTATTTAGGGGTAACCCTGGGAGAACAGGGAATTCAAGTGGATCAACAAATGGTGAAATCACTGATGAATCTGCCAAGACTAGAGGACCCCCATGTGACGTTCCCCTCTAGTGTAATCTGGACCGGTGACCTGCTAGGTTACTCCAATACTTGACTCTGGGAGCCGGCCTTACCCTGTTCTGCTCTGAGAACCCCACTCCTGGGCTGTTCATGCACAGCCTCTAGCATGTAAGTTGCTCCTTGGATTGTGCAATCAAATGACACCAGCCAATATCTCTGGTCCCAGACACAACCCTAGGAACCTCCGTCTTGCAGTGTCCAGTTATGCCCACTGGACACTGCAAGCTTATAGGAGTTCGTCAGTTTAACAAAGAAATTGATATGCACTGGGGTTGTTATCCCAAGGGGAGTTTCTGACATGCTTCAAACCAAACGCACTGCTTCAGGTAGAATAAACAAACAAATGTATTAACTACAAAGCAGGGTGGATAAAAATCAATGATTTAAAAAAATGGATTTTTTTATTTAAATCAGATTTTTTTAATAAAATGCTGTTTGAGGAAAAAAAATCAATCTAAAGATAGTTTTAATTAAGATATATCTTTGAGTTATAATGTCTCATCGTGGAATAGGGATTACAAATGCTAATTCTATAGTATGAGACAATATATTCATGTAATGTTTAAGAAGTTTTGTGAATGAGTTCGAATAGTTCATGGATTAGGGATCCAATCTTATGAGGTCCCAGGGGCTTCTGTATAGATTATTTAGGTTAATCTTTCTATCTACCCAATGGGACTCAGTCTAGAAGATACCATCAGAAATGCTTAGTTTTGCAGTTCTCAAACTGTGGATTTGTATCTTCAGAGATAACATGCTTGTTAACAGCAAAAAATGTTTTTAAATAAATAATATACAGAGGTGAGAAATAACAGACCTCAACCCTATTGTCCCTCTGCACCTTTGTGTACACAGAGTCAATTCCTTACCTCTCTCTAAAAGTGCAAAGTTTCAAAAAGTTCAATGAATATAAGATTGTTGGGGGCAGAACAGATCTGGACAAGGAGAAGAAGTCTGAAGATAAATGTGAGAAGGGAGAGACAGGCAGTAGAAACAAAAGTAAAACTGTTTGAGCTGCATATTCCAGAAGTCTTGAGGTCTGAGTGTAGCCTTCATTGATTTGAGATCTTCCATACCATTCTCTTACTAGAAGGGAAAACCTATAATGGCAACAGACCGAAAAAGAGACCCAGTTTGGGAATATTTTAATGAAGTTCCTCTCCCTGTGGGTAAAGACAGGCATGCATGCAAAATGCAAACAGTGCAACAAAGAAATGCAAGGCCTGCTTGCCCGAATGAAACAACATCATGAGAAGTGTTCCTGCTCAGGAGGAAGCTGCGTTGAAGATGATGAAACATGTCTGAACATGCAGCATCTTCAGGTTGGTAAACTTCTTTATTTCATACTTCTTTCTTAAGGACTGCCTGTCTTCCTTCTGGACTATTCTTGAATTCTCATGTTTGAGCAAAAAATATAGTTGTTACTCTATAGTACCATCATTTTAGATGTAGATGTGATAAAAAAATAAATAGCTGAAATAGGAAGATCTTCCCTTTACAATTTTACTTTGAAAGTAGTACTGTCAGTGAATGCAATGAGTAATACTAAATGAGCAGTATGATAATAACAATTAAATAACTGCATTGACTTATTTTGTTTAGAAGAATCCATCCTCAACATACAGGATTCTGGACTATCCACCTTCAAGATCACCATCATTTTCTATAGTTTCAGAGTTATCTGCCAATGATAGTGTTTCAGTCACATCATGTATATCACAGAGCCACAGTATATCACCTGTAGCAAAAAGAAAAACAATCTCCATCATCTAGAAACAACCATAGATAAATTTGTGATAAGAACCAGCAGATTACAAAAAGAGGTAATAGATGAAAAAATTGCCTGGTTTGTTTATACAACAAACTCACCTTTCCATATGACTGAGGACCCACACTTTATTAACGTGGTTCAATCATTAAGACCAGGATACAGTCCACCCAACAGAAAAGATGTCACAGGCAAATTGCTGGATAAAGTGTATGAAAGAGAAATTGAGCAGTGTGCAAAAGGGTAAAATTCTTAACCCTGAGTCTTGATGAGTGGAGCAATGTCCACAATGATCCTGTTGTATGTCAACAGAAGAAGGGAATGTCTTCCTTACAGAAACAACTGATACATCAGGAAATGCACACAAAGCAGAATACTTACAAGAAGTAGCAGTAAAAGCTATAACAAACTGAGAAAAATAATTCAGACGTCTAGTACACAGCTTGGTCACAAACAATGCTGCAAATGTATCCAAGATGAGAAGAAATTATTTAGAAGAGAGTCCCAAGATAATAACATATGGTTGCAGTGCTCATTTAATGCACCTCCTAGCCAAAGACTTCAGTGTTCCAAAAATAAAGGCTAATGTTGTTGAAACTGCAAAATACTTCCATAACAGCCACTTTGCAGCAGCTGCTCTGAAAAAAGTGGGAGGAACCAAGCAAACTCTGCCACAAGATGTGCGATGGAACTTAGTAGTGGACTTTTTTGCACACCATATCAAGAACTGGCCTAATCTGATGACAGTTTGTGAACAAAATTGTGAAAAAAAAAATAGATGGCACTGTCACAGCCAAAGTTCTCAACATTGGGCTTAAGAGAAATGTTGAACACATGCTGTGTACCCTGAAGCCTGTTTCTGTAGCCTTGAACAAAATGCAGGGAAATAGCTGTTTTATTGCTGACGCTGTTGAAATTTGGAAGGAACTGAGTGAGATCGTAAAAAGAGAAATATGCAATGACAGAGTTAAATTATAAGCATTAAAAAAACAAATGGGAGAAGCACTATCTCCAGCTCATTTTCTTGCAAATATTCTCAATACTCAGTACCAAGGTCAAACCTTAAGTGCTGAAGAAGATATGGACATCCAGCAATCATCCCTCCATAATGCCAACTATAATAAACTTCAGAGCTAAGGGTGAGAAATATATGTTTGCTGATGATGTTTTAAAGAAAGTCACACCAGTGAACTGGTGGATGTCACTTAAGCACTTCGGTTCAGAGACTGTTGAAGTGATAATCTCACTTTTAAACAGCAGTAGCTTCTTCTGCCCATGTAGAAAGAATATTCTTTTCCTTTGGACCAATTCATTCCAAATTGAGAAATTGTTTGGGACCTGAAAAAGCAGGATAGCTTGTTTTTCTTTTCCAGATTATGAACAAACAGGAAAATGAAGGTGAAGACGACTCAGTTAGCTGCAGAAGCCAATATTTTAAGTTTCTCACATTGACCTGGCTGACACAGTCGATCTAATTTTTTTTTTAATATTTCATTTAACTATTTTAGTTAAAACAATTTTAACAAAAACAAACCTGATTTTAAAAAACTTGAATGTTCAACTAAATTCAAAAATTCATCTGCTTGTTTTGTTAAAATATTATATGTTTGCTGTTGAATAAAAAAATCCAGAATACATAACACTGTTGTTTTAGTTAAATAAAACAATTTAAATGTCTGTCTCATGATGTTCGCCTCCTAATACAACATAGCAAGAAAAACCTCCAAATATTAATGATTAACCTGTTGAACTGGAGATAGTTCACCTCCCAATGACTTCATAAATATCTGCTTCAATTACCTTTGGTAAATGAAATTACCAATCATTCATTTTCTGATACAGCTGTGAAACTAATCTGAAAAGTTTTCAAAATAAAGCACTTTAAAAATGTATAGTGTGTACCTTCTAAAAATGAAACCTACATCTATCTCTGAGTTGTGAAGAATGTGTATTAAGGTTATAACAACCAACAAGAATGCACTTTTCTGTAGAAATCCATGATTAAATCGAGTCTTCCTCACTAGTGATTTAAATCAATTTGATTTAAATTAAATCCACCCTGGCCCTTAGTGATTTGTTAGAACAGAAGAATGGAACAGTGGATTGCCTTAAACATTTATATGGATTCAGATTTTGTAGTAGAAGGATTGTTGTATAGGATTAGTCCAAAAGGAGGACTGGAAGCAAATTTATTATTGATTAAAAAGGAATCCAGGGAAACTGAAGGTACAACGTATTAGAAGAGGCCATCAAAAGCGAGAGGGGAGCGAGAAATTTTGGAATGATAAGGCTGATGCCTTGGCCAAAACAGCAGCAAAGGAGCCTTTGGGAGTTGCGATAGTTACTAGAGCGCAGGCTATAGTGCAGGAGATTAAGCCAGAGGAGAAATGGGAAAACTGGAGTGTAAAGGGGGTATGCAGTGAACAAAAAGACAGGAGAGGTAAAGTGGCTACCCGAAAAACCCAAAGGGAAGAAATCATTAATGTCTGCCACTCCATGGCACATCAAGGAATAAAGAACACATTTTTTTAAGGTAAAACAAATCAGAATTTGGCCTAGAGTACGGGAGGATGTAGAGAGATTTGTTAAAAATTGTATAACATTCATGACAAACAGCAATAAAACACCTAATGCAGGGCCATTATTACATCAGAGAATTGTAGGGCCATGGAATAGAATACAAATGGACTATATTGATAAGGTGCTGAAAACTTCCAGGGGAAATCAGTATCTGTTGGTGGTGGTAGATTCCTTTTCCGGATGGGTGGAGGCGATTCATACCCGGAACCATACTGCAGAGACTATGGGAAGTTGTTTTTAGCAGGTATGGAACTCCGGGAGTGATTGATTCGGATAACAGGCAGCATTTTGTGGGGGAAGTAGTTAAAAGTTTATTGAAGGCTTTAGGAACAAAGCAGCAGTTACACATTCCTTACCATCCTCAATCATCAGGATCATAGAGAGAATGAATCAAACAATTAAGTAGGCTCTGTAAAAGGTAGTACAAGAGGCAAGTAAAGGATGAGAAATTACCATTGGTGTTGGCGGCAATTCAAAGTAGTGACTGGTTAGGTACAGGGTACCAGCCATACCAAATTCTTTATGGAAGGCCTATAGACTGTGGAGCCCTCTACTATACCCAGGAGAAGGGGAAGTAGAGGAAGTGTCAGTTACCCAATGGGTTAAAGTGTTACTGACTGAACTTAAGAAAATGGAATTCAGATGCAATTTGGAAAGAAAAAGAATATGTGGACTCATAGGCCACTCAGGATACAAAATTGTGAAACACTGGGGATAAGGTGATGTATCTGAGGTTGACACCAAAAGATCATATTTTGGAATCAAAATGGGTTGGACCATTTTCAATTATGAATAAAATTTCCTCCATTGTAGTGCAAATTAATAAGGACGAAAAGGGGAAATGGGTACACACCTAGCAATTAAAGTTATGGCCCAAAGATTAGATAACCTTTTCATTTGTTTTACAGAGATAAAAGGGAAATGTCCAACTGCACAGGAGGATATCCCAACCAGATCCTGGATTGGGAGTGTGGACACAGTACTAACATTTTTGCAATTGGCTTGCTACTTATGCTTGCTTTACTTTGTATTATTTGTCTGGTTGAAAGATTGTGCTGTGTGAATTACATTTTAGGTAGAAGAATACCAGAGCTCAAGCAAAGACAGAAGAGTTTAGCAAAGGCTTAGCAAAGGCGCTTGGGGTAGTATAGTCAGAGGCACTGGACAATATTCTTCAGAATAATGGCCAAGACCTCAACACAAGAGGGGTGCAAAAGTGGAACTAGACAAAAGAAAAGTTTTCAAGGAATGAAGATTGATTTTAAAGTAAAAGTTCTAACACTATCAGAAATTCCAATGATTAGGGGAAAATGGGAAAGTCGATGGCACCCTGAAGGGTGGGGATATGGCTTCTGGTTTTTATGAATTGTGAGTATTTGGGGAAGCTTACGGGTACAAGGATACACACATGGGAGCACCTCTAATGTGCAGGTATGGATTAAAGAGGAAAATATGTTCAACTACCCATGGGACACAATGGGGAAAATGGGACCAAACAAAACCAGATATGAGGGGAAACCTTTTGAGGTGAAATTTGAAATATGGTAGGGAAATGGTAAGAATTTGACATGGGAATATTAAAAACCAAAGGACGTGGAGAAGCAAGGGAGGTATTTTTATATTATAAAAAGGGTGGCTGGTTGATGTTTAAATTTAGTTATAATGAAAATAACCCAAATATAAACGTCCTGAATTGCACTTTTTGGAATTTAATGTAATTACCCTGGATGTGATTCACGAAAAAGAATGGATTAATGTCCATGTCGGATGGAATAAGTCAGGGGTAGGCAACCTATGGCACACGTGCTGAAAGCGGCACACGGGCTGATTTTCAGTGGCACTCACACTGCCCGGGTCCTGGCCACCGGTCGGGGGGCTCTGCATTTTAATTTAATTTTAAAGGAAACTTCTTAAACATTTAAAAAACCTTATTTACTTTACATACAACAATAGTTTAGTTATATATTATAGACTT
This sequence comes from Malaclemys terrapin pileata, assembly GCF_027887155.1. Lineage (NCBI taxonomy): Eukaryota > Metazoa > Chordata > Testudines > Emydidae > Malaclemys > Malaclemys terrapin. The sequence goes on along the minus strand of NC_071511.1, from coordinate 51,372,695 downwards.
ATAGAAAGAGACCTTCCAAAAACGTTAAAATGTTGACTGGCACACAAAACCTTAAATTAGAGTGAATAAATGAAGACTCGGCACACCACTTCTAAAAGGTTGCCAACCCCTGGAATAAGTCAACGTCTCTCAAAGCGTGGATGTATGACGTTATGGTAAATTCTTCCATAATGGTAAAATTAAGCTGTTTCAGGAGAATTGATAGAGGAATATACTTTTGGGGATATGGTCAGTATTTTGTGTTTCTTAATCAAACACCAGTAAATAAAACCACACCAAGAACATCCATATAGAAGGGGGGGAAGTAATTGAAGCCCCAACTATTGTGGGCCAAACCATCTGGCTGGAGGAATTGCAATTAAATGTGAGTGCACAGCATTCAGAGAGTGTATGTCATATGCCTTGCTTCTATTACTAGCCTGGCAACAACAATGGGGAGAGGGAGCTAAAAGTAGTAAGAGAGGTATAGGAGAATATCTTGTGGGTGTCATTGGTGCTGGGGACGGGGTGTTGAATGTTTGATATTGAGACGTTATGAGGGAAAATGTCAACTTTGTGTGAGATTTTCGGAGTCATACAGATGCATATAAAAAAAATTTGGCATATTACACTGCTCTATAGCCAAAATGCTTCTGAAATAAATGTAGTCAAACTTTACTAATTCTGGGTCACTGAGAACGAAAATGATGCTTAAAATTGTTGATTGGCTCTAGTTTTCAAGATATGCTATTGGATCAGTATATACGACCCTTGACTTGGGAATGGTGGAGGATAAGTGAATTATAAAGGGAAGGGATCTCAATTTAAACCAGAAATGACTAAAATACATCTTTGACTGGATCTATGAATAAATCTATGACTGGGTTTGGACAGTACTTGCTTTTTAGGCAAAACAATGAATAATTCAATCTGAAGCTGGTATTGCGTCATACATGATATGAATTGCATCATGTTATTCCTAGAAGTCATGGATGATGTAATCATAACGAAGCTTACATCACTCTGCTGAACAAATTGCCCTATATCAGCTCTAGAAATCATACAGTGTCGTGCTCTCTTATTTGTCAGTGTTTGATTTTGCAAAGGGACACATTTCTGTTTAGCCAAAGTGAGCAGAGATGCCTCGTACTTGTGTGAACAGTGCAGGTAACTTCTGCTATGTTTGTGGTGAAGTCTTTTGCATCACAAAAGCGCAGTATAACCACTATGGTTAAGAAAGCCTATCACCTTTATTTTGGCTGCAAAATTGGAGATCAGGACAAGAGGTGACCCCCACACATATGCTGCAACACTTGTGCAACAAATCTTCGCCAGTGGTTGAACAGGAAAAGGAAATCTATGCCTTTTGCAGTGGCAATGATTTGGAGAGAGCCAACAGATCATACCAGCAATTGTTACTTCTGCATGGTGCCTCCAGTTGGGAAAGGTGTGTCAAAGAAGAAAAAGTGGATGTGCATTATCCAAACATTCCATCAGCTATACGCCCAGTACCCCACGGAGAAGGACTGCCAGTTCCTGATGCACCAGAATCATTCTCACTTGAGTCAGACGAGGAAGAGGAAGAGGATGAAACTTCTGGTCCTGAACCATCAATGTCACAGGACGCACATTTTCTCCCATCCTCCTCCTCTGAACCACACCTCATAACACAAGGTGAACTGAATGACCTTGTCAGGGATTTGGAATTACCCAAGAGTAAGGCAGAGCTGTTGGGCTCCAGACTACAGCAGTGGAATCTCCTGGCAGGTGATGTTAGGGTTTCCATGTTCCGTGACCGTCAAAAGGATCTTGTTCCATTCTTCTTCATGGAAGGTGATCTTGTAGCCTGCAACAACATCGATGGTGTGATGGCAGCCCTCAACATCGTTCACGATCCAGATGAGTGGAGACTATTCATTGATTCATCGAAGATGAGTCTTAAAGCTGTTTTACTGCCTAATGGCAATGTTTGCCATCAATTCCAGTTGGTCATGCAGTCCATATGAAGGAAACCTATGACAACATGAAACAACTTTTGAGGTACATAAACTATGACCAACATCAGTGGCAGCTTTGTGGTGATTTGAAGGTTGTTGCTCTCTTGCTTGGTCTGCAGACTGGATACAAAAAATACTGCTGTTTTCTCTGCGAATGGGATAGTCGTGCAAGAGATTCCCACTACATCAAGAAAGATTGGCCACTCCGACAGTCATTGGAGCCTGGGAGGAAAAGTGTTCAGCATCCACCATTTGTTGAATCAAGGAAGATTTTGTTACCACCCTTACACATCAAGCTGGGTCTGATGAAGAACTTTGTCAAGGCCATTGACAAAACACAAGCAGCTTTCAAGTACCTCCGTGGAAAATTTCCAAGGTTAAGTGAAGCTAAGATAAAGGAAGGTGTCTTTGTTGGTCCTCAGATTCGTGAACTTCTTCGAGATGATGCATTTGACCATGCACTGCGTGGCAAGGAAAAGATGGCATAGAAAGCCTTCCAGTTAGTGGCAATAAATTCTCTCCGAAACAACAAGGCAGACAACTACAGGTTGTTGGTGGAAAACCTCCTCAAGGCATACAAAAGCCTTGGTTGCAACATGTCACTAAAGATACATTTTTTGCACTCTCATCTAGATTTTTTTCCACCAAACTGCGGAGCAGTGAGCGATAAGCACGGCGAGCGATTTCACCAGGACATTGCAACAATGGAGAAACGCTATCAGGGCAAATGGAGCCCATCAATGCTTGCAGACTATTGCTGGACAGTGACAAGAGATGCTCCATTTAATGAATACAAGAGACAAGCCAAGAAGCGCCAAGTAGACACTGAATAGGACTAAACTATGTACAGAATAGTTTTTTGCCTTTTGTTTCATAATACATTTTATTTATATAACCCTTTTGCTGATTTTTAAAGTGTTACATAAACAGGACAGGTGAAATATTATCATGTAAAGCAACCATAAACACATGAAAAGACCTAGGTTTACAATTTATGATTAAAACTCTACTATCTACACAATAGACATAGACATAAAATGTAAAAACTTAAATATCTTAGAAACACTAGCCACTCAGTTGTTTTAATTATCATATTTGAATTCAGCACATCAAAATACATAATAAATAGCACATTTTATCTCTGAAGCAGACGACTTCTCAAAAATTGTAGACCAGTGTTATCGGAGCAAGGAAAAAGGAATGTAGTGCTCCAATTAAAACATATACAAGCCTTGGAAATGTCTCTCAATGTGAGAAATTAATAACAAAACTGCACTAGCAATACGATGTGTACAGATGCAAGCTTATGGGATACAGTATATAGAGAGGATAGTCAATCTACTGAGTAAGGGCAATGGCCCTTTGAATGGTTCAAAGACTCCCATATATGGAAACAACAAATTATAGGATGGAAGAAACATGTTGGGTTTAATTGGAATCAAACCACTCTAAGAGGGGATTGGAAGGGCAGGATGCTATTACATAATACAGGGGAAGGGGGGGAGAAAGAGCAGCAGTGGCCTGGGTGCTGCCGAAGATTATTAAGGCAAATAGAAATAAGTGGAACACATCTGATCCAGGAAGGGGGCGGGGGCTATAAATTGGTGGAATTCACAAAACATTGTGAGGACTGGGGGCAAAATAAATGGGTGTGCCCACAGCTAACTTGCTCCTTTAGAGGGATGTTATCTAAACCATTCAAGTGGACAATGTATAATACAGTATTTAGCCCCTAATGACACAAGAGTGTTTGATTTAGGCAATGGGTGTATTTGTGTGGTAACCACTGAAAAATATATATTTTGGAGAAATATGACAGAAAAAGGTCCAACTGAGTCATGCAAATTTAATGTAATGGAGGTTATTATTGAAGGGACTTTTTATCGGGGACCCTTATTTTTAAAAAAGGAAATCATCTGGGAATCAAAAGATGTGGACTGATCCTTTGATCTAGGGGTACATTGGGAACAATAGGAGGAATTGGTTGATAAAAGTGAAAGAATAAAGTAATATGCAAAGGATTTGTCTAAATCTGCCCAGCTAGGAAAGGTAAGTATCTTGTTGCCTAATGGTCAAATACTGGGAAAACAAGGGAAGAATTGACAGTCCACCATTGGTACGATGTCTTTAAAGGATGGTCTCCCAGGGCCACAGCCCTCCTGGCATTGCATCCTATTGTTATATTGTTCATGTTAATGATTCTATTAACCTTTGTCATGCTGTGTTTGTATTGTCAAATAAGAAAACAATAAGGAATTTTGAATCAGGAAATATATAAAGCTGAGCTGCTTGCAAAATTATAAAAGTGATACAATAATCAATGTTATTAATCATGTATCAAAAGAGGGACTGTTGGAATATATCAGAGGTAGGCAACCTATGGCACGCGTGCCAAAGGTGGCAAACGAGCTGATTTTCAGTGGCACTCACACTGCTCGGGTCCTGGCCACCAGTCCGGGGGGCTCTGCATTTTAAATGAAGCTTCTTAAACATTTTAAAAACCTTATTTACTTTACATACAACAGTAGTTTAGTTATATATTATAGACTTCTAGAAAGAGACCTTCTAAAAACATTAAAATGTATTACTGGCACACGAAACCTTAAATTAGAGCGAATAAATGAAGACTCGGCACACCACTTCTGAAAGGTTGCCGACCCCTGGGATATATAGTAGTATATGCTGTAATACGCTATAGGCCATTGAGGCCTAGTATGAATGCTGTGTGCTTGACATGAGTACGTGAGGTATGCGTTGGCAACTGAAGTGAGGATTTAAGGTTATAAGCAGTAAAGGACTGGTTGGTGTTAAGGAAGTTTGTCATGTCCATAAGAGGAAATGGAATGTCTTGGATTATGGCGGCCTGCCTGGAACAATTTTCCCAGAGTTATGGGTGAAAGGCTTAGGAAACAGAGACAACGAGCTGATGACGCAACGGACTGGTCTATAAATAGTTGCCTGACATTTCTGAAATTTGGAGTCAGACATCATCCAGAACCCTGAAAAAGCAGGTGTGCGGAGTGCCCGCTCTCCACACCTTGTGATCGGACTGAATTTCGACTGGCCATCGGGACTTCATTCTGATCGAGGTATGAATGTGGAGCAAGTGGGGTTTATATTGTTATCAATAAAAAGTATTTAGAGTATTATATACCAACACTGTGTCCGGTATCTGCCTACTCCCCCATTCCATAGAAAGACCTCTATTGTGAGCCTAACTAATGATTATAAAGAAACATGCAGCTGGCATAAGTATCATATACCTTGCTATGCAAGGGATAGTAGTCCTCCTAACCTTTCCTTTTCCAAAGAACAAATATTGACAGCAATGAGGCTTTATATGAGACAACAACATTTAGAAACTGAAATTTCTGTTAGTGAAGTGGGAATCCAGAGGAGTCACTGGCAGATCACTGAAATTACAGGGACAATTTTCAAAAGAACTTATGTGACTTAGGAGCCCAACTTCCCTTGGATTTGGGTTCCTAACTCACATAAGCACTTTTGAACATTTTAATAAAATCTTAGGATTTAAGGTATTTTTTATTACATGGGAAAGTTTTACGGATACTAATAGTCTCAATTATACATCTCCTTAATAGCTACAAAAGTACATCTACCTTGATCTTTCAGCTAGGAATTTACATGTACCCATAATTAAAGTCACAAATGTAAATAAGAGTGATCAGGTGTTTCAAAGAGTCCCACACACCTGCATGTCCTCAGCATTACATCACTCAACTATTTCAAACACTGTCAAATCTGCCCCCGGGAATCTCATGCTTACAATTTTACACAGCCCACATCAGACACCTTGGTTGAAACACCTTACAAGTAGACATTAACTTGCAAATGATTATTCTCACTTATCTCCCACCTAGTCAGAAGAAAATATCTGCTTCCAATTCTGTCAGGCATTCACAGCCAAAAACTATCACCTGTATCACTCAGAATCTGAAATATTCAGCATTCAAATACTTGTTCTGCCACCGGTCACCACCTCATGAAGATCCCACTATGGTACAACCCTCACAGCTATGACATTTCTATGCAAGTGGAACTAACCTGGGTCAGGAAATCCATGGCCTCGGTGGTGGGGGGAGGAATCTAGATGGAAACTGTACCTCCATGAAGGTCTAAGCCAGTGGCTCTCAAACTTTTTTTTACTGGTGACCCCTTTCACATAACAAGTCTCTGAGTGCGACCCCAGTTATAAATTAAAAACACTTTTATAAATTTAACAGCATTATAAATGCTGGAGGCAAAGCGGGGTTTGGGGTGGAAGCTGACAGCTCGCGACCCTCCATGTAATAACCTTGCGACCCCCTGAGGGGTCCCGACCCCCAGTTTGAGAACCCCTGGTAAGCTTTTCCCTTATATAAGCTTCCCATTCTTTCTCTACAGTCCTCAGATCACTACAACCATCCACTGATTAGCCAGCAGTGTCACTGTTAAAGGACAAGGATGCTAACCTGTCATGAACGTGGAAGATGAGGATGCAACCTCAAGGCTTAGAGCATGCAAGACAGCCTGAAATTTGAACTATTTGGCAGCACATGACGTTTCCTGAGAACACCAACCTGACTGTTTCCCATGATTCCTAAAAACACCAAAGGTGATCTGGTGTTAGAGCAATCTTACTTGCTACCTCCTGAGTCAAAAATCTCAGGCTGAAAATCTGAGAAATAAAAGAAGCAATTACCTCCGTGAGATGGGGGTTGGGGTTGAATCCACACTGGTTGCAGACCTTGTTGTGACACTGTGTACAAGTGTTGAAGTTTGGCTGATTAGGAGAGGAGGTGAGTTCTGTTGTCTTGCATATAGGACAGAGAGTGCTGCTTGGAAGGGGTGCGATTTGTGGGACAGAATAAGGTGAGGTAGGGGTGCTGCCTCGATCTGGTGATACAGAGGGAGATCGTCCTGATCTTTGAATTCTGGTGTCCACCTGGAGTGTCCTCCTAGGTCCATCTGCTTGTTGGCTGGCGTGACTATGGCTCAGCATCTCTCTTGTGCTTTCATGGGTCTGGGCAGACTGTTTAAGGGATGGGGAAGCTGATCTCTCTCCAACTGGGAGATCCGATTGAGCCGGTCTTCTTGGTGTGCTGAAATATCATAACAAACAACATGTATGTAAACCAAGTTTTAGAGGATTCGATGATTACATCCAAATCTGAAAATGCAATACATAACAAAAATGGCAAACTTTCATATATCAAGGCCACTGGAGATATAATGAAACAATCTTAGAGGGTGCTGAATTCCTTCAACTCTGGCAATTTAAGACACTCAGTACCCTGCAGGATGAGATCAAAGTAAATTTCACATACTTTAAACCTTTTCTGTATACTTGGGTTACACACATATAATTGGGTTACTCTTTGTCTTCTAAGAAGAATCTTGGGGGTATCACCACATTGTTTCATGGAAAACATCATGAGAAGTACACAGCAGACTGCCAGGAAAGGGCTTAGCACTTTTCCAACATCAGTTGATGAATTCACACTGCAGCACTGGCTTTAGTTTCCAGGAATACTAATTGCCTGGCCATTCCTGCTGAGCTGATAGTCAGCACTCACCCAACTATCTCCTCACAACTGACTTTTGCAACACCTTGTGACGAAGTGGGGGGTTTTCTTGTTTTCTGTGGGGTTTCAATGGTTTGCATGCGGAGGGGGTGGGACTCAGTTTCCCTGGGTGTTACTGGTTTAACAAGGTGAGGGGAGAGGGAGTTTGTTGTTGCAGAGGACCGGAGAGGGAACTTGGGACCCCAGCTCAGGAGTTGCAGCCGGTTCTGGCCAGTGGGAGAACAATGGGCTGCAGTGAGAGGACCCAGTGACCTAACCAGCCGGTTCCAGCCAGAGGACAGAAGCGAGGAGAGGAGGCCCCAGTTTATGACTCTGTTTACCTGGAGAGAAGACAATGGACAGAGGCGGGGCTTGGGGCCCAGGATAGCAGATGCCCAGCTGGGAGCAGGGGGGCTCTGGGCTGGGGAGGGGAAGCAGGCAGAGCCCACCTGGATGCAGGGAGATGGGGGTGTGCTGGCTGAGGGGGGCCAGGCCTGAGGTCCTGAGAGTTTCCTGTGCTGTGTTCCACTCTCAATAAACCCCCCTGTTTTACGCTGGCTAAGAGTCACTCCAGTCTAGAGAACAGGGTTGCATCAACCCCTTCGGGGGTGGAAGCCCAGGGGGTCCAGAGCGAGTGGACTCGCTGTGGGCCCTCTCAGGGAGAAACAGGTGTGCTAAGGCTCAGAGAGGTGCGGCTCCAAGAGGTGGAGGGGCCTGACCCCGAGAGAGAGTGGACCCCCGAGAAGGGCTGTCTCACTGAAAGGGGCACCCTGCACGGGGCCAAGAGTGGGCACGATCTGTGAGTCCGTGACACACCTTATACTAAGAGAAAATAGAAAAACAGAAGTCTATAAAAGAGCAAAATGCTGATTGTTCAAAAATAATGGCCCTGATTGTCTATTGTGCTAGATCCACTTGACAAAGGAGAGCTGGTTATGGCTCCTTGATTCTCAAGCTGCCCCAGTGTAAATCATAAATTACAGCAGCCAAAGACCTGTTCTCACTTTACACTACTTGGCTATGTTTCCCAAGGGACCACATTCCAGTGGAAAACTGGCAGAGTGCAGGCACATGCCATCCTGCCCCAGACACACTACCTATGCTGGGTGAGGAGCAGTTGGCACAGGAGCTGGCCAGACTGCTGCACATCATTTCTGTACAAAATTTCACTTTTATGTTGATGAGTGTCTCTTTAAATGCAACATTCTGATCCAATCAGCATCAAATACCAAAAAGGCTTAAAACCACCAAGATTTGTTTGCCAATTAAGTTACATATACATAAAAAGACAGTCTTAACTAAGAAAATTAGCACATACCTTGAAGAACTTACTGTGGAGGCCTAATAAGAGAAAGGCGGCAAAAATCTAAATGTAAGAACCTCTTATTTTTTCAGTTTAACTCTAAAATCAAATATTAAGTTTATCCAGGTGGAAGTGGAATAACCTACAGTAGCCATAATTAAGCTAAGAGATCATAAGCATAGATGTAAACTGTGCTTTCCCAAATGTAGGTTGTATCCCTTATCTTGGAGAACAGCTTCCTTCAGTCTCACTTGTACCATACTCTCCCTCTTACAATTTGCACTTAATATTGATCTCAGCTGATTTACAGCACTGTAACTAATATAAATGGATTTAGGCCAGATTTACATCAGTGTAAATAAGATCAGAATTTAGCCCGAAGTTTCATCCTTCCACATGTGCTCTCTGTATTATTTTAAAACATTTCAGATTATATTTGGCTCCAACCTTCACATTTTACTATTATGCTTTTGCTTCCTAAACATTTATAACTTGGTTACTTTCTTCCCAATTTTATGAGGAAAAAAACAGTAAAATATTTTATATACATTTCTAAAGCAATTGACATGACGCCCACAAACCCTTATCTCTTCACAAGTTACTTTGCGAACCAGCTCAGAGAGAAAGCCCAGCCTGCAGAGGAGACTGCCATCCACTGGGCATTATTTCCCTATATCCACCAGCGACAGATGACCCAGGAGCCTCATAAGCAGGGTTTGCAGTTCAGCTCACTGTATATGTCGTTAGTCTTGAGAGGAAGATGATCATAAAGAGAATAGACGACACTGTGTCTTGGAGTCAGGCATTCCCCAGTGAACATGTCCTGATCATGAGTGCCAGGCATGGTTAGGTGTGGTCAAGTGGCTAGAGCAGGGGGCCTGGGAGTCAGGACTCTTATTCCAGGTTCTGCTAGTATCAATGATTTATATTGCTTTATTGATTTATGAGTACTCCTATTGAACTAAATGGGACTACTCATTCAAAGACTACTCACGTGAGTTACAGTTCAATCCTCTAAACCTTTATTCCTATAAGTAGTCCTCAGCCTCACTGAACTATTCAGACAGTTTGAATTTGCAGCAAGCGCCTAGTGATTACACAGTAGCTTAAACATTTGACAGCTTGGGTCTAGCTGGAACCTTTAATATAAAACTGATCATCACCAAAAAGACTAAAAATATATTATTTTTAGTGTTAATGTTATAAAACATTGTCACGAGTTCACATATTACTTTTAGAACGCTATTTTTCTTTAGCACCCTCTTACTGCCTTCTGAAGTCTAGCACAAATTAGTTGACAACACAATGCATAATTTCTAACAATCTAAATATCAAAATTAATATCCCAATCCAACCTAGTAGCTTATATACTATAAAGCAAGTAGCAAAAATTACACTTCGGAACAGTGCATCCTACTGCTTAAATTGACTCGTCTATGGCTTCAGATGTTTTAATTTAGAGACAATGTTTAAAGATTGCATGTTCCATTTTGCTTGTTTTGTCTCTTTGGATTTCTCAAGTTCCCTTCCACCAGGTTTTTAAAGATTGAGGTTTCCACTGGAAATAAGGCATGAATTTTTAACGTGAGAGTAATTAACTATTTGAACAATTTACCGAGGGTGATAGTGGATTCTCCACCACTGACACATTTTAAATCAAGATTGAATGCTTGAGGAATTATTTTGAGGAAGCTGTATGGCCTGTGTTATATAGGAAGTCAGACTAGAGGATCACAATGGTCCTTTCCAGACCTGGAATCTATCAGTATGAATACGCTAGAACCTCAGAGTTACGAACATCTCAGGAATGGAGGTTATTCATAACTCTGAATAAAATGTTATGGTTGTTCTTTCAAAAGTTCACAACTGAACACTGACTTAATACAGCTTATCAACTTTACTATGCAGAAGAAAAATGTTGCTTTCCCTTTATTTTTTTAATAGTTTATGTTTAACAGAGTACTGTACTATACTTGCTTTATTTTTTATTTTTTTGTCTCTGCCGCTGCCTGACTGTGTAATTCCATTTCCAAATGAGGTGTGTGGTTAACTGGTCAGTTTGTAATTCTGGTGTTCGTAACTCTGAAGTTCTACTGTATATTGTATTCACCAGCACTAGATTGTTTTGCTAGATCTAACATATTTTCCATGTGTATTCCTGCAGTTTACAAAAATTACTTTCTGTCAAGGCCTTTCTTTTTCAAACTCCCCCTCCAAAAGCTTTGTTAACTTTGAGTTAAGAAACCTAAATATTATCCCTGCTCCCTATAACATGCCCCCTATTTTCCTACCACATTCAGCTTTTAAACACCTACACATATCAACAGTTAATATTTGAACACGTAGGGCAATAGGAAGCATGGAGGAGTACAGGGTTTTTCAAGGCAGTGGAGAAGGGGACAATGTGTGCAGGGTAAAAGGTATAGAGGAATTTGGATTGCATGTGAAAGGAATATGAGAGAAGTTGGTTTGAGCTGGGAGGAGCCTGGATGTATACATCTGTGCTGGAGGTGTAACTTTCAGTTCAGGTAACCAATGCTAACTCAATCAGAGTTACTGAAATAAAAATAGAAACATAGCTGCAATGGCATAAGAAGCAGTATGATCCCACACCTGAAACTCAAAGTATGTACTTGGATGGCTAGCCCATCCTACCACTCCCACCATCATGGCAGAGCTAGCACGCATATGTCTACCCATGCTGGAAATTACACCTCCAACTCCATTCTAGATGTACCCTGATAGTGATCACACTACAAAATAACACCTGAGCTACACTGAAGTGACTGGATTAACAGCTGATGAGTTATAACTTCTTCATCTCTACTGCATTATTCTAACTTGAACATCAACAGCACTTGAGCTATTAACCAGCTAGCTCAAGCTTAAAGCACAACTTAATTGGAAATAGAGATTTTTGTGTGTGTATGGGAGTTAGATTAGGGGCAAGTTATTGCTTCTGCTAATGGTGCAGTAAAGACGAGCCCTGAGAAGAGCGACACTGACAAATCCCAGGGACTTCCTCAAAGTCCATCTCCCCCATCATCGCAGAGTGGGGTGGAGTAGAAGCCCCACTTTTTCTTCATGCTCTCCCCACCCCTGACATCAACGCTCCACCCCATCTCCCATTTATATGGCTGCAGTGCTTAGCACTTCAGTTCCGCATGGTATGTAGGGAGAATCAAGAACGGGGTGAAGGGGTGTGTAGGGATGTGGGGAGGCAGAGGGGTGATCAGGGCTATACAGATAGCTGGAAGGTACAGTGTGTCTCCTTTGATACCACAGCTCCCCTCCTCCACCTACCTCCCAGGCCCCCAATCTGCCCTTAATTCCCAGGCCCCTGCATCCCACATCGCTTCCTATTCCAAGGGTGGTCAGCTCTTTTAGGGGGCAGTCACATAAATAGAGCAGATATAGTCAGGGACATGTGGCAAACAGATATGGACAAAAAAATTTTAAACAAGGATTTTCCACTGGGAAAGCGGGGAAAAAAAAGCTAATCTCGATTTTTCAGAACCTTTTGTTCAGAAAAAGTTTTGATATTTTGCCTTTTCATCCACATTCAGGTTCATCAGATTCCAAAATATTGGAATTTCCAACAGGCTAGAAAGTGGGGTTTTATCAGCTTTTGTGGGGAAGCCATAGAGTGGAGGAACAGGACTGTGTTAGTGACCTTCGGCTGGAAGGAGACCGGTGCTTCTGCACTGAGGCAGCAGTAGCTGAAGAGCTTTGCAACACTGCTCTACAGCCATCATAGCAGCAGTGTCATGCAAAGCGCTAAGGCACTTGGCTTCCTGAGGTGACATTACCTGGAAATGTAGGCAGCAGCATTAGGGGAATCCTTCAAGAGACAGAGAGTCAGTGAAAAGAAATTAGGCACTCCCTCTCCAGGCCACCCAGACACTCCTGTTAGCCTACAGTCATTCCAAAGCCCTACTCACTGCCCTCAAAGTCTGATTCATTCTGCCACCACCCACACTACAAACATCCCATTCACCCCTTCCATTGTCCCCCAAAGCCCACCCCTCCATACCCTCTGACACTCAACCAGCCCCCGGAATCACGGAGGAAGAGCCCAGTTGATGCATAGGAGAGGCTGACTGGCAGCATCAGAGAATAGAAATAGCTGGGAGACCTGAGCAGTTCCATTGGCTAATTTTAGTGTAAATCTGAGGGTGGCCTGAATAAGGGTGATAGCTGCATTTTCATTTTAAAATTTCAAAAACACACTACATCTATGTTATCACTGAGAGAGAGAGAAGGTCAAGAATTAAGGGTCTATGATTGCTTAGCTAGAGGAACTCAAAGACATGAGGAAAATAGGGCAAAATTTCAAAAGGAGCATTTTAAAAGGTTTGCTCTTCAACAGTTAGTAAAGATTTTACAGAGAAAATTATACAGAAAATTTAATTGTCCTCTGAAGAGTTATTGAGCCAAATTTGGAGACTGAATTCAATCATTAAAGTGCGAGAACAGTAATTTTAGTCCTATTTTAAGTTCAAATCTAAGTACAAGCTTAACTGTGAACAGCTTCCTATTTGGATTTCTAACCACAACATCCTTTTATATTTTCTGAATTCCAAACACCACAACAACTGGCCAGACTGCAAGTCCTTTTAAATTCATAGATGAGGATAAGACATTTTAAATCATCAGTTACTTTTAGGGTTTTTTTTTTTAAGGAATACATTCAATCCTATTCCCCTCTCCAACATATGCTCTCAAAACATTTCACTCCTATTTTGTGATTTTTAGTAGACAAGATGGCATTGTATATATCACAGTAAGCTTTTACATCAATTATTTCTCTACATACATGTACTTTATTTAAGTTACCTAACCACCTTTCTCTTTTATGTCACAAATCAGCTACAGTTAGGGGAGCTATATTTGGGGTACATGTAAGATGTAATCACTGTCACTGATGTTCCACAAACTGGCATTGCAATAAATTGAGCAAAAAAAGGTTGGAGACCCAGGCACAAACACAGGGGATGCAATCAGGGAGATATTCTTTCTGGCTCACCCTATTCATCAATTCAACCCCCGTCCTCTCCCTGACACCAGGCTGCACTCTGGCACTCTTCCCTTGTCCTCCAAGGAAGGTAGGTTTGTCCTCCTACGTTCTCCTAGCTCCCCAACCATAATTAGCCCCTCCGCCTTCTCTCCTAGCTTTCCCCAGGGCCTGTGACCCACCCTCGCACCTTGAACACAGAGCACCACTTCCCCCCCTTCCCTAGGCCCGCCCTTCCCCACAAACAGGCCGCCCATCCAGTGGTGAAAGTAAGGCGGTATGGGCCAGTACAGCGTACTGGTAAAAAGTGGCTGCCAGTACCGGCCTGTACAGCTGACTTTAAAGTGCTGCCCTTTTGCCCCCACTCCGGGCCGCCAACGGGGTGGGGGGAAGGTGCAGCTGCCCCGGGCCAGCGATTTAAAAGGGCCTAGGGCAGTGGCCAGAGCCCTGGGCCCTTTAAATCACCACTGGAGCCCTGGGCAGCACGGGCCAGACAGCGCGGACGGGCTGGCTGTGGGACGCTGAGCCCCAGCCCTGCCCCTTCTGCCCGAGGCCCCGCCCCTTCTGGGGGGGTGGAGCCGGCCCCCGTACCGGTAAAAGTTCAATTTTACTTTCACCCCTGCACCCATCTGACCCACTCCCTCAGTGTCCCCTGCAGATTGCACCATCATCTTCTCCCCCACTCACCTTATAAGCAGCAGCCCACACCTTTTTCCCTAGTTCTCCCCTACATCAGTTACACCCTCGCCCTGATTCTCTCTGCCACTGGCACACAGACTGTAACCCTCCTCTCCTAACCTCCACAGCAGGTTTCACCCCATCATCTATCCTACTTCCCCTACTTCCTACCTTCACCTCAATCTCTCTGAAGGCTACACTGCACAACCCTTGCACTCACACTGTACCCCCCACCTCTCCCTTAGCCATAATCTGTTCAGGATGCACCTTCTTCCCCCCATATCCAATATGTAGCCTGTACCCAAACCCATTCTAAAGGCGACATCCTGCCTTCTCCCCATACCACTTTCTAGGCCACACACCTCTAAACATCCCCCTTCCCACAGGCTGCACCTCACTCCCTTACAGCCTTCTCCACCCTGCACACTGACCCAATCTTTGTCCTAAATGTCCACCTCCTCTCCACAAGTTGCCCCTACCCTCCACCCTAGCCCCCTTCCTTGCACATTGCCCCCCTTGTCTCCCCCTCCTCCCTGCAGATTGCAATCCCCTCCCGCTTAGATCCTCCTCCTCCCCTCAGGCTGCCCCTAAACTCCACTCAGCCCTCCATCCTCTTTTAACACTACCCCCCCGACCCTCTGTTCTAGGCCGCCTACTCCTCCATTCTAGATGCCCCTCTTCTCTTCACAGGCTACCCCCTCCTCCGCCCGAAACCCCCGCTCTCCCTGCAGGCTCCCCACCTCGGCCCTGGATCCCCCGCAGGCCGCCCCCCGCCGTCTCACCCTGGGCCGGACTAGCTCACCTGTCGGCGGACGCTGGGGCCGCTGCCCTCCCGGGGAGCTGTCCGCCGGCGCCTGGTGCTGAAGGCGGCTTGGCAGCTCCGATTGGCGACGGGTGCCCGGCGGCGGGGCCAGGCGGGAGCCTCCCCTCGGCTCCCCCGCCCTCCAGGCTAGCCTCATTGCCCATAGCAGCGCGGCGAACGGGCCGTCGGGTCCGGACAGGCTCCCTCAGCGCAGCGCCGCCTCCGCCGCCATCAGCCCAGCGCCTCCACCGCCTCCTGCCCCGCCACGGAGCATGCGCCAGCCGTGTGCGCGCCCGACTCCTTCCGTCACAGGGAGCGCCTCGGATACGCGCACGGCCTGGACGACCCGCCTATCCTGGGCACTGACTGGCCAATCACAGCTCGGGCCCGCTGCGAGCCAATGGGACGGGAGCGCCAGTCAGTCTCGACCCGGCCCGGCCCTGAAGCCTCAGCTCCTCGGGCATGCGCACGGGCTGGCCAATAGGCGCCCCTCTGGCCCACCCACCCCTGACCTTGCACATGTTCACCCAGGGAAGCCCTGCCCGTCCCAGTCACGCAGCGCTCCACCAATAGAAGCCCTGCCCGGTTGCCCCCTTGTCGTTTTCATCTTGGCCCATGGGTGACCAAGCCAGTTACTGTTCTTGGCCAATGGGAGCTTCTGCTCTGCCCATCTACCTAGAGTTCGCACTGTACAGTCAACATTTCCTTTGATCTCTATTAACACCAGTGAATTAGTCTATGCCTACTATTATACTTAACATTTCTTTGATATTTGCACACAAGTTAATTGGTCTATGGCCCTGGCCTGATCTGGTCTGTCCGCACCACAACAAGCTTGCCAAATTAGAGAATTTGTCTGAAATCTACAAGATGGACTTCAATAGAGACAAGTACAAAGGCCTTCAGTTAGGAAGGAAAAATCAAATGCACAACTACAAAATGGGGAATAACTGGCTATGTGGTAGTACCAAAAAGGATCTGAGGGTTATAGTGGATCACGAATACAAATCAACAATGTTGTACAGTTATGAAAAAAGTAATGTCTGGGGTGTATTAACAGGAGTGTCATATGTAAGACATAGGTGGTATTGTCCCGCTCTATTTGATACTGGTGAGGTCTCAGCTGGAATACTGTGTCCAGTTTTGGGCATTGCATTTTAGGAAAGATGTAGACAATTTGGAGAGAGTCCAGAAAAGAGCAACAAAAATAAAAAGTTTAGAAAACCTGACCTATTAGGAAAGGTTAAAAAAACTGGACGTATTTAGTCTTGAGAAAAGAAGATTGAGGGGGCATCTGATAACAGTCTTCACATATAAGGTCCATTATAAAGAGGACAGGGATCAGTTGTTTTCCATGTCTGGTGGAGGTAGAACAAGAAGTAATTAATCTGTAACAGGAGAGATAGTTTAGATATTAGAAAAAATGTTCATGGATTCCATGAATCTGAATCTAATGCCAGAAGGGACCATTGTGATCATCTAGTCTCACCTCCTGTATAACACAGGCCATAGAACTTCCCCAAAATAATTCCTAGAGGACGTCTTAGAAAAATTTCCACTCTATTTAAAAAATGTTAGTGATGGAGAATCTACCATGACCCTTTGTAAATTATTTCAATAGTTAATTACTCTCACTGTGAAAAATTTACACCTTATTTCCAATACCTTTCTCTGTTAGATTGAAGAGCCCATAATTAAATATTATTGCTAAGAGAATTATGCCCACAATATTTTAAAATTCTGCAAAATTCTTCAAATTTTATTTGTCAATAAATAAATGTGGCTCCAGCATGGTAGTGGGGAGCACAGGCCACTGGCTGCACTGAGGTGGGCTATCACCCTGAAGCCCCCACCTCTCCCTGTACAGTGACTCGACAGTGAGGCTGCACCTCACCCTAACACAATGCAAGGGCTGGGCCAGAAACATCCTGGGGCCCTGCCCCTTTGTGCCACGTGCACCAGGTGGGGGTGGGCAGGCTTAGCCCAGCAGGATCCAAGTGTGGAGGGCCATAGTGTGGGGGGATCCAGGTATGGGGTGAGAGGGTTCTGTGTGGGGCAACCTGTGTGCAGGTGGCTCAGTGGGAGATCTGGATGCACAGTGGCTCATTGGAGGGTTCCGGGTGCAGGGGCAATGGGAATCTGCAGGGGATCCAAGTGAAGGTGGTTGGGGCTCAGCGGAGGGGTTCTGGGTGTGGGGAGATGGAGCTCAGCAAGGAGGGGGGCTCAATTGGGGGTCCAGATGCTGGGGGAGTGGGACTTGATGGGGTGGGAGTCCAGGTGCAGCTGGTTGGGGAGCAGTGGGGTGGGGTCCTGGATGTGGGGGGCTCGTTGAAGGGGTCCAGGTGGAGGGGGGTAAGGCTTGTCAGAGTGAGGGTCCAATGGGCCTGCTTAACAGGGGAGCCACAGCTGCTGCCTAGGGAACGCCGCATGCCGGGATCCCACTTCTCCCCATGATTCTCCTATCCCCTTTCCTTCTCCATCCCCCTTCCCTTACTCCCACATTCCCCTCCCCCTACCCTATTCCATCCCCCTTCCTTCCCCACTGCCTCTTCTCCCCACCCCCACCCTCCTTTCACTCATTTCCCACACCTCCCCCTTCTCCAGCCCCACCAAGGACACTCACTGTTGCACAGAAAATAGGAAGGCTTCCAGCACACAGAAGGGGAGCACAACTGGCACTAGGATCGAGGCGGTGATGTTCAGCTGCAGAGTCAGCAGAGCTGAGACACACAGCCTCCTTCAGCTGGGCAGCTCTGCGCTTGCAGAAATGAGGGGGTGCAGTGACATGTAATCCCGTGTGCCCCCCCATGCCTCACCTCTGTTTGGGGGAGGGGCAATCCCCCCTGAAAACACTGCACCCATGGTCATCCCCCACCCCACCAGCACAGCTTCCCTTTGCTTCCCTGCCATTTTCTGCAGGGAAGCACAGGAATTCTGCAGGAGGGCCGTTTTCTAAGGGGGCACAGTCACGCAGAATCCCCCACAGGTGTAAAATATGTATTCCCCATGGAGACTGTAATCAAGTTACCTCTTATTCTGCTCTTTGTTAAGATAAATAGATTGAGCTCTTTGAGTCTATCACTATAAGGCAGATTTTCTAATCTTTTAATCATTCTTGTAGCTCTTCTCTGAATCCTCTCCAACCCTTTCTAACAATATGATAGTTAAGCTTTGAAATAGGTTTCCAAGGGAGGCTGTGGGATCCCCATCACTGGAAGTTTTTAAGAACAGGCTGGAGAAACACCTGTCAGGATGGTCTAGGTTTACTTGGTCCTGCTTCTCACAAGGGGCTGGACTTGATGACTTTCTGTGAGGTCCCTTCCAGCTGTACATTTCTATGCTTTTATGATTCTGGGCCACCCTGCTGTTGACCTCTCTTGGACTACTCCAGGTTTCCCCACTGCTGGCCTTCTTTCTGCCACCTCCCATTGGGTGACTCCAGGGCTGCCCTGCTGCCAATGCCACTTCAGGTGCCTCGGGGCTGCACCTCCATTAAGGAATCGATGTAGTGTATAATACACTTTGGGGGGTTTTCAAGTTATGTCATATTTTATTAATAATGTTATTTTACCATTCTCATTAATCTCAGAGGATTTAGTAAAGGCAAGATATTACGAGTCTTGATATTATTTAAACCTAGTGAGGTTGTGTGCACCAACCTGCACCTTCACTATTTATGCCCATGTTTGGCCAATAGGAACGTGCACCCAACTCATCCTACCCCACAAGCATACATACTTCCTGGGAAATGGGAGTCCAAGCCAGCCCCCACATAAGCATTCAGGCAGCCCAGCTAATGGGAGTCCATACCCACTTGATTTCTTTGAGTCTTTGAGAGGAAGAGGTCTATTAGGACTGCAAAGGGTGGGCTGTGCAAAGACCAATTTTCCCCCACCCTCACAAGCTGGAGCCCAGAAAAACTTGCTGGGCTAATTCCCCAAACTCTGTATGGGCTAAATCCATGGTGTCCCTGCAGAACTCAGTTCTCCTCCCCATCAACTTGAGCTGAAGTCAGGGAGACCCTAATGGGCTTGGGTCACCTATCCCCAACAGAGACCATAGTTCAGCAACCCACCAGGATTCTAAGAGACCAGGAGGTGCAGGGCTGACAGATAAAATAAGAACATGTCTTTATTGGTACTTAGGATAAGTTTTTATATGGAGAAAATTAAGACACAATGAACATGGAGCCCAGCAGTGTCATTTTTCACAGGAAAGCTGCATTTTATATGAATGTATCTGTAAGCTCTGTTGTTCATTTGGTAATTTCTATATAGGTTTTTACTCCATGCTTATCACTGTACTATCTGAGCACCTTACAGAAGCTGTGATGCTATTCAAAAAGGAAGATGACCATTTATATCATTGCTACCATTGTTGCACAATTGCACTAAATCTAATACAAAGCAGGTCAGTGGAAAAGTTATAATCTGCTAAATTTGATAGTCCTGTTTCTATGAATGTGTCACCTTTGTATCTGAAGTTATGAATATTTGCTATGTAGTTGTATCTCCAACATGTGTTGTGTTCCTGGGTGACACCCCCCAAGTCCGACAGATTTGCATCAACACTAGCCAGCCTGCTTGATGACCCATTAAGGACAGTCAACTATTCCAGGGTCCCTCCCAAAAACTTGTCAAGGAGCACTTACTCAATGAATACCCCTATGATTCAGCAAAGCATGTAAGGACATGTGATCTAAGGCCTGGTCTACACTGGGGGGGGCGGGAAATCGATCGAAGTTATGCAACTTCAGCTACATGAATAACATAGCTGAAGTCGATGTACTTAGATCGACTTACCGTGGGGCATTCACTGCAGTGAGTCGACTGCTGCCGCTCCCCTCTCATGGCCATGGAGTACAGGAGTCGATGGGAGAGAGCTCGGGGATCGATTTATCGCATCTAGGCTAAATGCAATAAATCGAACAACCGATGGATCGATCGCTGCCCGCCGATCCAGCAGGTAGTGTAGACATACCCTAAGACTCCATCTTTTACCAGTAACTTTCCATGCACATGAGCTGAGCTATAAATGGCAAGCTGTGACATCACTGCTTTTTCTTCATTCCTGCTTCTCATCTCTGGACTGTGATTTTCTAAGGAAGCTTTGAACAATGATCTGAATGACCCCCAAACTGCTTGGATAAACCAGAGAGACTTATTACAAGCTAGCAGATTTAACATCACTGCTATTATCCTAACCTGCAAATTCTGAAAATCCATTGTAATATATATCAGCGGTTCTCAACCAGGGGCCCAGGGCCCCCTGGTGGGCCACAAGCAGGTTTCATAGAATGAATCATAGAATCATAGAATATTAGGGTTGGAAGGGACCTCAGGAGGTCATTGAGTCCAACTCCCTGCTCAAAACAGGACCAATCCCCAGACAGATTTTTATCCCAGTTCCCTAAATGGCCCCCTCAAGGATTGAACTCACAACCCTGGGTTTAGCAGGCTCAAACCACTGAACTATCCCTCCCCCCCTAAAAGTTTCATGGGGTCTGCCAAGCAGGGCTGGCATTAGACTTGCTGGGACCCAGGGCGGAAAGTCGAAATTCATGCTATGTGGGGCAGAAGCCCCGGGGCCTTGAGCCCCGCCACCTGGGGCTGAAGCCGAAGCCTGACCAACTTCACTTTGCGGGGGTTTCTGTGGCATGGGGCCCCTGGCAATTGCCCTGTTTGCTACCCCCTAATGCCAGGCCTGGCTTTTATATGCAGAAAAACAGTTGTTGTGGCATGGGTGGGCCATGGAGTTTTTATAGCATGTTGGGAGGGCCCTCAAAAAGAAAAAGGTTGAGAATCCCTGATGTATATGATTTCTTAACCGTTTAATACTCTCTTCTTTTTATATCATTAAACCTTTAGCTTTCAGTTACTAAAAGATTGGCTACATCCGTGTTTTTGGGTAAGATCTGAGTTATATATAGGGCCCTATGAAATTCACATCCATAAAAAACGCGTCATGGATCGTGAAATCTGGTCTCCCCCGTGAAATCTGGTCTTTTGTGTGCTTTTACCCTATACTATGCAGATTTCACAGGGGAGACCAGTGTTTCTCAAATTGGGGGTCCTGACCCAAAAGGGAGTTGCAGGGGGGTCACAAGGTTATTTTAGGGTGGTGGGTCACGGTATTGCCACCCTTACTTCTGCACTGCTGCCTTCAGAGCTGGGTGGCCAGAGAGTGGCAGCTGCTGGCCAAGGGCCCAACTCTGAAGACAGCGCCCTGTCAGCAGCAGCACAGAAGTAAGGGTCGCAATACCATACCATACCATGTCATCCTTACTTCTGTGCTGCTGCTAGTGGCTGCTCTTACTTTCAGAGCTGGGCTCCTGGCCAGTAGCCTCCACTCTCCAGCTGCCCAGCTCTGAAGGCAGCACTGCCACCCCCAGCAGCAGCGCAGAAGTAAGGGTAGCAGTAACACAACCACTTACAGTAACCTTGCGACACCCACAACTCCTTTTTGGGTCAGGACCCCTATAATTACGACACCATGAAATTTAAGATTTAAATAGCTGAAATAATGAAATTTACTCATTTTAAAATCCTATTAACATGAAATTGACCAAAATGGACCATGAATTTGGTAGGGACCTACTTATTGACCTGGAGAAGTGGCTGATCCTTTGCGATTGGAAGAGCTTTTATATGATGAATCTGGTTTTCAGTAACCTCTCATCATAAAGACCAGATGTCTGGGTGGTGATAAGGGTTGGATTGCCTAAGGGCACTATATTTTGGCCTCTTGGTAACCAGTGTGGTGCTACAGAAGGTCATTTTGTTAGGCCTTGTGTACACTGCCACTTTACAGTGCTGAAACTTTGCATCGTTCAGGAGGGTGTTTTTTCAGCGCTGTAAAGTGGCAGTGTAGACAGTGCACCAGCACTGGGAGCTGCGCTGGTAGGTACTCCCCTCGTGGGAGTGGTTTTTTATAGTGCACTGCGATTACACAGCCACGTTAAAGCGCTTCCGCCGCAGCACTTTAACACTGGTAGTGAAGACATACCGTTACTGGCATGGTGAATCTAATATTAGAATAACCACCAGTTTGGGGTTGTTGGTGTCACTAGGCATAGCTACCAGGTAACTCGGGGGGGAAGTGGAAGGCCATAAGTGCCGATGAAACTCCCCTGTTCTGGGTCTAGGTGAGCCATAGTAACTCCATCTTGTGAACTTTGACCTACCTTCATGTTAACTGCTTACATGCTGTAGCATAAATGTAATGGTCAGCTTTTCTAGCAGACAGCTGCAGTTTCATTCACACTAGCAAAACTTTTAGTAGTAATGCGGGGGGAAAGGGGGAGGGAAAGACTGCTTGCGCATATACCTACAAGGTCAAAAATAAGCATACGGACGGGAAATGTTCTAATAAGCCACAATGTGTGTCTGCTGTAACTGCTCGGGCAGGGAGGGGTAAGGGGGGAAAAACAGACAAAGCCTGCACAGAAACAGCTTGGAATATAAAAGGGAAAACTTGTTTGTATGTGCGGTGCTTGATTTGAGACCTGCTGGTCTCCTAGTGCCTATTCAGAGCTCTTGAATAAACTTGGATTGCTTCTCCACCTCGGTGTGTTCATTAGTGTGAAGCACACCGGGCAACAAACCCCGCTGTTGCCCCCCTTGGGCTGGCAACAGTTTTGGCGTCCCTGGGTGGGCTCGAGGCTGAAATTTAGCCTTGCCTGGATCCCTCCTGGAGGCCAACGGATTACGGCGACGACCGACGCCCAGCGCGCACCAGTGACTTCATCGGGGGCCTCGGCTGAGACGTGGTGTGATCGACCCCGGAGGGCACAACGGTGCAACGTGCTTGAGTAGTGGAGAAGCAGTTGGGGGTGACGGTGAGGAACCGGACCCTTGGATAAGGTAGGAACAGTCCAGTGGGGACTTTACCTGTTTTGACCTAGGGACGCCCAGTGTCTCCCTAGAGTATGGGGCAGGGACAGAGTACTCTAGGCAGGGCAAGGTGTACGCTCTTAGAATGCATTCTGGTGAACTGGAAAGAGGTTGAATTGGATCCGTTAATTAGAAGTAAATTAAAAAGATTCTGTACAGTAGACTGGCCTCAGTATCAACTAGAGTGCCAGGAAAGGTGGCCACCGGAAGGATCACTTAATTACAACACAATCCTTCTGTTACTTTTGTTTTGTCAGAGAACAGGTAAATGGAATGAACATCTCTATGCATATACGTTTATGATGTTAAGAAATAGGACTGATATTTTGTACAAGTGTCATTTGACTCCGACAGACTCGATACTACCTGCTGCTAATCCTCAGAACCCCCCCACAGTTGTAATGGCAGAATCGGTATCCCCTTCGGCTCCAGCACCCCCACAGGCTCCAGAGAGTACCCCCTCAGTGGGATTGTATCCGTTGATTACTGAGAATGTGGTAGCCCATCCAGGAACACAGGATTGTGCAGCCCAGATTGTGCCAGTGTATTCTCATGTTCCTTTTAACCCAATGTACCTAGCTGCCTTTAAGGCAGAAGCAGGGGGATTCTCAACGCAAGCAAGTTCATTTCAATCTTTGAAGGGTGTCTAGCTAGCCATAAGCCTGACTGGGATGATTGCAATATACTTATGAGAACCTTGTTGTCTGAGGTGGAGCAGAATCAGGTTATAGCTAAGGCTAGGGAGGAGGCACAGAAAAGGCATAATGAGGACAGAAAAGGCAAGCCCCTGCCTGAGATCGCTGTCCCTACAGCGGACCCCCAGTGGAACCCAAATGAGGAGAGGGATTTGAGAATGCTTAACTCCTATAAGGAACTGCTTATGTTTGGCCTCCGGCACTCAGCTGTCAGACATAACAATTGGGCAAAGCCTTATGAGTTAATCCAGGAATCAAAAGAGAGTCCAGTGGTTTTCCTGCAGCGTATTCGGGATAGCATCAGGCAAACTACTAATGCAGACCCAGATGATCAGGCAACTAAGGCAATTATAAAAGGTATCTTTACCAGCCGTGCGGCCCCTAATATTAAAAGGAAATTGCAAAAAAAGAAGAATTTAATGGGAATGTCTATGGCTTAAATTTTGGAGACTGCAAATAGGGCTTATACCCTTAAAAAGGGGGGGGGAAAGGCAAGTAAAAATGATGGTAGCAGCGGTGCAGGACGGTGCCAGAGGAAGGTCACAAAAAGGTGAAAGGGGCCGGGGAATGAGAGGTCGTGGTTGTGGGCGCCCCGGTCCCCAGGACAGGCGCCTGGGTCACAATCAGTGTGCCAAATGCCGAAAGGAGGGACATGGAAAAAATGAGTGCCCTGAAAGGGAAGGTACCCCTATAATGGCAGCGGAGGATCAAGACTAGGGGTGTCAGGGGCAATGGACCATCCTGCCCCCGGAACCCCGAGTAAAAATGAGGGTGGAAAATTTAGAAATAGACTTTTTAGTAGACTTTGGAGCAGCAAGGACTGCTGTAAATCAACCCCTTCAGCTGCCAGTGGCAGACTCCCTCACTGTGGTGGGTGCCACAGGGAAAGGAACTAAGTGCCCAGTGTATGCCCCAGCGGAATGTGCCTTGGGAAACAAAACTGTATCTCACAAGCTGGTTTACCTCCCTAATTGTCCAACACCACTACTAGGACGGGACCTGCTTTGTCGCTTAGGTGCCACCCTGCATTTCACTCAAGATGATATAATCCTCACCTTACCCCCTGAGAATGCTTGGATAATGACCCTTGCAGTTGAACCCTCAGCTATGCAAGCCCCAGAGTGGAGCCAGTGGGAGGACCAGGTGTATTCCCTTGTCTGGGCATCAGGGGTCCCAGGGAAAGCAACCCGTCAAACCCCTGTTCATATTCAGCTCCTCCCAGGAAAAAGCACAGTGCGAATCAAACAGTATCCGATTAAGAGGGAAGCCAGAGAGGGACTGCAAGAGACTATAGATTGGTTCCTAGAGAACGGTGTACTACGAGAATGCCAGTCAGCTTGGAACACCCCCATTCTGCCCATACAAAAGCCCAATGGCACGTATCGGCTGGTACAGGATCTCAGGGCAGTCAATGAATGGGTTAAGACTCTGCACCCCCTGGTTCCAAACCTGTATACACTGCTGGGCTCTTTAGGGGGGCAGTATACCCATTTCTCGGTCCTAGATTTAAAAGACGCTTTTTTCACAATTCCAGTCAACACCTAATCTCAGGAGATATTCTCCTTCGAGTGGGAGGACAACAGAAGGGTTAAAAAGCAGCTTTGCTGGACAGTATTGGCCCAGGGATTTAAAAATTCCCTCACTCTGTTTGGCCAGGCTCTGGCCAGAGACTTGAAGGAGTGGGACAATGAGGACAAAGCCCTGCTCCTGCAATATGTAGATGACTTGTTAATTGCTGCTGTGGGTCTAATCCCTTGTCTCAAAGCTACTGTGAGTCTCCTGAACTTTGTTGGACTCCGAGGATACAGAGTAGCTCGAAGCAAGGCTCAAATTGCACTCTCTGAAGTACAGTATCTGGGATTTCACATAAGGCAGGGAGAAAGGCAGCTCTCAAATGACAAAAAAGGAAGCTATCTGCCAAGTTCCTATCCCTAGCAACCTTAAACGGCTTAGAGCATTTTTGGGCATGGCAGGCTTTTGCAGAATATGGATCCCAGAGTTTGGATTGTGGGCTAAACCTCTGTATGAATGTGTTAAGGGAGCAGATCATGACCCCTTTCACTGGTCCCCAGAAGCGGACAGGGCATTTAAAATCTTAAAAAGGAAGCTGATGGAAGCCCCAGCCCTGGGTCTGCCAGATCTCTCTAAGCCATTCCAACTGTATGTGCATGAAAGGAAACGGATGGTCCTGGGAGTGCTTACTCAGTTATTAGGTGCCTGGAAACGTCCTGTGACATATTTCTCTAAACAACTGAATCAAGTTGCAAAGGGGTGGCCAGCATGCTTGAGGGCGGTCGCAGCCACTGCCCTAGTGTTTGGGGAAGCTGAAAAACTGACACTGGGAGGAACTGTGCAAGTGTATATTCCCCATATGGTCCAAGCCCTGCTGGACACTAAGGGTGGTCTTTGGCTCACCCAGGCTCGGGTTGCTCAGTACCAGGCGAAGCTGTTAGAGAACCCTGAAGTTACCCTGCAAACCTGTCCCTCCCTTAATCCAGCTACCCTGCTACCAGAAACAGAAAAGTAGGAACATGACTGTCTGGAAATCATAGATGCACAATTCTCCAGCCGCCCAGATTTAAAAGATCAACCACTCCCAAATGCTGACTTGGAATAGTATACTGATGGCAGTAGTACTGTTGTAGATGGGCAAAGGAGGGCTGGTTATGCTGTTGTGTCTCTCCATGATACCATGGAAGCTAAGAGTTTACCTGCTGGGACATCTGCCCAACTTACTGAACTAGTGGCCGTGACTCGTGCACTCGAGCTGGCAAAAGACAAACGGGTTAATATCTTTACTGACTCCAAGTATGCTTTTGGGGTATTGCATGCTCACGCTGGTCTGTGAAAGCAAAAAGGGATGCTAACAGCCCAAGGTTCTCCAGTTAAGCATGGGTCTCAAATTCTCCAGCTGTTAGAAGCAGTACAACTCCCCTCAGCAGTAGCAGTGGTGCATTGCAAAGCCCATCAAAGGGAAGATCAAAATGTAACTAAGGACAATGCCAGAGCAGACAGGGAAGCCAAGCGCGCTGCTACCCTAAAATCACCAACAGAGGAGAATGCCCAAATGCATGCCCTAATCCCATCAGTAGGTGAGCTTGCAGCTCCTCAGTACTCCCATGATGACAGAAACCTGGCTGACAGGCTCGGTCTCCAGGAAAAGGAGGGATGGCTTTATTCCATAGAGGGAAAAATCCTCCTGCCCAAGGGCCTCATCCGACCAGTGTTCCAGAAACTGCATCAAACCACCCATGCAAGCAGAGAGGCTCTTACCCAGCTTATGAATAAATATTTTCTAACCTCTGGACTTAAACCCCTAGCATCACAGGTACAGGCTGAATGTTTAATCTGCCAAAAGAACAACCCTCGACCAGGAGTAGCAGTGTTGCCAGCCACTCTGGAACCTACCCCAGGCCCAGGATTGGTGTGGCAAATAGACTTTACTGAGTTTCCCAGGACCCAAGGGTACAGGTACCTCCTCGTCCTGGTGGATCGATTCAGTGTATGGCCTGAGGCCTTTCCATGTCGTAACAACACTGCCAAAACAGTGGCTCTTAAGTTTGTCAAGGAAATCATTCCTCGCTTCGGCATCCCCCAGTGGATGGAATCTGATAACGGAACACACTTCACATCTCAAGTTGTTCAAAAGATATCAAGTGCTCTGCAAATCCCCTGGAAGCTCCACACACCATGGCGACCACAAGCCAGTGGGGTAGTGGAATGCACAAATCAGACACTCAAGCAACTCCTCTCAGAGGTCTGTCAGGAGGCCTCTCTTAGGTCTGATGCTTTGCCCCTTGTGTTACTCCGCATTTGTGCTCTCCCCAAGGGTAGGTTAGGGCTTAGTCCCTTCGAGATTATGTTTGGAAGGGCATGGCCTCTGAACGGTACACCGGTTCTGGCTGGAGAGTGGGAAATGGGGTGTGGTTTCTTGTCTCAGTACATGTGCTCTCTGTCTTCTGTTCTTTCTTCTCTTCACCGATACACCAAAGATTCACAGCCTCTTCTGCTGGATGCCCTGGTCCACTCCTTACAGCCTGGTGACTCCGTTCTCGTTCGGACCCGGAAGGACAAACCTCTCCAAGAGAAGTGGAAGGGATCCCACACCGTCCTGCTTGTCTCCCACACGGCAGCAAAGGTCGAAGGACACAAGAACTGGATTCATCACTCTCGACTAAAAGCAGTACCCACTCCTGAACAGTGGACTGTCCAGCCTGCAGAGAAGACTGCCAGCGACGATTTGGGACTTAAGCTGTTATTCAAAAAAGACAGTAAAGGTCACTGGGAATGCCTGGTGATCTATCTGAACAGCCACAGCGCATTCTCCGTGAAAACTCTGAGCATTGGTTTTATCTATTCACAGTAGGCCGACCTAACCTATGGTCCTGGTCCTTTTATTTTTTGATTTGCTTGGTATCAATAATTCTTATCTTCTGGGCATTTGGGTTGTTGTAATCACAATATGGGTTCAGGTTTAGGGTCTTTCACAACATTCCTTTTTGTCACAGAAGCACTCCTTCTGTTACCTACTGTTTCATCCACATCGCATGCAGGATGGGGAGCCATCCCTGCAGACATGGCTACCAACACATACAAGGCCCTAAAAATTGCCTTTGCCCGTGAGTTCAATCTCTCCAACTGTTGAATATGTGCCCAGACTCCCCACCATTCAGCGGGATTGCCCTGGAGAGTAGTTCCCCAAAATTGGTCAGACTTTTGTCGAAGGTGGATGGTTACTAGTAGCAGCACCTCTGACAATTTAAGTTTGCGATCTAACTGTACTGCAGAAGCTCCTTATGGCTTACACAATGGCTCTTGGAATTCCCACTATAGTAGCACTCTTAAGCCCCAGCCTATTCGTCTACGTTCTCCACCCACTGGTCTCATATGTTATCAGCAAGCCAGTACAAGTAATCCTACTTGGTTTGCAGGCATTAGTAGGTGTAGATTTTATATTGGTCCTGGTATCAGTCTCACTATTCCTGTACTAAATGCCACCGGTTGGCAAACCGGCGCTGCATTTTTTGCCCTTTCCCCACAAGCCACCCTACGGGACCTACAAGGTAACAATGGAAAGGCTAGTTATGGTGAAGCATTTTGGGTTTGTGGTACTAGTGCCTATAAATGGCTTCCTCATGGTTGGCATGGTAGCTGTTACAAAGGCTATCTCGCTACTCCCCTCCATGTTCTAACCCAGGCTCCCTCAGGTCACCCTAGGTACTATCGGTCCTTGAGAGCTACCATTGAACCCATCGGAGAAGGAGACAGGTTTGGAATAATATTCCTCCCTACTTATGGGGTGGGACGGCTAACCCAACTCTACAGGAGACTTTCTAAATTTCTCACTCAGTTTGCCAATGATACCCTGGCCATAGAAAAAAGCATAAGTTCTGAGCTGTATCAGCTTCGATTGCTGGCTCTACAAAACCGCCAGGCCCTAAATTATGTGTTAGCCTCACGGGGCAGGGTCTGTGCCCTTATTGGAGAAAAAGGTTGTACCTATGTCCCAAAGTTTTCACAGAATATTAACAAGCATATCTTGTCAGCTGAACAGGCCTTGAAAAAGGCCCATAAAGGGGAACCCACTATTTTTGATTCCCTTTGGGGTTGGTTACCTAGTCTAGGAGGACTAGGGGGAGGCATTGTTCGCACCTTACTCACAGGTGTTGTAATATGTTTTGTCCTTTTCCTTTTGCTCGCTTGCTGTAAAGTGCTCATATGTAAGATTTGTACCTCCCATTCCCCAGACGTTCCTTTATATTCTCTCATTAATGATCCCAATTGCATGGAGCTTAATCACATTTTGTCTTTAGAGTACGAGAAAACTATGCCAAAGGTTTGTTAAGTGTTCTCAAAGGAGGGATTGTTGGTGTCACTAGGCATAGCTACCAGGTAACTCGGGGAAGTGGAAGGCCATAAGTGCCGATGAAACTCCCCTGTTCTGGGTCTAGGTGAGCCACAGTAACTCCATCTTGTGAACTTTGACCTACCTCCATGCTAACAGCTTACATGCTGTAGCAGAAATGTAATGGTCAGCTTTTCTAGCAGACAGCTGCAGTTTCGTTCACACTAGCAAAACTTTTAGTAATATGCGGGGGCAAAGGGGGAGGGAAAGACTGCGTGCGCATATACCTACAAGGTCAAAAATAAGCATACGGACGGGAAATGTTCTAATAAGCCACAATGTGTGTCTGCTGTAACTGCTCAGGCAGGGAGGGGTAAGGGGGGAAAAACAGACAAAGCCTGCACAGAAACAGCTTGGAATATAAAAGGGAAAACTTGCTTGTATGTGCGGCGCTTGATTTGAGACATGCTGGTCTCTTAGTGCCTATTCAGAGCTCTTGAATAAACTTGGATTGCTTCTCCACCTCGGTGTGTTCATTAGTGCGAAGCACACCGGGGAACGAACCCCGCTGTTGCCCCCCTCGGGCCCTTTGGGCCGGCAACAGGGTGGTTATCTTTGTCAGTTTGTCCTGAATTTGGCATTCTCAGCTGTGACCCACACCAGGCACTGGTTGACAGTAGCAACATGACTAATTTCTTTCATGTGTTATTTTCTCATCCCTCCCCAGGGGCAGAGGTATATGCTGTGGAGTGTTTTGGTATAGTTTATTATTATTAAAATAATACAATAATTGGTAAAATTGTTTTTCTCTGGATTCATTTTCATTCTTAACTATAAAACTTTGCCCTATATTTCACCAGCTGCAGCCAGCAATACTAACTGTCAGCAGTTATCACCAATTGCAAGTAACTGCCACCAACAGTCAAACTATTACTGTCATCAACCACGATTGTTACCAATTGCCAGTCTGTCACCAAAAGCCCATGACTGTTATCACCAGCTGTCTCCATCTACTGCTGTCATTATCTGCTATCAGTTGTAACCAAACATTCATAACTGCTACCCACTGCTATAAATGCCATGGAACTCTTGCCCACTATTACCAGCTGCAATAACAGTCTCGTTCACCAAATGTCACTAATAATTTCTCTCACCATTTGTCACCCACTGTCATCAGCTGCCAGTAACTGCTACCAGATGTAAACTGTCTGCCAGTAAACTCCCCCTCTGCAGGTAACTATCACCAGCTGCCAATTACTGTTACAGTCGCCAGCTATTACTGCCACCAACCAGTAGTAAGAGACTCTATTTTTTGTCTTTCTTAAAAATGCTCCCACTCTGGGTGCAATGTACTATATCAATACAATCCATACTTCCTGGATTTGTGTAAAAACATGAAAGACCTTCCAGCATGCTCTGAATACAGATTCTCCCACCACATTTTTCTACCCATTCAGCAATCCCCTCAGCCCTGGTCCTTGATAATCAAAAAATTACGGACTCTGGCAGACATAGTGGGAAAGTATACAGTGTTGTTGTAGCTGTGTCGGTCCCAAGATATTAGAGAGACAAGATGGGTAAGATCATACAATGACACTGCACCCCATATTCTTCATAGAGATATTATGATATAATTGACATAATTATGATGTATTTTATGCAAGATAAATCATGTGAGGTGTCATTGGAAATGTTATGATTTGCTGAATTGGATAATCCCATTTGTATGCATGTATCATTTTTGTATCAGAAGTTAGGAATATTGACTATGTATCTGTATTTCAAATGTAGTTACACCTGGGTAACGCCCACTAGACAAGATACTTTCAATCTAGATAGCCATGTGGGGAATGGCCTATTCAGGGTAATGTGCGATTAGGGAAAAACAGTAGGCCTTCGGAGAAGCTTATCTCCCACTTGTGGAGCCTTCCTGAAAACACTACAGACAGCCTCCAATAATGGCTGCTATGACTCAGAAAGGACATGTGATGAATAGGCCCCATCACTGTCCATTTTGGTCAATTTCAGGGTCCTAGGATTTTTAAAACTGTACATTTCATGGTTTCAGATATTGAAATCTTAAATTTCACGGTGTTGTAATTGTAGGGGTCCTGACCAAAAAATTGTAGGGGTCCTGACCGGGGGCAACATAGAAATTACTCAGCAGCCAGTACACATCACAGAACGCAGGTGTAATTTGCTGGCTGTGTGAAACTGCTTTACCAGCTGTTGTCAGGCGTCACCTGTGTTGTGCTCTGCTCTGTTCAATGTTGATAACAGTCGGCTGCATGCATGTGTGTTCTCCCTGTGTGCTGTCCCAGCTCTGCACAAATAGCTGGCACAGCAGATCTTGAGCAAACCACCCAATGACCACAGACTCCGATAAGGTACAAAGGCACCCAGCCAGGTTTATTGCCAAACAAAACACAGTCTCTAGCTCCCCAGATCAAATGTCTACAGTTCTGCTAGTACATATGTGCTCCCTGACAATGGACTGGCTCAGTCAGTGGTGGGATTTCCCACTGCCCCTTAGGCCAAACAAAGACATCCACTCAGGGATGCATTCTTATACATAGGTACAAACAAGTTACACATCACTCCTGATGCATTGAGGTACAACCCCTCTACGCATTATGGTGCTGACTCTCTCCTGGTACATGTTGATTCAAACAAACAACTCTATCCATCATATTATGTGGGGTCCCATGCGGAGCAGATAAAGCACACGACCAATGTGGTTGCAAGCTGAATCCGAATTCTGTTTATTGCAAGCTTTCTTTTATAGTTTTTCTCAACATTACATAACACAATTAGGCTATAATCACACATCTACGGATTGGACAAGAAGGAGAATCATGTGTTTATCACATGTATAGCCCCACACCAATTGGTTCAACCGTTCCTTACATAAGGCCATGATTTGTTTACCTCATCTTATATAATCCTAGACCACCAGGGGGCCTTACATAAGGCCATGATCATCTTATATAATCCTAGACCACCAGGGGGTCTTACATAAGGCCATGATCATCTTATATAATCCTAGACCACCAGGGGGCCTTACATAAGGCCATGATCATCTTATATAATCCTAGACCACCAGGGGGTCTTACATAAGGCCATGATCATCTTATATAATCCTAGACCACCAGGGGGCCTTACATAAGGCCATGTTTGTTTACCTGGCAAGTGTCCCATCGTGACCCTTACCTCCTCATGGAAGTTTTCATTAGGTTGGTGTAGGGATGATACATCCCCACACCTCCCCCCTTTTTCTTAAATAAGGCCTATAGGAGGGTCCAACTAACATTAGGACAATTACTAGCCACCTGACTACTTTTTTTGAACCTATAAAACTGACGACAGGTGACATTTAACAACTGCGAAATATATGGAGAACTATTAAAAAACATAACATTACATAAATACCCATGAAAACCATTGGGGTGTAAATAAGGATAGCCAATAAGACATGTTCTAAAGGGATCCGATGGGGTGGCCATGGACAAGCAAAAAGGGCTTCTTGGCCAGTCTGGTTCGCCCAGGTGATCCAAACATTTTGTCGTGGGTTAACAAAAGGTACAGAGTTTGGACATACAAAGACCCCTGCTCCTATAATAAGGAGTCTGAACAAACAGAAGCACAGCATTATCAGGTGTCTAGGTTGTAGCAAACAACAAGTGCAAGTCCGGTGCCGCGGGGTCGTTGTTTGGCTTCTGCGTGGCGGCATGGTGTTCGGGTAGCATCTGCCGGAGGGATCTTATCCGGTGTTTTTTTCCTATATGTCCGCCATTCTTTCCAACCTATTCTGCAACTGCTTACCCTGCCCCGGGAACTCCGCCCGGAACTCTGGGGTACAAACATCATTGGTGACAGGAAAGCCGGGCTGGTTTAGGGCTCGCAATGTGTGGGACTGCGGGGGATGGCTCTCACCGGCCAAATGGGACAACTGATTCAGCATGTCCTGTAGCTGAAGTCCCTGTTTGTACATTTCCGCCCGAAATTCTTGTAACTTATCCCCTTCTGGGCTTGAGACCTCCATTTTATTTGCGGGGTCGTCCGGTAACGGGACGATACTAGGATCAGCTTCGGGTGCACTGGGGTTGAGTGGTATGATAGTGTCCTCACCCCCAAAGAACTCACGGGCTCCCACCGGCAACACATAAGGCGGCTCCTCTTTTGGCCGAAAGAGGTTATTAATGGCCGACTGGACCTCGGCTTCTGCCGCAATTGTCTCTATCAGTTTCTTAGATTTGCACCATATTTGGCTCGATGACACGGCCTTCTTGTTGCCGTGAGAGACCGACTCCCAGAGGTCAGAGCCTAGACTTTCCCAGACTGCCTTATCAAAGACAGTATCAGGAGTAACAAAAAACCCACGTCTCTGCCCCCATTTCAACAAACGGGACAACATGTCAGAGGGAAGCTTCTCTCCCCGCTTTTTAGCGATGCGTAATAAAAAAATCATGCACCATCTCCTCCTCTGCAGACAAAGCAGAGCCCATTTTATTAAATGCAGCCGCTCACCTGTGAGCTCACGAACGTCTCTCTCGGACGACCAGGAGCTGGTATCCTCCGGTACCTCCTGCTGCGGCTGCCACCTCCGCCTTTTCTCACCGAACGCTTCAGTCGGCTGTGAGCTCACGAACGTCTCTCTCGGACGACCAGGAGCCGGTATCCTCCGGTACCTCCTGCTGCGGCTGCCACCTCCGCCTTTTCTCAAACCATGTTCAGTTTTTGGTCATGCTCCAGTTGACACTGAGCTTGGCAAACCATTTAAATTTTGGTAGCCTGCCCTCTTATTCCCACAGATTCCCTTTCTCTGATGATCTTTGTGAAGAAGGCCTGTTTCCACCTTAACAGGGCACGGCTGTTTGCGCTTTTTGGAAGAAGAAGTGCTGGAAGGAGAAGAGCCAGCACTGAGAGCCTCTTCAATATCTAAATTCAATTGTTCCAGTTTCTTCATGAGAGATGACATAGAGTCTGACCACTTAGATCCTTTTTTTGGTTGGATCTGCTCAGCTTCTGAGACAACACCTGTTGGGTCTACTGTCTGAGAACATTGATCCCTGCTCCACTGGCGGCTGTGTCTAGTATGATTTCTGCTAGCTTACTCTGGGCAAAGTCCTAGCTGCCTTGATGTCCAAGCCGAATCACGTCAGGGTCACCATTTGTGGGGTTCCATGCGGAGCAGATAAAACGCACGACCAATGTGGTTGCAAGCTGAATCCGAATTCTGTTTATTGCAAGCTTTCTTTTATAGTTTTTCTCAACATTACATAACACAATTAGGCTATAATCACACATCTACGGATTGGACAAGAAGGAGAATCATGTGTTTATCACATGTATAGCCCCACACCGATTGGTTCAACCGTTCCTTACATAAGGCCATGATTTGTTTACCTCATCTTATATAATCCTAGACCACCAGGGGGCCTTACATAAGGCCATGATCATCTTATATAATCCTAGACCACCAGGGGGTCTTACATAAGGCCATGATCATCTTATATAATCCTAGACCACCAGGGGGCCTTACATAAGGCCATGTTTGTTTACCTGGCAAGTGTCCCATCGTGACCCTTACCTCCTCATGGAAGTTTTCATTAGGTTGGTGTAGGGATGATACATCCCCACAATATTATCCTTTTGACCCTGTCTTTAGGATGGGTCAGCCTGTTCCTCATTATCTCTGTGTAATGTGTTCGTACCAGAATGTTCTGGTGCCACCCTGGCACATTTTTCAGAGTAACAGCCGTGTTAGTCTGTATCCGCAAAAAGAAGAACAGGAGTACTTGTGGCACCTTAGAGACTAACAAATTTATTAGAGCATAAGCTTTCGTGGACTACAGCCCACTTCTTCGGATGCATATAGAATGGAACATATAATGAGGAGATATATACACACACATACAGAGAGCATAAACAGGTGGGAGTTGTCTTACCAACTCTGAGAGGCCAATTAATTAAGAGAAAAAAAACTTTTGAAGTGATAATCAAGCTAGCCGAGTACAGACAGTGTGATAAGAAGTGTGAGAGTACTTACAAGGGGAGATAGAGTCAACGTTTGTAATGGCTCAGCCATTCCCAGTCCTTATTCAAACCGGAGTTGATTGTGTCTAGTTTGCATATCAATTCTAGCTCTGCAGTCTCTCTTTGGAGTCTGTTTTTGAAGTTTTTCTGTTGTAATATAGCCACCCGCAGGTCTGTCACTGAATGACCAGACAGGTTAAAGTGTTCTCCCACTGGTTTTTGAGTATTTTGATTCCTGATGTCAGATTTGTGTCCATTAATTCTTTTGCGTAGAGACTGTCCGGTTTGGCCAATGTACATGGCAGAGGGGCATTGCTGGCACATGATGGCATATATCACATTGGTAGATGTGCAGGTGAACGAGCCCCTGATGGTATGGCTGATGTGATTAGGTCCTATGATGATGTCACTTGAATAGATATGTGGACAGAGTTGGCATCGGGGTTTGTTACAAGGATAGGTTCCTGGGTTAGTAGTTTTGTTCAGTGATGTGTGGTTGCTGGTGAGTATTTGCACATGTTCATCCTATTAGCACTTGATACCTTTTAGATATGTGTATACATGCAATTAGCAGCCTTCTTCTTGCCAACTTCTGTGAGCAGGACCTGCCTCTGGTTCACAGCTTAACTTTGCTTTATGTTAGCAAAATCTTGACCATTACTTTAGTTCAGGCCTCAGGCCTCATACCAAGCCTCTGATAGCAAGGGTTTATGTTTCAGGGCCTCATATTACTACACAAGCCAGTCCACAGTTTGCGCTTTAGCGGTAATTTTCAAATGGGTGTAAGAAATAGTTTTAAGTAGAGCCAGTTACAGTATCAAGACCAGAGGGAACAAAGATAAGGAGAACCATGGCAAGGATCATATCCCCCCAAAAATGGCTTCAACCTTACTTCCAATGTGCAAATGGTACAAAGTACACGTGGTAACTACTGCCTCTGAAGATCCAGGAATAGCTGAGGATCCAACAAGACTCACAGGCTATAAGCTTGAGAGACAAATGACAGGCATCCTTATATATGGGGCATTAATATAAAAAACACTTATTCTGGTTCTACTCTATCAGAATTGCCTAAATCTTATCAGGATTGAGAGTAGAAGGCTAGTTCCCATCCATGCCGTAAACTCTGTTAGGCACTACACATTTGAGTTAACTGCATGAGGTGGGTTGGTTGAGGTGAAGGCACCACAGCCCAGATTTCTTCACTAGCCCTCTGAAGGGGCCCCTATACATTTGAACAAGAGCAGTGAGAAAAGGGAAGACCCATCTGAATAGCCCTAATGACAGAAGAAGTCTGATACCATTGTTTGCTACCTCTGAGAGAGAAAGGAGTTCAGCCACAGACAATTTTGTTTAGGATTGCTAGGGTCTGAGGATGTGTTAACCACATGTCATGGACAATGGAACTGGAGGCAGCTGGCATAGCTAAAAGAATCAGCGTGGACAACTGATTTTCATCACTAGGAAGGGTCAACGGCACATTCAGTGCTGTCTGCACACAAATGATCATATCCCTTCACCAGGACGGCTACAACAATCAACACTGCCAGAATCTCCTGCCAAAGGTCATCAGCTTCCAGGAACTGTCACCAAATGCTCCAGCTTAACCAGGCGTTAGAGACTGGATGCAGGGACGCCTGGGTGAAGTTCTCTGGCCTGTGCTATACGGAAAGTCAGAATGGTCCTTTCTGGCCTTAAAATCTATGAATCATTGCAAATCTTACCAAGTGCCCTAACAAGCATCAAATCTCTCAAACATCATCAGATGCCCCAGCAGCCATTAATGACACAATATTCCTCCAACTGCAAGTAAATGCCTGCAGCTGCTGCTGACTATGCCAAATTCCACCAACTGCCATTCACTGCCACCAGCTACCACCAATTCTCATCAGAGACAGCAGAAACTCACTTTGAATAGGGGGCAGTGTGGGGAGCAGGGGAGTTGGGGTATCGGGGTAGGCGAGGGCATGGGATGTGTGCTCTGCCTGGGGGTGGGGCAGTTGGGGTGTCGGGTAGTAGAGGGAGCAGGATGGGTGCTCTGCATGGGGGCAGGGCAGTAAGGATGTTAGGGGTAGTAGGGGGAGTGAGGTGGGTGCTCTGTGTAGGGAATGGGGGACAATTGGGGTGTCAGGAATAGGAAAGGGAGCAGGGTGGGGAGCAGGAGGCTGTGGCCGTGTCAGGGATGGGGGAGTGGGGTGGGTGTCAGGGACAGAGGGGATGTTGGGGTGTCAGGGATGTGAAGGAGAGTGGGGTGGGCTCTCTGCATGAGGAATGAGGGACAGTCAGAGATGGGAAGGGGGAAGAGTGGGGTGGGTGCTTTACATAGGGAGCAGGGGACAGTCAGGGTGTAAAGGGAGAGTAGGGTGAGTAGTTCTTACCTGCTCCCAGACCCAATTCCAGCCCCCTGGGACCCGCTCTTGCTTCTTCCTGCCATGCGCGCATGCAGTTTACGGGAAATGACAGGTGGGGCAGAAACACAGATCATCCCCCACAATATTTCCATTGTAGGGGTGCTAGACCCAACTGTCTTCCTGTCCCCCATTGCTCCAGTTCTCACCAGCTTCCAGGAAGTGTCACCAGATCTCTACAACAGCCACCTGCCTATATGAACCACCAAGTGTTAATTGCCACAAACCACTAGAAACTGCCCTTAATGGCTAGTAACTGCTACTAAATGAGGTTAGCTACTACTACTGCCAATACACATCACCAGTTGCCAGTTATGGCCACTGTAACCAAGCCAAGCAACCTTCACGTTCTCCTTAACTGCCAACAGTAACTCCCATCACCTTCTTCTCAGCACCATTTGGGGATGTTATAGGACCATTTTCACACTTGACCATGTTGCTCAGACCATTACCTCTGAAGTAAGAGTCTTCTAACAGTGGGTAAGCCCTGACTAACAGCTACCATATGCAATTCCAGTTATCTTAAAAGGCAAATTTATTGATTAACACTAAGCTTAGCTTACCTATTAAGCAAGATGAAAACCTTACATTTTAGAAAGCTCTTAGGCAGCTCAGAGCTTCAGGACTTCTCTCTGGAAATTTGTGTGTCATGTCTCAACAAGGTCTCTGTCCGTCTTGTCTCCCTGGATGCTTCATTCCCGGAAATGAAGAATTGCTGCAGTTTGATTTGTTGCATAATTATTCTGGAATTTGATTGTTGAAATCAATCAAGAGGGATGAAACATTGGAACCAAAGCTCAGAAGAAAGGAGGAGAAAGCAGGTGAGCTGCTGAGCTACTTTCTCTGCAATGAAGGATAGCTAAGAAGAAGGTACTCCCAAAATGTACTGGAGATACAAACTAGTGATGAGGGAAAGGAGGATGTAGTGAAAGCCACTGGCAATTACAAGTTGTTATGAAGAGAAACTTATGAAGAGAAACTTAGGCCTTGGCTACACTTGCGGTTTCACAAGTACATGGCAGCGCTGTGAAGCGCGAGTGTAGTCACGCCGCCAGTGCTGCGAGAGTTCTCTCACAGCACTGCAAGTACTCCACCTCTCCGAGGGGAATAGCGTGCAGCGCTGTAGGCGCTGATTACACTGGCGCTTTACAGTGCTGCACTCGCTGCGCTCGGGGGGGGGGGGGGGGGGGAGATGTTCTTTCACACCCCTGAGCGCAGCAAGTGCAGCGCTGTGAATTGCCAGTGTAGCCAAGGCCTTAAACCATTGCACATTAGGGAGTCCTTAACCTATAGTCTGTGAGGCCAGGACATACAGTAATTTACCAGGAAATGGGAGCCAAGAAATGACAATCACACTCAAAATTAAAGGGTCCAAAGCAGGACAGATTCCACTTCTCCAAAGGAATCTTTGTAATGACACTATAAGACTGTCATTATTCCACATTAAAGGGAAACCTCCAGCGCAACTTTCACTATGGAGCTGCTGGTGCACCTCCATAATAATAAAAGGTTACATAATAAAATACAAAGGACAGAAATGCAATAGGTAAGCTCAGAGCAATGTTTATTCACCCATCTTGCACATATTATAGTTACCTCTATTGCTAAGATTGCCGGAGGCTTTCATTATAAATGGATATAGTCAGTAAACTGGACAAAAGATGCAGTTTTTCAGTGTGAGGGTAATCAATCAAGGGAACAGTTCACCAAGGGCTGTGGTGGATTCTCCAATCATTTGACATCTTTAAGCTTGGATGTCTTTTTAAAAGAGATGCTTTAGTTCAACCACAAGTCATTGAAATGCTAGGGTGAGGTTCTCTGACCTGTGTTATACAGGAAATCATACTAGATGAGTAGTATTGTCCCTTCTGTCCTCAAACATTCTCTGAAACCCCCTTATTTTCACAGTCCTATAATCTTCTGAAATAATTTCCCTGGGGCTAAAATGTTCTAGGTTTGGTCACATGACAGAGGTGTTTATTTTATTTTTGAAGATTGAATAAAATCCCTTCAGATGCAAAGGGGGGAATATTTTTCCCCAATTTAAAATTACCTTTACAATCCTTTTTCACTCCCATATTACTCAAATTACTGACCTTTACCGTCTAAAATGGCCAGGTAGGCTTGTTCTCACTGATGCTAAGCCTTTTAATATTATTTGGGGGCGGTTTCAGGACTATGAGTTATAGAACTATTTGCAGATTCAGTTTTGCACATATGCAGCAGTAGCTTTTGCAAATGATAAGAACCACTATTTGAGCTGCAGCTGTAAGGAGAGCTATGGATGCAGTGAAATCAGGGCTTGTGCATGAGTTCACAGAGTTTGTGTGCATGCAACTCAAGTGCACCCAAATTAATGGGTGAAATATAATAGACAATATGCCCTTAAAGGTTGGGGACCAGCCTGTAAAAACGTCATACCAGTGATAGGCTGTTAGGTTTTTTTTTTAGATTTAGCCATTTTTAGTATGTTTTTATTTGCATATAATATTTGAATGACATGCTTTTTTATATCCTTTGTTGTAAAAATGTTGTCACCTTGATTTTTGACAATAAGTGATTAGTTAGATCGCGCAAATTTAGGCTAAGGGGAACAGAGAAATTAACCGGGGTGGCGGTTATAGTGCTTTGTGCTTTTTTTATTTTTGGTAAATAGTACGTGTGATTGCTAGTATATAATACATGGGCATTACATTTACATTTATTTATTGGGGGTTGGCTGATACTTGTATTTTCCCAAAATACTGTTTTTTAGGATGTAACACATACACATTGTCCGTTGTAAAAAACACACATCACATTTTCTAGTTCGTCCCACACACTTTCCCAATGACATGTCCTTGCTGCATGGTTATGTGGTGACAGGTAGGAACAAGCACACCCATTTTTGAGGGCTCTATTTTGTATACCCTTGGGTATTTAATTACTTTTTTTTTTTTTTTTTAGCCCACTGACCCATAACTCAGGGTAGCCAAAAGCATCCCATGGTCAATTTTGGGAGAGGGCTCACTTTTTATATTTTTGTTTTTATAGATTATTGGTGAGCAATTTTAATAATAATTTCTCCTAATAATAAATTAGGCTTAACCATGCTGGAAACATGTTGCATTTATTTATATTTGTAGGTGTTAAACAAGGACCTTTTTATTGTTTTAAAAGTTGCGTTAATACCTGAACATTCCCAGATATTACTCAAAACATTTTGTGTTTAAGTGATGCTAACCTAAGAATTTGCATCTCAGTACATCCTATGGCCAAGGCAGTTTTATTTTTTAATTTTGTTTGTTGTCTATACAGCAGTTAGGAGGTGGTGTTTAGCCACCGCCACACATTTTATGTTGCTTTTAGGTTTCCCATTTGTACCAAATTCACAGTATTATCTGCCTGCTTGTGAATGAGACTATTTTGCAGTTGTGACAAGAAACTTAACTTATTTTTAATTACCTTCAGATCTACAGTGTTTATAATTTTTGCTCCAAATTTAACTTTTTTTAATATGGTGTCTACTACATCTTGTTTTGCTTGGCCATTGGAGTGTTGATGTGTTTTAATTTAGGCCGTTATAATAGGAAGGGAGTAGAGTGAACATTTAGGTTTTAATTTAGACACGTTTAGCTGAGTCTAATTTATACCAATTTTTATTTTTACTAATAGTGGATTTAACAAGACTTTTTTTTTATTTTTTTGAATGCATATTTTTTGGTCCAGCTTTTGGTGCATGTGTTCGGAAACCATAGGTTCAATTTACTACGGGGTATTGGACAGTATTCCACAATAACTGTTAGTATTGTTCCTGTTTTATTTTATTGATATGGTAACTGTGGGTAGATGGAACTTTAGGTGGTATCGCCATAGGGACCCTTTATTTTAACCCCTATTTCGGCATTTTTGTAAGGTGAACCTTAAGTCCCACTTCCCCTTCCCAGGCATACATATTGGTATTTTTTAAGGGTTTTAAGAGTTGGCTAGTATTTTTATTATACCATTTTATTGGTTGGTGGGGAGTGAATTATTTCTTAAATATTGGTTTATACGGAGGGCTGCATTTTTTTTTTATGATTGCTTTAATTATTTGGGCATTGAAAGTTTCCAGAAGCAGGTAAAGCCAGACCTTACACTGGAGTCTTATATTTTGTGGATTAAAATTGTGGTGGTTAAGCAGCGCTTCATGCTCAGGTTTCGGGATGTTCTTTTCTGCAAAGAATTCAAACATTATTATTTATGTAAATGATTTAATTTGTGAAACATGTACCCATTTTAGTTTTTTACTTTTTTAAATGCAGTATACCAATGGGCTAAGGTAGTCCACTATGGAGTAAGTGATCCCTTTTTCCCATTTTACGGTATATGACTTGGGCCCCTGTTTTCCACAAGGCTGCCTTTGTAGGCCTTTGTTTTTGAATTTTGTTGTTTATGTGTTTGATGGCCTGATTAACTCTATACTGGAGAGGGGGTTGCTTTTTTGGGGGGGGGGGGGTTGTAACTGTTTGAGCGATTGAAAATAATTATGCTGGGTTATATTAGAGCTTTTTTTTTTTTTTTTTTACCCTGAATAGGGTGACCAGATGCCACAGATTAAATATCAGGACGCGGGGGGGGGGGGGGGGGGGGGGGGGAGAAAAAAAAAGGCCGCGGGGGAGGGGGGCAGAGAAGAAAAAAGCCGGCGGCGGAGAGGGAAAAAAAAACAAAAACGTCCGGAGCACCCCCCAGCCGAGCCGCGCTCCGGGCCCCTCCTGCAGCTCCCTGCCCAGCCGTTCCCGGGCTCCATCGCCCCAGCCCCGTAGCAGGGGCTGCTCCGCTCCACCCCGCCAGGGCTGGGACACTCGCCCCCGCAGCCCCGGACAGCCCCTCTCCAGCCGCGGGGAGCTCGGGGACCCGGGCAGGGGGCGAACCAGGTAGCCGGGCCCGGCCCCTCCCGGCAGGAGTGTGTCCGCCTCCGACCCATCACACTGCCCCGCGGGCTGCAGGGCTGGAGCAGCCTCCGCACTGCGCTCCCGGCCCCGGGCCCTGAAGGCGGCGGTGAAGCCAAGGGGCTTGCCCTGGTGACCCTGGCACACCGAAGGGGTCCTCCCAGGGACTGGTCCAGAGCACGAACGTGTGGGTGCGGAAAAGGGCTGCTTCATGGTCCCGGTGAAGCCGGTCTGAGCAGTTTCCCTCCCATTTGCTACCTGACTCCGAGCTCTGCCCCCAGAGAAGGTCCAGGCTGGAGCAGAGAACACAGGGCTAATCACCATGTTAATACGGTTCCCTCCTGCAGCATCACTACACCAGGGGAGCGGGTTCCCGGGGCTGCGAGATCCGAAGGCCCTGGGCCGGCAGAGGCACTTTCCTGCCCAGCCCCAGCACTTTTCCAGAGCTCGCTCAATCCCCTGGATGGCGGCAGCAGCCAAACCATCCTGTAACTGCTGCTTGGTCTCTGCTCCGTGTTCCCCCAGCACCAGCTGCTCTCCTTGACTGTGCAGCGGCCTGGGCAGGAGCCCCCTCGTTTCCCTCCTGGGGGAGCAGCCCCCTTGCCCGCCCGGTGCTGGAGCTGACTCACCAGCTCCAGGAAACGCCACCCTCCCTCCCAGGCTTGCGCCGCCATGCTGACAAACAAGCCAATATCGGGACAGTCCCGATAAAATCGGGACAGCTGGTCACCCTAACCCTGAACCAGGTAACTAGGATTAATTATTAGGCACATTGGATGCCCAAAGAGGATTTGAAAGGGTAGGATTTTTTTTTTTTAGTTTATTACTGCTGTGGATGGCAGCCAAATTTAGAGGCAATTTATTTGGCCAGATTTTTCCTGTGCTTTCAGAGTGCTTCCTTAATAGTGCGATCTATGTGCTCTACTTGGCCTGAGGACTGAGGCCAGTATGGTATAGGAGCTTTTGTTTAATTTCCAAGGCTTGTATTATTGTTGTAAAGATTTTTTCTTACAAAGGCTTTTTTGTTATTAGAATTTATTATTTCGGGGGTGCCACATTTACATACTACCTTATTAAAAAACTTTTTGGCCACTACCCTGTTGCTATTATTTTTAGTAGGAAATGCCTCCACCTATCCTGAAAAGAAATCAATTATCACCAATAAATACTGGAATTCTTTCTTACTTTTTGGCAATTTATTAATAAAATCAATTTGAACCTTGTGCCACGGCCCAAGCCTTCATTGGTACATTATGGGTTGCCAGTTCTGATGACGATCCTTGTCCTGAGCGCACCACACACAATTTTGCACCCATGTTTTAACATTATTTTTCATACACTTCCATTTTGCTATTTCCTTTAGCCTTTTTAAAGTTTTCCACTCTTTTATGCACAAACTACATTAAGTAGCTTTTTTTTTTTTTTTTTTTTTTTTTTTTTTTTGGAACTTGGTTAGGGTGGTTTGTAGTGCCATCTGTTGGCTTAGATGTGTCAGCATAGACATTCTCTTTTTGACCTTTGGTTGCAACTGCTATATCATGCTGTTGGGCTATTGTATTTATCCAGTTATTTTAGGTGGTTTTTATACCCGTTACTTTACTGTGTGCCCTTTCATGTTGCACCTTTAACTGTTTAGGGTTTTTTGTTACCCACTAGTAAATCTATTTCCATTTTTTTGAACATGCAATATTCTTTTTATTTGCTGCTTTTCACCTGTTTTTATACCAATCATGTATCCAAAACTGTATTTTCTTTCACACAAATATTACTGTCAGCAAAAATATACATGGGCCATGGGGAATTTTCATATTGCCTTAAAACCTGATAAATTGTGTGGAGCTTGGCATACTGAGCCGAT
This sequence comes from Malaclemys terrapin pileata, assembly GCF_027887155.1. NCBI lineage: Eukaryota > Metazoa > Chordata > Testudines > Emydidae > Malaclemys > Malaclemys terrapin. The sequence continues at coordinate 51,327,714 of NC_071511.1, read as the reverse complement.
TCATGGTCTAAATGTCCCTGAATGACTTTCTCTTCTAAGTTAATGGCAGCATATTTTACACACCTTTTTTTTTTTTTTTTACTACCATTGCACTTCCATTAGTAAACCAGACATGCTTTTTTTGACGAACAGTATTTAATTCTTCAAATGGGTGTGCCACTACCAAGGCAATTCTTTGCTTTAGAGTGACCTCTGGACATTCTTGTCAGTTTCCATTTTTAATATTTTGTAATAGTGTGGCAGCCAAGGTCATGTTATTAGCTGCCAAATGAATAACAAAATGCCGTGATTTATTAGAGAAATGCAGGGCTGGAGCTGTCAGTGTCTTTTGTTTTAGCAAGTGTGACAAAGTTCCTCCTCTATCTTGGTGGGTCCTGCGCTTATTGGCGGATTTTCTTGCCTCAGAGATTCACCATGTGGGTTGGGGAACAGCCCAGAGACCTTCCCCTCTAGAAGAACCCACAGTCCAGGTCAATTGGGAGGTTTGGGCGTAACCTGGGCCCACTCTCTACTCCGGGTTCCAGCCCAGGGCCCTGTGGACTGCAGCTGTCTATAGTGCCTCCTGTAACAGCTGCATGACAGCTACAACTCCCTGAGCTACTTCCCCATGGCCTCCTCCAAACACCTTCCTTATTCTCACCACAGGACCTTCCTCCTGGTGTCTGATAACACTTGTGCTCCTCAGTCCTCCAGCAGCACACACTCTCAGCTCCCTGCACCTCTTGCTCCCAGCTCCTCACACTCACACCACAAATTGAAGTGAGCTCCTTTTTAAAAACCCAGGTGCCCTGATTAGCCAGCCTTAATTGATTCTAGCAGCTTCTTCTTAATTGGCTCCAGGTGTCCTAATTAGCCTGCCTGCCTTAACTGGTTCTAGCAGGTTCCTGATTACTCTGGTGCAGTCCCTGCTCTGGTCACTCAGGGAACAGACAACTGTTCAGCCAGTGACCAGGGTGTTTCCCTTCAAACAGACTCCTGTACCTCACTGGCCTGGAGGGAGGAAGGTAGAAAACTGCTCCTCCTGCTTCTAGGCCCTGGGTTTTCCCTACAACTGCTGTCTGTTGCTGCTACTCCAGCTACTCCCCTGGCTGGACTAACCCCCCCTCCCCTGCATCTCTGCTACCTGCTTACTGGCTGGCCGGCTACTAGACCGCCTCCCCCCCCCCCCCCCCCCCCCCCCTGCTTGGTTGTTGCTGCTCAGTCACACCCCCTTGTGCGGGGGCCCTGCTGGCCCACTCCCCGGAGGAGGGGAGGGAGGGAGCCAGCCATTGCTCCTGCTGCTGAGGACACCACCACCATCGACCACCACCTGAGAGGAATCCTTCCTGCTGGCCACCAGACTGCCGCCTAAAGCTGCTGTGTTTGCTGCTGAAGCCCCGAGGAGAAGGAGAAGAGGACCATTTGCCAGTAGAGGAGCGCGTAAGAACATACCACCGTGGAGGGGGTTCTCACAGACTGAGTAACTTTTGAACTGTGCTCTTGTGGTGGGGGTCTAGACTGTGTTTGTGGGACACAGGAGGTGTGGCGTGGAGCCTGCCCCCTGGGCCGTCTGTGTCCCCTCCGACCCCCCCCCCCCCCCACCATCGTCATTGTCCCCTCCACCACCCTCACTGGCTACTTACCATCTACCTCAAGCTCCTGCCTCTGGGATTTCAGCTGCTCACCTAGGCTTGCTACGCCCTGTTGCTACCATTGGGCCTGATACAGCAGCCAGCTTCCAAAGACTTTCTTTTTGTTGCAAGCGCACGTGGATGCACGTACCCCCCCCTTTTGACTGACCCCCTCCCCCCTGCAACAAGCCTCCAGCTTTGCCCCTGCTGCCTACCCATTTGCCCCTTGCTGCCTTTTGCCCCTCCCCCTTGCCCCAGCCCCTCGCTAGCTCCAGTTTGTTTGCCTGCCCCGCCCTTTCCCTCTGCAGCCTTTGTTTGACCCGCCCCAGCCTTCGAAGCTAGCCCCGTGGTTCCTCTGCCCCATTTCCCGCCTGGTTACTCCCTTCCCCCTGCGGTCCCCTTGCCCTGATTAGCCCCTCCCCTCGTGCGCCCATGTCCCCTCCTATGCGCTTGTAACACTCCCCGTTTTAGTTTAATTCTATCTCACTGCACCCCCCCCCCATGCTGTTATTTCCTCCCTTCCTTGGTGCAACAAGAGGAACCAGAAACCTTCCCTGAGTCAGTGACTGACCCTTAGCCCTTGATAACCTCCCCATCCACCCCCCCTTTTTTGGCGACCTCCTCCCCTGCCTACAGCCTAGCGGGGAGGAGTGGTCAACCTGCTTCCCCTTTCCCTACCCCCGCTCCAGTATTTGCTCTCCCCCCATCCTCATTATGGCAGGGGACGAGGAGAGTGAGACCCCTTGGGCAGACCCTGCTGCCCCTCCTCCACCCGCCCCACCATCATCCCCCCTAGCCTCTACCTCAACCGCTGCTGCCGAGCCACCTACTACCATCCCTGCTCGAGCGCCGGCAGCGGTGGGTAACGAGGTGACCTCCGCTGCGGCCACGTCCCTCACCTCCTCTGACTCTGGGGGAGTCCCCCCAGTCGGCAGGAAGGGCCAGGGCACGAAGAAGGGTAAAGGCCCCGCTAAAAAAGCCAGGCCCTCCATGGCAGGGGGTGCCCCCACTGCCACGGCCCCGCAACAAGCCGCGGCGTCCCTCCCTGCTGTTCCCTCCACCAGCTCTAAGGGTGTCCCACCCCCAGCTCCCAGGGCATACGCCCAAGTGGCGGCAGACCCCCCGCCTGCCGCTACGTCATCTCCCCCATCCACCGCCTCTGCTACCATCTATAGCAGCCGGGGCCCCTTCCCCACCTTGACCAGGAAGCATGGTGTCCGTTGCCTCCTGGTACCCACCTCGCCCCACGTGGAGACCTACGTGCGGGCGTTGGCGATGGGGCCCACAGCCATTGTGGCGGCCTCCAAGATGTACGGAAAGGTCGTCTTCTTCCTAGCATCAGAGGCCGCCGCCCAGGAGGCAGTGGAGAAGGGCCTGGCGGTGGGGGGCGTGTATGTCCCCCTGGAGCCGCTAGAAGACCTGGGCGCCCGACTGGTCCTGACTTCTGTCCCTCCCTCCCTTCCTTCCAAATGCCGCCCTGTTACCTGCCCTCTCTACCCTGGGGAGGCCGATCTCTGTGGTCAGCCCTCTACCATTGGGCTGCAAAGACCCCGCCCTCCATCACGTCCTCTCGTTCCGCCGGCAGGTCCAGTTACAACTGCCGCCGGCGGCACGTGACGGTGAGGCGCTCGAGGGGTCCTTCTTGGTCCCCTACCAGGGGGCCCGCTACCGGGTACATTATTCAACGGGGGAGGCCCGGTGCTACCTCTGCCGGAAGATGGGACACGTCTGGAGGGACTGCCCTTTGGCCTGGCACGGAGGGACATCCGGGACCCCTGAGCCCCGGCAGGGCGCCGGCCCTGTCATCGCCGGCACCCCTAGCTGCCCGGCGCCCGAAGCCGCCCCTCCTCCCTTCCGGCCCACCAATGCTCCCGCTCGGGCCCAAGGGGTATCTCCCCCAGTGCGCCTAGACGAGCGAGAGGGCCCCGCCTCTGCCGCCTGTGATCTGGCGGGGCCTGTGGAGGAGGGTGAGGTAGGGATATCGCCGGGCATAGAAGAGGGCATGCCCCAGAGAGAATCCTCCCTCCTACATGCTGCCCCACCATTGCCTCCCTGAGTCCCTAAGCCTTCGCTCTTGCTCCCTGACCCAACTCCTGTTAGCCAGCCCCCGGATGATGCCATGGAGGGCTGGTCCTTAGTACAGGGGAAGCGGGGTAAGCGGAAGGCTCGAGCTCCGCTCCTTCCATCTGATGCGGTAGCCCCCCGGAAGACCAGGAAGGGGGGAACCGATGCTGAGCCTTCCGCTTTGCCCCCGGGTGGGTTTTGTCCCCCATTGCCGGCTAGGGAAGACGTGGCCTGGCTGCTGAGGCCCCCGATCCCACTATCGCCCCTTCCCCGGTCCCTATTCCTGACTCCGACCCTGCCCCTGTCACCGATCCCGTCCCTGTCCCCTCCACTTCCCATGATGCTATTGCCGCCTCTGGGGTTGTCTCCTTCCATATCCCAGAGGATGACCCCCAAGGAGCGGCCTTTGTTTTTCCCTGTCCCGACCCACCAGGGGCTGCTATTTTCCCTCTGCCGCCCCCCATTGAGCCAGTGTCTGAGGCGGGCCACGTGGCGCCAGCCCATCGGACCACCACGTCGAGGGTCTGCCCCCGTTTGCCCGTCTCGGTGGGCCACGGGGCTGTGACAGGGGTCCTGCTGGGGGATAGCAATAGATCAATAACCCCACCCCCCCATACGCTGAGAAAGGAGCTACGGGACTTCTTTGAGGACGTCCGTGGCTCCCGCAACAAGGTACAGCTTGCACTCCAGCGATGGGGGGATTTCCATCAGATCCTCCGGGCCACGAGGGCCCTCATGGGGGAGGGTAAGAGGACCGGGAGGCAGGCCGCCGCGGCCTACCAATGGGTCCGCCTCTTCCGTGACTCCTTAATCGCTTATGGGGTAGGTCACAGATTGTTGCGCGGCCCGACGGAGGCCGTGGGTGTCTCTGCTAGCGAGGATCCCCCCGCAGCTCTCCTCATGGCACCGATCATCTTCGCAACATTAAACACCCGGGGCTGTAGGATGGGTCTCCGCAGGAGCCAGGTGCTCTCCTTCCTTCGGGAGGGGAGGTACTCTGTGATTTTTCTTGCAGGAGACCCATACGGATCCGGCTGCTGAAGCTAGCTGGCGGCTGGAGTGGGGGGACGGGGTCTATTTTAGCCACTTCACAGTTGGTACGGCTGGAGTGGCGACCCTGTTCTCCCCCAACCTACGGCCCGAGGTGCTGGGGGTCACCGAGGTTGTGCCTGGCCGCCTGCTGCACCTCCGGGTCCGCATGGAGGGGCTTGTAGTTAATCTCATCAACGTTTACGCCCCGACATTGGGCCCGGAGAGGTTACGTTTTTATCAGCAGGCATCTGCCTTCCTCAGCACCTTGGATCCTGGGCAGGGACTTTAACGCCACCCTTGAGGAACCGGACCGCTCGGGGACCGAGCAGCACCCGGCCGCCGCGGACATCCTCTGGGAGATCGTCGAACATCACTAACTGGCGGACGTCTGGCGCGACCACCACCCAGATGACGTTTCGATGTTCACTTTTGTCCGGGTGGAGGTCCATCGGTCGCGCCAGTCCGGTTGGACCGCATCTATTTGTCACGCTTCCATCTTTCATGGGCCCACTCCTCCAGCATCCGGCCGGCCCCTTTTTCAGATCATCATTTAGCCACCATGACAGCCTCTCTCTGCGCGGAAAGGCCGGGGCCGGCCTATTGGCACTTTAATAATAGCTTGTTGGAGGATGTGGGCTTCATGGCGTCCTTCCGGGAGTGCTGGCTGGCCTGGCGAGAGCAGCGGCATGCCTTTCCCTCAGCGTGGCGGTGGTGGGACTTAGGGAAGGTGCGCGCCCAGCTCTTCTGCTGTGACTACACCCGGGGCGCCAGCCGACGGAGGGATGCGGCAATAGGGCAGTTGGAACTGGAGGTCTTAGAGCTGGAGAGTCGTCTGGCTGCCAGCCCCGGTGATCCATCCCTCTGCGGAGCGTGCCGGGAGAAGCGGGAGGAGCTCCGGACACTCGAGGACCATCGGGGCCCGAGGTGCCTTTGTTCGATCCCGCATCCGCCTCCTTCGGGAGATGGATCGCGGCTCCCGCTTCTTCTACGCCCTGGAGAAAAAGAGGGGGGCCAAGAAGCACGTTACCTGCCTTCTAGCAGAGGACGGTACCCCCCTCACGGATCTGGCGGAGATGTGCGGGAGGTCCAGGGCCTTCTACACACACCTTTTCTCCCCGGATCCGACCGATCCTAACGCTTGCAGAATGCTCTGGGATGAACTCCCGACGGTCAGTGCGAGCGACCGAGACCGGCTGGAGCTGCCTCTCACTCTGGCTGAGTTTTCGGAAGCCCTCTGTCACATGCCCACCAATAAATCTCCGGGCATGAACGGGCTGACCGTGGAGTTTTACCGCGTGTTTTGGGACGTCCTTGGCCCGGACCTTGTCACCGTCTGGGCTGAGTCCTTGCAGGGCGGGGTCCTCCCTCTTTCATGCAGGCGAGCCGTGCTCGCTTTATTGCCAAAGAAGGGGGACCTCCGCGATTTAAGGAATTGGCGTCCCATCTCGCTCCTTAGCACGGACTATAAAGTCATAGCGAAGGCTATCTTGCTGCGGCTAGGGTCCGTGCTGGCGGACGTGATCCACCCAGACCAGACCTACACCGTCCCGGGCCGCACCATCTTCGCAACTTGTATCTGGTCTGGGACCTCTTGGAACTCGGGTGTAGGGATGGTCTGTCGTTCACCCTCCTGTCCCTGGATCAGGAGAAGGCGTTCGACAGGGTGGACCACGGGTATCTCCTGGGCACGCTGCGAGCGTTTGGCTTCGGGCCCCAGTTTGTGGGTTTTCTCCAGGTGCTGTACGCCTCCGCAGAGTGTTTGGTCAGGCTCAACTGGACCCTGACCGAACCGGTCCGCTTCGGGCGAGGAGTACGTCAAGGGTGCCCCCTCTCGGGCCAGCTGTATGCTCTGGCGATCGAGCCTTTCCTCTGCCTCCTCCGTAGGAGGTTGACAGGGTTGGTGCTGTGGAAGCCGGAGCTGCGGCTGGTCCTGTCGGCGTACGCCGACGACGTGCTTCTCGTGGTCCAGGACCCGGACGACTTGGTGCGGGTGGAGGCTTGCCAGACCATCTATTCGGCAGCCTCCTCCGCCCGGGTCAACTGGGTCAAGAGATCTGGCCTGGTGGTAGGGGATGGGTGGCAGGCGAGCTCCCTCCCACCCACGCTTCAG